>NC_022012.1:18365104-18430055 GCF_000317375.1 Microtus ochrogaster
ATATATATATATATATATATATATATATATCTGAGCATCATCTCAGGGACATGAAGATCTGGGGACCATGATTCAGCCTGTGGTACTTTGGTACTTTGAATAAGAATGACCACCATAGATCATGTATTTGAATGCCTGTTCACCAGGGAATGGAACTTCTTGAGAAGTATTATGAGGTGTAACTTTATTGGAGTAAGTGTGACCTTATTGGAGGAACTGTCACTTGGGGGTGGGCTTTGAGGTTTCAAAAGCCCAAACCAGGCCCAGTGTCCCCCTCCCCATTGTCTATGGATGCAGATGTAGAACTCTCAGTTACTTCTCCAGCACCATGTCTGACTGCACGCTGCCATGCTAGACTAAACCCTGATACTGTAATCAAGCCATAATGAAATGTTTTGTTTCCTAGAGCTGACCTGACATGGCTGTGGTGTCTTTACAGCAGTAGCATACTAACTAAGACATAGCACATCACGCCACTCAGCACTTCCGGCTGTTCTTTAGCCACACAAGGGATCCCCAGGCCCAAAGACAAAGAACACATTGTCTGTCACCTCCGTCGGCACTGCTATTCCCAGAGGAGTATGTGCCATTCATGTGGCTCAATACCCATCAAATCTTTGCTGTAAGATTTCTACTTGGTAATCTTAAACAAACATTGAACCTACCCTCCTACAAACTGACTGGCAGAACTATTTTAAACCACTTTGTTTATTCCTAAAGCACTTCTGACTTGCCATAAACTAAAATTTTTATACTTATTATTAATCTTCTTTGTGTTCCTCTCTTTCTTCATGAGAATAAAGACCTTACTATATCCGTAGGACTTGAAATGTTGCATGCACATATTAGATGCTCAGAAAACAGCCATTAAATTAATAAATAATCATCAAAAGAATGATGACCTTCACCTCAGCTTGAAATTAAAGACCTGAGGGGGTTGGGTATTTGACTAGAATTTAGTCAACCTAATCACAAGCTTTTACCACGACCCATGGTCAAGAAAGAGTTGTTGCCAACAACACATTTCTTTGGCTATTTGATCTAAGCTTTTTCTTTTAGGTCGCCAACCAGCTCCCAAAACATAACATGGAGACTAGAGTTATTGTTAGTTATGAATGCTCGGCCTTAGCTGAGACTTATTTCTTGCCAGCTCTTATAACTTTACCAGTTTCTTGTCATCTATATTGTGTCTCAGGGCTTTTTACCTTTCTTTTATTCTGTAAATCTTACTTTACTGCTATCACCATGGCTGTCTGACTGGCCTCTGCTTGGCTTCTGGCTCCAGGCATGTCCCTCTCTTTGTCCCTCCTTCTCTCTTCTCCTCTCCTCTCCTCTCCTCTCCTCTCCTCTCCTCTCCTCTCCTGCTCTCTCCTCTTCTCTTTTCTTCACCTGTCATCTCCTGCCCTGTCCTCTCCTCTCCTCTCCTCTCCTCTCCTCTCCTCTCCTCTCCTCTTCTCTTCTCTACCTATTTTTACATGCTAGCCCCACCTATCCCTCTGCTGACTAGCTATTGACCATTCAGCTTTTTATTAGGCCAATAAGATGACTTAGACAAGCACTATTCTTGACCCAGTTTTCTGTCTCACCAAGACCCACATCCATATAGTCCCAAATAAACACACAGAAACTTATATTAATTATAAACTGATTGGCTTAGTAGCTCAGGCTTCATATGAACTCTTATAACTTATATTAGTCCACACTTCTTGTCCTTGTTAGCCACATGGCTTGGTACCTTTTTCAATTAAGCAGCCACATCTTGTTTGCTTTGTGTCTCTCTTCCTCTGTAACTGGGTGATGACTACAGACTAAAACTTCCCTCTTCCCAGAATTCTCATTGTCCCACCTATACTTCCTGCCTGGCTCCTGGCCAATAAGCATTTATTTAAAATACAAGTGACAGAGTACAGATCATTGTCCCACAACATCTCCCCCCTTACTTTTAAACAAGAACTCTGAATTGAATCTCATTTTTTACTGACTGTTATCCATAACAACTTGTAACCAACATTCTAAACAAAGGAAAACATATGTAATCCATTTTTTGGGGGGAATGTGGGCATAGTTTTCTAGGCTGCTTCCTGCTGATTGGGGGCACTGAAAATCTTATGGGGACTTAGAGAAAATTTAAAGTTATAATCAAGTCCTGACTGGAGTATGCTGTGAGGCTTGATCATCTCAGGTAGCAGTCTTTGAACTGTTCTGGATGAAGAACTTAGAGGAAACTCCAACAGAGGTCCTCTGAGATGTTGGATCATCTGCTCGTATTGGAGATTCTTGAGATGGTCTTCCTTGATCAAACCTGATTTTTTTTTAGTCCAGAATGAATCCACAGCCTTTCATTTCCTGTGGAAACAAAAGCAAAGCCTCTTCTCCAAACTAACATACCTTTTGACTTAAATTTTTAAGTCATTTTCAAATATATATTTTAGATTAATCCAGCAACATTTATAATGAAATATCTTTTAGCAGCTGTTGCTCCTTCCTCAGCAGTTATACAGTTCAAAGACAACACAATAATATACAGTATCCAGACTTTATGTGTTTTTTTATCTTTATATGGCTTTATTTTTACCACTGTTTCTTTTATTTTTAATTTTTTGGCTTTTTGAGACAGGGTACCTCTGTGTATCTTTGACTGTCCAGGAATTCACTCTGTGGACCAGGTTGTCCTTGAACTCACAGAGATCTGCCTGCCTTTGCTGCTCAAATGTTGGGATTAAAGGGTATGCCACCACACCTTTAATTAACAGAGATCCATCTACCTCTGCTTCCCAAGTCTTGGGATTAAAGGCATGTGTCACCACACCCAACTACTCTAAAATACATAAAATAAATAAATAACATAAAAATAAAGGAAATAGACAGGAAGTATAGGCAAGATGACCAGGTAGGAAGTAGATGCAGGGTAATGAGAACAGGAGAATTTGGGGAAGAGAGTCAGTCCACAGTCATCACAGAGGAAGCCAGACACAGAGCAAGCAAGATAAGAACACCTCTCTGATGAGAAAGGTACCAAGCCACATGACTAACACAGACAAGAATTATGGGCTAATATAAGTTATAAGAGTTAATAAGAAGCCTAAGCTAATAGGCCAATGAGTTTATGATTAATGTAGACCTCTGTGTGTTTCTTTGGGACTGAACAGCTGCAGAACTGGGTGGGACAGAAATCTTAGTCAATACACCATGAAACAAATGCAATGCATCTTTACATAATTAAACAAATGCAATACAAATAAATGTAACACATCCTTACATTGTTAACAAAGACAGCAGAAAGAAATGTAACACAACTTTACACAATCAAAGTACTATTTTGCAGCATAAGCAAGTATAACACATCTTTGCCTTGTTAAAATAATACTCCACAACAGTTACTATGACTTTCAACTAATGCTGGAATATTCAACTTACTTTTTATATTCCAATATTACTTGTTGTCATTTAAAGTCCTTTTCAATTTTATGTAAATTTTAGAATCAACTCTCCCATTTCTTCTTTTCTTGTTTTTTTTTTTTAAATTGAATGGCATTTTGACAACTTTAACACATACGTCTTGTGATCATATGCACCCCCTTTACACTATCCTGTGCCCGTCCTATCCTTTCTGACCCCTCATTTCTTCCAAGCTGCTCTCTCTCCTCCATTTTCTGATTGCTTGACTCACTGTTCTTAGAGTTGTATAGCTCACGGGGTAGGGGGTTATTTCTAGAACATAGACAATTTACCAAGGGCTACACCATTCCCATACAGTGTTCCCTTTCCCAGAAACCATTATCAGTGAAGCGAGGAGTGAACGTTCCTGCATCCTCCCTCATCTGTGATAGAATGTTGAAGGGTTGATAGTATACTGGTATCCACAGCTGCTGCATGCCCATGTTGGCATGGCCATGAAATAGTCCTAAGACAGAGCATAGAGCAGTTCTTCCCACCCTGTAGCTCTCTTGTTCTTTCCCCCTCCTCTTCTGCAATGTTTCTGAGGCCTTGAATGGAATGTCACAGATGTTTAAGAACTGAGCACTCAATAGACTTATTCTCAGCTATTTCACCAGCTGTGAATGTCTAAAGAGGCCATTTAAATTTCTATAGCTTTGCATTGAATTTAGATCAATTTAGGAAGTAGTGTCTTCATAATAGTGTTAAAATCTCCCAATAATTAGACAAAATATTTTCAACTTATTTAGGCACTCATTAATACTTTAAGTAATATTTTGTAAATTTCAGAGTAATTGCTCTATTTTAAAGTTTTTCTACACAATTGTATGGATTTGTTTATTTTGTATTTAGATTATTACTATCATTCAGAAATACATATTTATTGTGTGTTTGGCATATATTCTTCAATCTTACAGAATATACTATGAATGCTGATAGATTTTGATGCAGTATCTGCATCTCTTAAAGCGATCATGTAAGACTACATTTTCTCTCCTGTCATTCTTTTTATGTGATGAGCTATCTTCCTTGATTTCTGATTAATCTTATTGTGCATGGTACATAATTCCATTAGTTTGCTGCTGATTTTGGTATATTATTTTTTCTTAAAGATTTTTGAACCTTTATTAGAACTGACAGTGGTGTACAGCTTTTGGGGGATATTTTATCTTACTTTGGTATCCAATTACCAGATGTCCCCAAAGAATGAATCAAAGGTGTTCAATGTTCTGTTTTCTGTTAATATCGCAAAAACATTAGTAGCAATTCTTCTTTGATTGTCTAATAGTATTCATGAGTCTGATAGAATGTTTGATAGTATTAAGCTATCTGGTTCCAATTTTTGGTTCGGAGTATTTTGTTTTAATTATTCCTATCTATTAACTCTCTTTACTTTAATAAGTAAGTCAGGATTCTGTGTTTATTTTTGAGTTAGTTTTGGTAGTTGATATTTTCATCTTTATTTAAATTATCTAACTTACTAATATATATTTCCATTATATTCCATTAACATTATTTTTATTTCTTTATGTCTTATAGTCACTTCCTCATTTTGATTTCTGATTTTTAATAACTTGAATCTCTCTCTTTCTCCCTTTCTCAGTCATTAAAGAAAAATGTTATAAATTTTGTTTATTCTTATTAAGCAATTAACTTTCAATCTGGCTAATTTTCTATGTAATTTATGTTCTCTAACTTCTGCTAGCTTTAGGTTATTTTGCCTTTCTTTTGTTGGTTCCTAAAGTTGCAAAGTTATCTTTTTTTTTTTTTTTTTTTTTTGGTTTTTCGAGACAGGGTTTCTCTGTAGCTTTGGAGGCTGTCCTGGAACTCCCTCTGTAGACCAGGCTGGTCTCGAACTCACAGAGATCCGCCTGCCTCTGCCTCCCAAGTGCTGGGATTAAAGGCGTGTGCCACCACCGCTCGGCTCAGTTGCAAAGTTATCTTAATGGTTCATGGCTTCTCTCTATTTAATGTGGCACTCACAACCACGAATTTCCCTCCTTACATCACTAACATTGGAACCTATCCGAAAGATGTTGTCTTAGTTAGGTTTTCTATTGCTGTGAAGAGACACCATGACCATGGCAATTCTTATAAAGAAAAACATTTAAATGGGGCTGGCTTACAGTTTCACAAGGTCAGTTAATTGTCATCATGGTGAGAAACATGACAGCATGCAGGCAGATCTGGGGCAGGTGAAGAAGTTTTGAGTTCTACATACAGATTGGAAGGCAGCAGGAAGAGAAATAAACTGGACCTGGATTGAGCAACTAAAACCTCCAAGTGTAGCAAACTGGACAGGATCGCCATTACCTGTCTTGTTGGAAATAAACAACTCCATATTTGTCTATGCCTTTGGGAGCTGCGTGTCCCCCGCTTCCCACATGCACGTGGATAAGGGTCTTTGGGCCTATCCCAACGCAGTCTAGTGTCAGCTGATGGTGGCAGCCAATTACAGGGCGACCCCTGTGCCAATTCCCTATATAAGCAGCTGCCTTTGTGCTCTTGGGCCCCCTCACTTCCTGGCCCTTGCTTCCTGGCCCTCGCTTCCTCCCTCTTGCTTCCTCCCCCTCGCTTCCTCCCCCTCGCTTCCTGCCCCTCGTTTCCTGCCCCTCACTTTCTGCTCTCCCTCAACCAAGGGCACTCCAATTAAAGCGTGATCTGAGAAGAATCCTCGTGTGGTGGTTGTTCTTTCTCGCTGGTCGAGAAGTCCGCCACATCCAAGGTCATCTTCAGTGACTGTCATACTTCCTACAACAAAGACACTCCAACCAACTCACACCTCCCAAATTGTGCCACGCCTTATGAGCCTATGGGGGGGGTCATTTTTCCTCAAAATACCATACTCCATTCCATGGCCCCATAGGTATGTAGACCTATTATAATGCAAAAACATTCATTTCAAATTCAAAACTCCCTACAGCCTATCAGTCCCTTCTCCTTTCAAAATCCAAAGTTCAGAATCTTTTCAGAGATTCAAGGCAATTTCTTAAATTCAAAATCAAAATTCTATGAATTCAAAATCAAAAAACAGATCACATACTTTCAATATATATTGGCACAGGATATAACCATTTCAAGCACAGGGAAGAGAGCATGGCAAGGGAATACTGAACCAAAGCAAATGAATACCTATGAACAAAATCCAATCTCTGTCTCTCCATGTCTGATGTCAAAATGTTATTCAGACCTTAAATTCATTTTAGCTCTGTTTATTGCAACACAATCATTTCTCTTGGGCTGTTTCTACTCCCTGTTAGCAGCTTCCCTTGGTAGGTGTCCCATGGCTCTGAAATTACCAACATTTTGGGGTAATCAAGGCAATCCCAGCTTCACTTTCACCACTTCATGCAATGGCGTTTCCAGATCTTCATTTAGGGACACCTCTGACACATGCCTGGCCTTGGCAGCTTTCCTTAGTTGTGGAGACAGATTCCATAACCTCTTTCTGTTATCACTTGCACTATATCCAGCGCCACATGATCAAAGCTCTCAAGTTCTGCTGCCTTGTGGGTCTGGACCATGCCACCTCATTCAATTACATCTTTGTCAGCTTTCTGTATCTGATGGGTTCCCTCACTTTCCAAGCTTGACTGTCCTAAAACTGGATCTATAAACCCCAGACTGACCTCTAAATCAGAAATCCTCCTGCCTCTGCCTCCAGAATACTGAAATGAAAGGAGCACACCACGACACCTAGCTCTAAGCTTTTCTTTAATTCATTTTTACAAGTTGCAAGTTTAGTTAGGTGGGAGCTTGCCCTGCAGTCACCACTCCCTTTATTACATTGAGCATGAGGGTTTTCTTTAATCTGTTTATCTCCTTGAACACAGTATTTAGCTCCATTCTACTGCCTGGTGCCCCTTTTCTTCTCAAATTATATGTTTTGCAACTTTCCTTGCTCAATTTGTTCCTTTTCATTATAATATACACAAGTAAGGCAAATAATAATGACACAACACAGCCTATACTAGGCTGTTTTGAAATCTCCTCCGCAAACACAAGTAATCAAAAAGCTCCTCAATTTAACCACAGGTAGATTTTTCTTTGGACAAGAGCAGAGGCAGTTGTACTATTCACCAAAATATCACAAGAACAGCCTCTAGGCCACATACCAACATTCTTCTCCTCTGAAACCTCCTGAACTGGGCTTTCATAGTTCAAATCACCCTGAACACCACTATCCTACTAGTATGGCCATTAAGGCATGCTTGAGGCATTGTATTCTTTTCCTAATTCAAAGTCTCAATGTCTACATTCTTCCAAACAAAAATATATCCACCTATAATAGCAATACCTAAGTCCCTGCTACGAACTTCTGTCTTAATTATGATTTCAATTCCTGTGAAAAGGCATCATGACCACTGTAACTCTTGTAAAGGAAAACATTTACTTGGGGCTGGCTTACAGTTTCACAGGTTTAGTTCTTGGTAGGAAACGTTGCAGTATGGAGGTAGACATGGTGCTGGAGAAGGAGATGAAAGTTCTATATGTGGATCAGCAGCATTAGGAAGAGAAAGAGACTGAGGCTGGCTTGAGCATCTGAAACTTCAAAGCCCACCCTAAGTTACATACTTCTTCCAAAAAGGCCACAACTACTCCAAGGAAGCCACACTTCCCAATAGTTCCAGTCCCAAAAAGCTTATGAAGCAATTTTCATTCAAGTCACTGCAGATATGTTTATAGATTGTGTTTTTGTGTTTATTTTTCCAAAACTATCTTTATCTTTTATACATTTGTTTCTATGAATGTGATGTTTTATTTCATGTATTTGAAAATTTTATTTTTCCATTTTCATTGATTTCTAGATACAGTCCACTGTGATTGGAGTAAATACTTTATATGATTTTAATAATTAATATATACTGAGATTATTTATTGACCTCACATATTGTTTATATTGAACAATGTTCAATATATATTTTCTGTTGCTGAGTAGACTATGACATAGATTTCTGCTTGTTAAGTTGGTATGAATAATATTGTATGTGACTATTGTTTCCATGGTGATATCCAAACAGATGACATGCACATTGCTGGAGGTAGAAAATTATGTTTACAATTATCACTATAAAGGTAATTTTCCATTTAATTATGTTAATCTTTTTCTATTTGAGAGTTTTGCTACTTAATTCCTTATGTACATACCAATTTATAACTTCTTTATGAATGAATATTTTATTGTTATAGAATATTCTCTCACTGACTCATAATATTTGTAATAACATCTATTTTATCTGATGTTAGTACTATCTGTCTTTTAATCATTATCCACAGGAATTTTCTTTATTTTTCTGGCTAGGTTTATGTTGATTTGACACAAGCTAGAGTCATCTGGGAAGTGGGACTATGGATTGAGAAAAATGCCTCCATAAAATTGTGCTGTTGGGAGCCTGGTAGGGCCTTGTCTTAACTAGCAGTTTTTGTGGGAGGACCAAGACAGCTGTGGGCAGTGCCATTCCTGAGCTGGTGACCCTGGCGGCAGTAAGAAAGCAGGCTGACCAAGCTATGAGAAGCAAGGCCTCAAGTAGTATTTCTTCATGGCTTATGCCTCAGTTCCTCCCTTCAAGTTTCTGTCCTGTTTGAGTTGTTGATCCCTATGTGATGGATGATGATAACCATCACAGTCTTATAAGCTAAATTAAACAATTTCCTCCACAACTTGCTTATGATTAGGTGCTTTGTAACTGCAATAGAGACCCTAACAGATGCAATCCTTTGACTTCATTCTTATTTTTGTATTTTGATCTTAAATAAGCATCCTTTAAGAGGCATATAATTGAATACTAACTTCTCCATACCACCTATCTCTGTTTTTTAAGTGGAAAGGTTAATCCATTTACATTTAAAGTAATTGCTGATTTCCAGGTAATATGGCTGATTATATGCTGTCTATGTATAGCTTGAGGAAGGAAGAACCATGTGTGTGTGTGTGTGTGTATGTGTGTGTGTGTGTGTGTGTGTGTGAGAGAGAGAGAGAGAGAGAGAGAGAGAGAGAGAGAGAGAGAGAGAGAGAGAGAGAAGCATAGGCTCTACTCCAAAGACAGAAGGAACAGGAGAGGAAGAGAAAGATTATCAGAATACTCAAAGGAATGATGGGGTGGCTTGGCTTGAAAATATGGGGAAATGGATATTTGATGTAGCAGAAAGAGGTAAGCTGAGCTAAGAACTACAGATTTCAGCACAAGAGCTGTTGGTTCTCAGCCCTGGCTCTTCACTGAACCTTGGGGCATAGTAACTGTGGTGTTTCCTGAAGTAAGCTGTCATCTAGCTGCTCCCAGATGTCACTGAAACCTTCTATAAGGTATAAGCAGAATGGGCTGGGTGAAATGTGCCCAAGTCCAGGAGTGTCATAACTGCAGAGATTCTGGTTGAAGCATGGAGGCTCAAAGCTGAGTGTCAGATGGGATTGGTGTAAGCATGCTACCATCACTGTGGAGCCTAGCGAATCTAGGGACCCAAGGCCATTCAGGCAAGCAATAGCATGGTAGCACAAGGCATGAGCTATATGCCTTATGGGTACATGTGACTGTTTTAAGGTACAGACTGTGAACCACTGGTCAAAACTGCAGCCTCATGTGAGATGAAAGAGAACACCCCACAGCAAAGGTAAACACAGCTCTCCGACCACCTACTCCCCCAGAATCACACCCCAAGAGAAACAGACCGGGAAGCATGGTTACTCAGCACAGGTGAGAGAGGGCTGCAGCTGGCAGGGGACACATGATTCTAAAGAGGCATCCTGTACTCATAATAGAGACGCACCTACCAAAAGATTCATCTGATTGTAAGTATTTCTCTCAGTAGGGAGGACACCCTGTCTAACGTGTTAGTGGTAGCGAGAATAGCAGGCATCTTCCCACTTGCAGATCCAGCTGTGGGAAACAATGTAGGGAGTGGGGAAAGAGACATCCATCCCGGCTAGGACGACATGTGGACTCATGCTGTAGTTTCTACTTAATTTTCTTTCTTATTTTCTCTTCACTTTAAAAAATACTTTATGAATTCTGGCCGGGCGATGGTGGCGCACGCCTTTAATCCCAGCACTCGGGAGGCTGAGGCAGGCGGATCTCTGTGAGTTCGAGACCAGCCTGGTCTACAGAGCTAGTTCCAGGACAGGCCCCAAAGCCGCAGAGAAACCCTGTCTAGAAAAACAAAACAAAAAAAAAATACTTTATGAATTCTGCAAGAATTTCTTACAATGTATTTTTAATATTCAGTCCTCTCAACTTCTCTTCTTACCCAACTCTCAACCCTCCCATATTTCCCCCACCCAACTTTGAGGTTGTGTTTCCCCTTCTATGCCTAACTAATCCAGTTAGTGTTGCCCAGCTAGTCCTGGGACTGGGACCCACCCTGGAATGTGGTGGACCTACACCACATTGTTAGAATAAATAAACTGGCTTTCTCTCCCAGCAGCTAGCAAGTGCTCATAGTTCAGAAGCTAGTGGTGGGTTTGTGTGCCCGCCCCACCCCGTGTTTGTTGGGATTTTGTCTGACTGGAGCTAGCACACTCTATACATACTGTCGCAGTCACTGTGGATTTGCATATGCATCTGCTCTGTTGTGTGGAAAATGTTGTTTTCTTGGCATTGTCTACAACTCTGGCTAAAAATCTTTTCACCCCTCTTCTGTAAAGATCCCTTCCCACCCTTATATTTCAAATGTTTAGTTGTCCTAATATAGCTGGTGCCTTGCCTTGGTAGGTCTTCACAGTTGCCTGTTCTTTTTTGCACTTGCTCTTTGTCTTCTGTTTTTCATACAAATAAAACATACACTTTCATTTCTACTTTATTCTCCCACACTTTCTCTTGTTTTTAATTCTCCTTGTTAATATTTTTAAAAGTTTGAGATATTTTGATAAAATAATTTTAATATCTCAAAAAGTCTAGAAGTTATTTTTTTTTTCTGAGCAGTCTCCTGGTCTTTCTACCTTGAAGAATTGAATCAGGGACTGTAGCTGAAATAGACAAATATTCTGCTGTATGCTGCAGGACAGGCCTGTTGTTAAATCATGGTTTCTATCACCAATACAGACAACTCACTGTGAAAACTCACACCAAATAAAACCCAGGAAAGAAGGAAGGGGAAACATCTGGAGTACACAGCCACGCCAACACTTAACAGAGTAAAGGAATAAACACAAAACAGAAGGGAAAGCCACGTGGCCACTCCACAACGTCTCGATTCTTCCAAAGATGATAAACTATCTGAAATGTTGCAAAATATTTCAGAATTCTGCTTTTTAAATGCTGGTGAATACATAGAGGCCTGGAGCAGATGAAGGAAGGAAGAAAATTAAAACAGGATCTAAGAAAACCAGCCAAAAGGATGTAAAACTCAACACTGCAGAGGAGAAACTCAGAAGTAAGGAAGAATCCAGCAAGGAAACAGATTCAAGAGAAACAACCGAAGTGAACAAACGGACACTGCGGGGCAGAAGAGAGTGACTGGAGTGGGAAATAGAGGAGATCCTCTGGGGGGACTGCAGTAAGGAAACGGTGCACAAACATGGTCACGCATGCACTCAGTAGCTCAAACCACACAGCAAAAGCAGGAGTAAAAACTGAAGGTGCCAAGAAAATAGTCAGTGACACAGTCGGTGTCTGTGCCCACCTGCCCTGCTCAGGCCTCACGTTTGAGAAAGGGTCAGTATTTACCCCTCTGTGTTAACAGACACCTGCCCCAGTAAGTGCAATGCCTTCCTGCGGGCACTAGTGATCTGAAAGATGGCAAGTGGGCAGTTTCGGGTGCTTGAGCACTCTCTTACCATGATGTGGTTGGCACCTTCACCTTCTCAGCGAGCTTTGCCCTGGCTGTCAGTTTTTGACTATAGCTCGCAGAGCAGGTTGGTTGCTATTTGGTCATCCATTTGCTTACTTCTTTCTCCCAGCTTCGATTCTGGAAGAATGGAACCCTAGTTTCCTGCTGTGCTACTTTTGATAGTGTCACTTCCGTGTTTCTTGAACTTTCAAAATATTCTTATTAATTCTTTGAGAATTTCAGAAAATGCATTTTGATCATATTCGTCCTCTTCCCCCAATTCCTCCCATATTTGCCTCTCCACACCTCATGTCCTTACCCACTAAAATTTGAGTTTGCCCTTCCCCACATCTAGTCCATTTTTATTGCCTAAATACTCTTGGGAATGGAAGCTGCCTGTAGTGTGGCAGATATACCAAGATCATACCATTAAAGAAAATTGAATTGTTCCCTCCCAGCAACTACCAAACACTAACATTCCTGTTTTATGCCCACCTCCCCATGTTGACAGTTCTGTCTGCTATCATAATCACTGTGATTTCACATGTGTTCCAGGAAAATACTGCTTCCTGTATGCTATCCAGCACCTCTGGCTCTTACAATCTTTCTTCCCCATTTCCCTCAAAGATTCTTGAACATTAGGGGAAGGTATCTGAAGTATACATCCTATTTGAGGCTGAGCACTCTACTGTGTTTTATTTTTTTGTATGCTCATTGGGCAGTTGAAGGTTTCTGTGTTAATTGGCAGCTAGCTACTCCATGAAGAAGATTTTCTGATGAGAGAGAAGAGGTGAACTGATTCATGTGCACAACAGTGATTCATTAGGAAACATTTTAACACTATGTCCATTTAGTGGAATAAAAGTGTTGGGTTCTCTCATAGGGCCCAGGTCTATTTAGCCACAGGTTCTTGAACCTGTTAACAGTGCCAGGTATGGGTTCGATTTCATGGAATGGGCTAGATCCAGTCAGAAATTGGTTGGTTACTCCAATAACATTCTTGCCACTATTGTGCCAATGTGCATATCTTGTCAGGTCTGTAGTTATTATAGCTTGCTGGGTTCATGGTTGGGTGAAAATGATAATTACTTCCTCTAAACCTTGGTATTAGGCATGGCACCTGGAAGTTAGCCAGTAGAGATGAAGTTACAGGAGAGAACCTGCTTGATTTCTCTATAATCTGCATGTGCCGTATTCAGTAATGGGCTCATCTTCAGTTAGATGTTTTTATGTTGTTTTTCACTTTCTTCTTTAATAGTGTAAGCTTGTAGAGATTACAAACACCCTTAAAGATTTCGTTTTAGCTCAGTAGTTCTAACATGTTATTTTTATAACACCTTATTTTGATTCTATTTTTATTTACTTTTGTAAATTTTTTACCAATTATTTGCAAGTATTTTTAGTTTTAGTTTTCAAATGCTCTAAGGTTGCTGGTTTGTATTTTTGTTATTATTATGTTCATTACTCATTTTGAATATTTAAATTAAAACTTGTCATTATTTAATAAATAATAATATGCAGTGTTCCAGATTTGAAAAGTGCTATTCTACCTAAAGTTTGTTTGCAGTGTAGATCAAATTATCTCTAGCCTTATTAATTTTTAGTCTACTCAAGATATAATTTGTGTTTACTTCTTCTTGTTCCATTAATTTTTTATTTAGCCAGCCTAGAATTTCTATCAATTCCTGGTGAAATGCATTTTGAATAAATATAGAGTACCAATGCTTATCTCAAGTAATGTTTTTTAACTTCAAAGATTTTATATTTTATTGGTGTAGCTATAGGATATTTTTTTAGTTACTGTTTTATAGGCATCTCTTTTTTTAGAATTTTAATGGTTTTGTCCCCGTGTTTTAGGTGCTTTTTTTCTCTTTGATGTATGTAAGTATTTATGTACCTAGCCCCGTGTCAAGCTCATACCTGTTGCACAGGTGACAGTCAGCTCTAGAATAGAGGATACAGTGACAAGAGAGGAGAAGGAAAAAATGCCAAAGCTAGGAAACCCTCTAGATACATGGTGAGGGCTCAGAAGATGTCAGCTAAAATGGCAACATTAATTTCCAAGGTCAGTTTTATCCTGTGGTAGCCACATGTACAGGTGATTCTCTTTAAGCCTTGTTTGCCTTTGAAACCCCAGGTATCCCACAGGGAGGTCCCTGTCCTAAGGCCATCTGCTAATTGTGAGTAATCCAATTACTAGGCTTGTGAGTGTAGACATCCATCACACTTGTGAATCCTTCTTTTCAACCTGAAGTTGTGACACTGTCTGGCAATCACTCTAGTGGAGCATTTGTTTACATGGTGAAAATGCATCTTTGCCAAGGTACCTTCTGGTTGGTTTAATAAAGATCTCAATGGCCAATAGCTAAGCAGAGAGAGGTTGGGTGGGACTTCTAAAGACAGAGAGGACTCTGGGAAGGAGAAGAGCAGAGTCACCAGCCAGACATAGAGGAGACAAGGAGGTGAAAGATGGAAGAGAGGTAACACCACATGACAGAATATAGATTCAAAAATATGGGTTAATTTAAGTTGCAAGAGCTAGTTGAGATAAGCCTAAGCTAAAGGCCAAACTTTCCTAATAATAAATCTCCAGGTCATTATTTGTGGGCTGGTGGTCCAAAGATAGTCTGACAAGAAAGCTTGCCACAAATCACATAAAATAGGACTTTCCTGTTTCTTAGTATTGTCACCTTGGATCAGTTATGGAAAATCTATAGACGTGACCTAAGAGCCTTTTCCATTCTCTTCTATCTCCTTCTGGAATTCCAGTGAAATTTTGATGAGATTTTCTTACTTTGTATGTCTTGGGTCCTCTTATGTGTACCTCCTTATTGCTGTTGGTGGCCTCTGGGTAATTTCTTCTGACAAGTCTTCAACTTTGCTAATTGTTATCGGGCTCCAGTCTTCTAAGTACCATGGTTATTGGCCTTCTAACTTTATTTACTATATAATTTCTCACTACTTTGAACAGTTTAATTTTGTTCTTTTAAAAATGTATCTGGAGATATGGCTTAGGCATTAAAGGTGAGGCTCACAACCAGAAATATAAAGTTTATCTTGTTGATTAAATATACTTGTTATATTCATCTAATTTTAAAGTGTATGTTAAACCAAAACATTGTCTCATTTATCTAGTGTTTTCCCTGAACTTAATTTTTGTTTATCTGGTTTCTAGATGCACAGATGTTGGTAATCAAAGAAGAATTTTCCAAAGCCACTGTATACTCATGAGAGATAAAAGTAAAAATGTAGATAAATTATTTCTGTTATTATTAAAATAGTTTTGACCTGATAAACACAGGGCCTTGATGACCCTAAGAGAGTCTCCAAGCACATATGAGAGCTACCTCCTTGAAATACCCACTGATGCAGTGGATCACTCCTCTCTGGTGCATCTAGAATCACTCTGCTTAGGTGCCAGCCATGGAAATTTTGAAAAGATAGATAGAAGCTCAAATCATTTTTCCAGGGCCTAATTTTCTGTGAAATTATTAAAACAGCAGGCAATTTTCAAAAAGCTAACTTAGCTGTATAATGTTTTTTCATCTTGACCAATGAGCACCCTTCCATTTAGGATTTTTGCCACTATGGAGCCTCCTTTTAGAGTCTGTACCATGAGCCCTTCCACGGCCACAATTCACCTAAATTGAAGAACCATGAAAAGCAGGACAGACTGCTCTGCAGTGTTTAGTTTTCCATAATTTGACTGTGACGATAAAAGCAAATCATGGAGATCTAAGAATGGGCAGGGTACAGAGCATGCAAGGAGGCAACTACCTTAAGGATGGGCACTGCTAAGACCGCGATCTTGAGCTCACAGCACCCCAGGGTCAACTCTGAAAAAGCAAGAAACTACATTTGGAAAAAGTCAAAATTCACAGTGCTTTTAAACAAGATGGTGCCAAAAAAAAGAGCTGGAATTGTCTCTCCTTTCAAAGCCCAAGTCAGTGGGTAGTAATGAAAGATGACGTAACCTCACAAAAAGAAATCAACACAACACCACTGGCCCAAGACACCATGTTTCAGGAGCAGTCCAAATTCCATGAGGAGAGAAACACACTTGGCCATTTTGCCGTCAACAAATTGCCCCAACCACCATGGAGAAGGCAGAAGACAATATAGTGAAGGTCAAAGCCTATAAGCTCCTGGCCAGATGTGCTGTGAAGAAGCTCCGACATTGGTGTGACAAAGTCAACATTCTGAAGAGAATAACTGATAGAGGGGAAAAAAGGTACAGATTTCCCTAGCTCTTATTTATGATGCTTTGGATGTTGTCAACAAAACTGAAACCATGTGAATTAGTGCCACAGATAATCCTAAACACAGCATTGCTCACCATTAAAAAAAGAAAAAGAGCTACAGGATGCACAAGCCACTCCAGTCGCTTCCTCGGGGGACACTCCAGATGTGCACAAGCGTGGTGCCTCCTTCATCTGGAACGGAAGGTGAGAAAAGAGGGAGTGTTTAGGCAGAACAGGACGCTTCCTCACCAGGCTCAGGCTCAGGGTCTCAGTCAATAGATCAGAGGAATGCGTTCTGAAGTGGAGCCTCACCTGTAGCCTGAGAACACTCTGCAACTGGAAAGAGAAGGTTAAGTGCCATTTTGAGATACAGATGCCAGCAAGAGGGAAGTAGAGATGTCTCGTTAGATATCAATGACAAAAACAGATACCATGGATGAGATGCCAGGCTCACATGCCGACTTGTACACATCTGCAGGTGGGCACAAACACACAAACTAACACACACACACACACACACTAACACGCACACACACACACATCTTTATTCCATATAATTATTCTAGGGCTTATAGATGAATACAAATGCACAAATGTGGGGGGAAACTTTATCGAGCTCAATTAAGGTTTTGATATCCAGCAGAGTATAAGTTAATAGTAGCAATTAGTTTCAGTTGTAGAAAATTAAGAACATTATTTTTCTTATGTAACTGCAAACACATAATGAATAGCTAGATTCCAAGATCACCCAGCTGGAGAAATAGGTAGAAGCCATGAAGGAATGGGATCAGGCTACCACTTCCTCAGCACCTTTTGCTATCATTGGGGCCATATCACAAATGAGGGCCATTATGTGGGCATGTTTACTGCCTAGTCCCACAGAGCAAGGCTCTCAGCCAGGGAACATAATTGATGTACACAAGGTTGGAGCTTTTGCCAGCTCACGGAGAAGAGCCTCTAATTCAGGGAGAAAGGAGCTGGGCCTCTGCCAGTCATCTCTCTTTTATGCTTTCATCACTCAGACCCTGGTTCTCACTCTGACAAAACAGGACAAATAAAACCATCAGAATCAGGGCAGACTCTTTTCCGGGGCAGTTAACCAATTAATGGAGAGGAATGTTATTGCTCAAAGCATTTGCATAGTCTCTGTTACCCAAGCTTCCTCCAAGCTGCTCTTCTTCCCTCTTCCTCCTAGAAATGGGGTACAACTGCTGCAGGTCTCACTGTCACAGGCTCGGCACACTGGGGCCAGGCCATCCAGAAGCGTCTCCTGGACAATCAGATTGAACAGTTTCAGGGAGAGAGACAAGCAGGAGGGAAGCTGCCACTTTGCATTCTCACCTTGCTGTGTGACCTTGGGCAATCTGCCAGCCTATTGTGTTCCTCTCCTTATTGCATGCTGCCTGGAATCCCTTCACTACTGTCCCTCCTGGTCAAGGCTGGCTGGCCCATTAAAGTGAGAGTGTAGCTGGGAGAAAGTGCTTTGGTCATTAGCTCTAGACAATTAGTTCATCAGTTAGATTTGCTAAGATTTGCTTTAGAGCTTTAGAGCGTGGTGAGGTGTTAGCAGGTAGACAGGTTAAGGGGGAAGCTTTGCTTCAGAGTGGGGTGGGTAGCACAGAAGAGCCAAGCGAGTCATTACAGATGATGGACAGGCCAAAATGAGAGGTACAATGAAGGCTTCACGTTTATCCCTGCAAGGGCTTATCACTCATAAATGCATAAATGGTCCAGGGAATTTTGCTGGATTTTCTCCAGTCTTGGGGTAGCCCCTCCGCTTAGAAGCTACCTAAAAGCTCCAGATACTATGAAGAAGAGGCTCCTATCCCAGCCCCATGCTCTGATCTACTGGTGGATGGGTTTTGTGGGTGTCAGTGAGAGACACCTCACTCAGATCTTCTGTTCCAGATAGATAATGCCCAGTCTTTCATCTGCACCATGCAAGCCAAGCAGAGCTTCATCTCCCTGACAGCAGCCTCTGCCCAGTGCTAGGCCCCAAAGAGGCCTCAGATTTTTTTTGTTTGTTTGGTTTTGGTTTTGTTTTCCAAGACAGGGTTGCTCTGTGGCTTTGAAGCCTGTCCTGGAACTAGCTCTTGTAGGCCAGGCTGGCCCCAAACTCATAGAGATCCACCTGCCTCTGCCTCCTGAGTGCTAGGATTAAAGGCATGTGCCACCACCACCCAGTTTCAGTCTTAATTGTTGAGGTGAGAAGATTTGCAGTCTCCTCCTCCACACACAAGCTGTCTGGAGGCATCTTAACAAAGCACGTGTAGCAGTCTCAACTTTCTGTGGTTGCAAGTAAGCAATGAGATGTTTAGGAAACTCACCTAAGGTCACAGAGCGACTAGGTGACAAACAATTCAGGAAACTTACCGAAGGTCACAGAGACACTAGGGGACAAACACTTCAAATCGTACCTGTGTCACAGACTAGGGCCCCTCACACAAAATGATTCTAGTTATCCTAAGAGGAAGACTGATTATAGGCAGCGCAGCTCAGATAGGGAAGGTATCCTGGCAGTTGAGAGCCAAGAAATACCAGAGTCACAGCACACAACAAACTTCACACAAGAGATTTATTCGGAGAAGAAACAAAAACCAGGACAGTGGCTGCCTCTGCTCAAGCAAGAAACAACAATAAAGTGAACAGGATATAGGATTTATATGGAGTTTCTTGGGGAGTGGGTTTGAAACTTTTCAGAGTGGAACTTTCCAGAGTAGATTGGTGGGATTTCACATTCACAGATTTGATTTTAGTTCTGTAGGATGGGGACAGGATCAAAGAGTTAAGGCAGTTAGAGTGTTCTGTGGTGGAACCTGGCAATTGGAGGTCCTTGGGACAGGGTCCTGGCAACTGGTGTGGTTCAAGGGGCTTACACTGACGACGGGGATGGACATTGAATGGGACATACAGCACAGAGATGACAATTTGATGCTCATTATAATAACTTAAAATTAAGGTTGAATTTCATATCCTTGTGAAGGTTCCTTTATACTCCAAGTCTGACAGAACATTTACATTTTATTAACTTTTTTTATTGAGCTGTACATTTTTCTCTGATCCCCTCCCTTTCTCTTCTCTCCCCTTCAGCCCTCTCCCATGGTCCCCATGTTCCCAGTTTACTCAGGAGTTCTTGTCTTTTTCTACTTCCCATGTAGATTAGTATGTCTCTCTTAGGGTCCTCATTATTGTCTAGGTTCTCCGAGATTATGAACTGTAGTCTGGTTTTCTTTGTTTTATGTCTAAAAGCCGCTATGATTGAGTACATATAATGTTTGTCTTTCTGGGTCTGAGTTATCTTACTCAATATGATGTTTTCTAGATCCATCCATTTGCCTGCAAATCTCAAGATGTTATTATTTTTTTCTGCTGTGTAGTAATCCATTGTGTAAATGTATCACATTTTCCTTATTCATTCTTCGGTTGAGGGGCATTTAGGTTGCTTCCAGGTTCTGCTATGAACATAGTTGAGCAATGTCCTTGTGGTATGATTGAGCATCCTTTGGGTATATGCCCAAATTGCTGAGTCTTAAGGAAGGTTGTTTCCTAATTTTCCAGAACATTTATATTTTATGATGAGAATTTGTTCAGTGTTCACCATTTGAGATTTTAAGACAGTTCATCCTGAATTTTCCATTAATCCTTTATTTCTAGTTAATCTAGGAGCTCATATTTGATCCAGCATCTGAGGCAGGGGTATGCAGAAGCCTAGGTTGGAAGTTTTATTCATGAGTTTTTCACAATCAAATTAAAAAACAAGTGAATTCAAGGGAACCTTTTATGGCCTATAATTCCATGTTTGATGAGAATGTTCTTCATACCAATCTAGCAAAGTCCCACTCATCCTTAAAATACAATGTTCATGGTAACTCTATGAAACCTGCACAGTTTCTCTTCTAGACAAATGGACCAGCTGCCTCTTAGATGGACAAATATCATGCAACCTGGTAGTCATCCGTTGAGTACTAAAATTTGACAAAGTTGAAGACAAGAATGAACTCTTCTTCCTGTATACCTAGTGTGTGGCTTTCTCTGTGAAGCCAAGTAGTCAGTGTAAGGATTCTGAGAGAACAAGACGGCCAGAGCCTCCCTGAGACCGAAGAACAAAGCTTTCTTGAGGCACAACCTGCTGGGCTTTCTCCAAAAGAAGGAAGGGCAGCCCCAGCAAAAGGGAGTTTGGATATTTTATAGTGTGATTTAAGTTTGGTGGGAGAGTGGTGGGAGAGCATGGGGGTGAGGAGGAAATGCTGCAAGCAAAATTCTCAGGAAGAGCTTCTGGTATTTGCGATACTAGCATGCTGCGGTCAGGCTGCTCTGCTGAGATAAGGGTCGGGTGACTTCTCAGAAGTGCACAACGTTTCATTCCCAGTTTCCTCACGGCGCTGGTTGCTATGTAGGTCATCCATTTTGGTGTCTTAATTGACTCCTCCTTGGCCAGGAACTTGAGCCAGCATAGCAGTCAGTAAGTAACAGCTATGACCTGATGAGTGTTGAATGAAGGGATGGGAAGCAGAGTCCTCTAGGGAAATGACAGAACATCATGGGGTCATGATGGAAGGGATAGACAGAGGTAACATTGGGACCGTCAGGGCTGCCCCTACAGGGGAATGACATCAAAGAGAAAGGAAGGGAGGCATAAGAGGCCAGAAATGCAAGCTTGTCTTTCTAGTTTCCTCATGGCCTTAGATTCAAATATCCCATAGGGAGGGGCGATGGGAAGACAAATCAGCACCCATATAAAAGTTAGGCATAGCCTAACATGTGCTTGTACCCTGGTGTTGGGGATGCAGAGAAAGAAGAACCTCGAAACACGTTGGCCAGTTAGTCTGGTGAAGTGGCGGATTAAATTCAGTGAAAGACCCTGTCTTAAGACAGTAGGACAAGAGTGATAGATGAAGACCACTCAGCATTCTATGTTAGCCTGCAATGAGCATCTGCACATATATGTGAACACATTACATATAATACACATGAATCACAAAAAAGAAAGAAGCAGAATAAACCATTGCATTATTCCAGAATGTTGCTGATTCATGGTGAGAAAACAAAAATGATTTTGCAGGAAACATAGTTATTTTAAATCACAAACAAGTGAATTCTCTTCCAGAACATGAGTGTCTGGGAACCAGGGCTGCCCCAAGAGACACTCAGAGTATCAGATGCAGAGCAAATGCACAGTGGCCCCTAAGCAAACCCTAGGAACGAGTCTGCATGTCTGAAGCACCTAAACGTACTTGTAGCTCTCTGAACATTAACTGAAATCTTGCCTGGTTGCAGGTCACCAAATACTGGGCTTCTTCCATTTCCTCTGTGACCCTGTTCTCTTCCCGAGGTTTGGAACTGTGGCCCCCTTTGAAGCAGGTGGCTGGCTAGACATTAGATAAGCTGCATCAAAGCATAAGCAGGGGTCCCTGCTCTGTGTCTGGGTGGTGGTAAGGGACGACAGTGGTGGCTTCTGAGAAAGAGGCTGAAAGACTAGTAATCATGTAGAAATGAGCACTCTAAACTCGTAGGTTGTATTATCTTTTGAAGTATGAAGTCTAATTTTATAGACAGATTGTTTTCAAGTAGTTCCCATACTGTTACTAGTAGCCAGGAAATAGTTGTTATCAAATGTTTTCAAGCCCTACCCCTACCTTGTCCAGTGTAGCTTGGTCCTTGGAACCTGGCTAAGGGCATGAAGAAAGGACATGCACACAGACTCAGGTACAGAAAAGCTGGGGTTCGGTGGGGTGTGCAATTCCTGATGGCATCATATCTACTATCACCACAACTGAGAACCGTTTATTATGTTTATATGTGCAGCATGGGGTAGGAGGACTTAGCTAGTCTGTAGGAGGTCTCTGCAGGTGAGCAGTCTCAGGACATAAACATCTCCAAGAAGAAAGCTGCCCTTGGTAGATTTTGTACATACTGGTCAGTTGTGCCTCAAAACTTGTTCTTGGGCCAAAAGGAGGCTGTGCCTGTTTCCCATGGGTCTGAGGCCCTTGGTCCTTGGGTCATGCCGCAACTCAGGACTTCATCCACTCTTTGTATTCACTTAGGCTTCCTCCATTCCCCATATACCTGACCAATGTCGGCCGTTAGCCCTCACCCCCACCACAGGTGACATCTGCAGCTCAGACAGCCTCGCTCCTGTTAGAATGTTATATATATATATATATATATATATATATATATATATATATACACATATATATGTATATATATATATATGGATTTATATATATGGAATTGTGTAGTCTGTGGGCTTTTACTTTTCCATTGGGCATCTTTGAAACATCACAGCGTTTACAACATGCAACGTTGCTGCTCTACTGTGCACTCTGTATTGTCCTTCTGGGGTGGCGTCCTAGTGTGTGGCACTGTAACAATGGCTTTCTCCCTGCTACCGCTGCTGGAATCTTCAATCTCTGACACATTTTCTGAGACACCGTTTTCGTGATTTCTAATTTGAGTTTTGCATGCTATGCATAAATTATGTTTGTAAAAGTTTTAAAGATATTATCCAGGCCCTTTAACTCACTATGTAGACCAGGCTGACCTTGAACTCATGGAGATGCTCAGGATATTTTTTTATAATTCAGGTTCAAAACTTGGCTCCTTAGATGCTGACAAGTAAGCAGAAAACCAAAACTAAAACCAAAACCAAAATCAAAACAAAGAAATACAATAGCATACAAACATGTAATGTTTTTTAACACTTTATTAATCCTCACTAAGCCAATATTTTGGAGGGAAAATAATTATCCACGAAATTATGCAGAGCCATGGGCATGCTCTTTGCTCGCATTAGAGGCCTATGGGAGCAGAAACTGAGATGAGAGGTAAAAATCTCTCAAAGTCATGGAGCTGGCTAGTGCAGACACATGGCTGACGCAGAGCGCAGAGCGCAAGCACTCAGCCCCCAGCAGCACCGTGATTAGACAAGCCAGGAACTCAGGGGACCTGTCAGGCAAGGGGAAGAGGAGCTGAAATCCCGGCAGCTAGTGCTGCTCGGCAACCGGGGCTGTCATTTCCCTCCCCTTCACGTCCTAATTAATCAAATCCTATTGAACATGAAAGAGACTGAGATTGGATTTTTGATAACATGAATGAAAGAAATCAGTTCCCATCTGGAGCCTTGAAACATCTGTGGTGGAAGCCAACGGGGAACACTTCCGTGCAACCTGCAAGGTAATTTCCCAAGGATGCTAGAAGATTTGCCCATGTCGAGACCTATCCAGATCCATAAGCCTTTGAGAATAGCAGAACAAGAAGGGTCAAAGGTCGACAGCAAAGGTAGACCAACTTTTGTTTTGTGAAGACCTAATTATGAAATGATACACTCTCTTCCCCCTCTACCTAACTGAGCCAATGTAGCCAAAAAAGGCCTGAGTCTACCCTTGAGTGAACAAGTCTAACAATGGATAGAAAAAGCTTTAGTGTAGAACTTAAAATTTGAGTTTCTTACAATTTCCATATACTCAGAGCTGTATTTCTTCTTTTTATTACTTTTTTTAGTCAATGAAACTTTTAAGATCTGTCCTTAATTTGAAAGTCACACAAAGAAAATGTGCAAAAAACAGAGATTTGAGTTCCAATCTTGTCTCTACCATTAGTTATTTTTGTGACTGTACATTTTAAAGAATTATATTGATTGATTGACGTGATTGATTGACTGACATGATTGATTGGCTGATTGATTTGAAGAAGGCACACACATACGTTGGTATACTGTAACACGAGAGGCTGCTTGTTGGGGTTTCTGTCCTGCCCAGTTCCCACAGCTAGTAACCCCCAAAGAAATTACACAAAGATCTATATTAATTATAAACTGATTGGCCCATTAGCTCAGGCTTCTTATTAGCTCTTGTAGTTCATATTAACACATTATTCTTATCTATGTTAGCCACATGGCTCAGTACCTTTTTCAGTGGGGTAGGTCACATCCTGCTTCTTCGGTGGTCTGGGTAGGACTGGGGAGGAATGGACCTCCTTCTCAGCATTCTTCTGTTCTCCTCGCCCCGCCTCTACTTTCTGTCTGGTTGACCCACCTATACTTCCTGCCTGGCCAATCAGCGTTTGTTTAAAACATGATTGACAGAGAACAGACAATTCTGCACCAGTATATCTGTGCAGTTAGAGAACTACTTGCAGGAGTCAGCTGTCTCCTTCCACCAGGTGGAATCTGGGATGGAGCTCAAGTTACCAAGCTTTCAGATAAGGCCTTTACCAACTGAGTCAATCATGGTAGCCCATCTATGGCTTTTGATAGATGTTTAAACAATCCCAGCTTCATTTCTTTCCTATGGGAGTAGGAACATGAGGTGCTATGTATTTGGAACCTCCTGTGGAGATGGGATGGAGCTGTGTGCTTTACATGTTTGCCTCAAATTATCCTCACAATGACCACAGGAGGCTAAGGGGCTCAGAGTGTAACCCAGGGAAAGATTTTGTAAGCAGTATGGATGCAGCCCTAACTTCAGTCTTCAGTGCAGCCAAGAGAAAGAAAACCAGAAGATGAAATAGCAGTGTTTCTCTTTTTTTGGGTAGCTACAGTGATACAGAGAGTAGTGGCCTTGCCTGGCCTTCACTGTTCCTTGAAGCTGATGCTCCTACTGTGGACTGTGGTGGCTCAAGGGATCTTGTCTAGTTACACGGCCTGTCCTACTCATCTGGCTTACTTCCTGATGAAGACAAGTGAGAGTCACCTGGAAAGATGAGCCTTGTAAGAGATGATAAGCTAGACTTTCTGAGGAACCAAGTTTCTATTGTCTGTCCTCTGTGACACTCACAGTTCTGTTCTCTTGTTTCAGAAGTGAGCACCAGCTTCCCCCTTGTCCACAGGACATTGCTTCCTCTCTCTCTGCTAACTAATGACTCCACGATGGCCCCAATACCCAAGTGTTCTTCTGGCCCTGTGGTTAGGCTCAGCTCCCCTCCTGTCTGTACTCTCCCCTGACTTCTGGTCACTGCTGAGCATGAACTGCAGTCTCCATGCTGCACAGACAATACACTTCTGTCCCCAAACTGAGTGCAGTCCCTCAAATACATCTAGAAAATATGTGCTCTCGCTCCTCAGTTTCTTTTCCAGTCATAACATGGAAAGTAAAGCTTCATTGCTTGGAGCCCCTGGGCAGACAGACTAGAGCAGCTTTGAAGGGGAAGCCTGCCCCCCATGGTTCTTCCTTCTTCATGGATTAAATTACTTTTTCTCTGGGTCTAGCAGCTATGGTTATTCATCCTGTCTGTGTAATAGCTTCTTCAGCTACAAAGTGAGGCCTTGAAGAGTGGTGACAGTTACATCAATTCTTCCAACTTAGGTTCTTTCAGTGACACCTAAGCCTTGGTGACAACATAGGTGCCAGGTGTTATGATTGTCGTTAATGTTGTCCACATCTCTGCACCACATACCTCCCCATCACCAGAGAGTATGAAGGTGCATTGTCTTATGGGAGCAGGTCTCAGCCCACACTCAAAAGTGGCTGACAGTGACCACACCCTTGCATAGCCACCTGCCAGGAAAGTCTCTGTGATCTGAATGAGAAAGGAATGGCTGGACAGTTCTGAACCCTCTTTCCAATACATTACCCTTTAATAGCACCGTGCCTGTGTCTCCAGGACTGTGAAGAACTCAGAACTGCTAAAACGTGTCAGCTCCCCAATTTGGGTTGAGCAATGTTATCATGCATCCTCCCTATCGGGAAAGCTCTGGTTGTTAGCTTAGCATTTGGTATGATTCCAGGATTGTGGAAAACACTTCCGTTGCCATCTATTTTTGGTCTCTTTATGTGTTAGATTCTTAGTTTTTCCTTACAATGCCAATGGTTTTAACAGTACAGGTAGATGTTGTGTTAGCTGTCCCTCAATTAGGAGTTCTATTGGACTTCTTGCTCATTAGACTCAGGTGATAGACTTCAAAGAGCTATTTATACCAGGAGGCCTCTCTGCACTATCACAGTGATGTTACCACCAGGCTTTTCTGCTCTCGTAACATTTCCCATTCACGATGAACAGGAATTGTGAAATCACATGACCACTTGGTGCTCAGACTTTCACTCTCCACTATTGGCATCCAAAATCAAAGCTAGAAGTCCTCTAAGTTCTGACTTGCCATTGACATCATTCCTTCTGTGTTTATTATTTGGCTTCTCTACAATATGGAATAAATGTCTTCCATTTATTTATTTTTATCAGTATATGGACAGTGATTCTTATTTTTTCCATCAGATTATAATTTGCCACTATCATTTCATTTGGGACACAGACTGACAATGGGTCGGGAGAGCCCCACAACTTGGCTTCAGGTCCTTTTGAAATGTTTCTAAACATCCTTTGGGTAATTCTTTACTTTGTAGCCCAATAGGGGCTCAGACCTACTTTGTGATGTTTTGCACTGTCTTGGAATCATCTAGTACTGCACAGCCATGTACGTAAGGACAAGTTTGAATGAAAGAGCCACAGGTGTAAACATTACTGCTAAAACTTAGTACTATTCTAGGGTTATTGGGTCTAATTGACTTCTGGATAGTTGTCACTGATCTCTATTGGAGACCATCCAGGTGAGTGGGGAACTGGAAGTCATCATAAAGATAGAGATGGGGCAGCTACTTCTAACATTTAGTAGGTAAAGTCAGGAATGACAAATTACTTCCAATGCACAGAAAATCTAACCTAACAAAAAAAATGGCCCACAGATAGCACCCCTGCTAATAAATGGTACCAGCCCATAGACTGCTCACTGGAATTGGTTTTTCTTATGATTTATTCTCACAAGAACTGATTTCATTCTTTTCACCTTATCCATTGACTCAACCACCATTTCTCCTTCTATCTGGTATGAAATGAATTAGGTTAACGACCATGTAGTCTGTCTAAGCAATGAGAGGTCATCACTGAAGATCTAGTGTGACAAAGCCTCTACTTCCCCTGTACCAGTTGCTTTTCAGAAGACCCTGTTTACAGGTTGCCTAGGAGCCCAAGACTTCTGGCCAAACATACTCTCTCATAGAGTGTGCAGACAATAATCTACCTCGTGTTTGGCTCTGCTCATTGCACTAGTATTGTAACAAGCATCTAAGACTTATATGCTGATCATTGTATTAAGTCCCATTACATGCATTAGCTCCTTAACCTCTGGGATAGCCATTTATAAATCAAGTAGTTTCATTGCCCATTCACACAAAGGATGTAGGATTTTGGAAGTCGACACCATGCCCAGGACTGTACAGATCTACTGCGACAGACTCACAATTCAAAACTCCACAGACAAATGCCACTCTGCTTATTCAGCCTGCCCCTGTGAGGGTATTTCCAATAAGATAAAAAACATGAAATTAAATAGCTAGTGTCTCAAAAGTGTTAAACCTTTACCACAAGGAGATAGATAAATCACGGAACTGAATTAGGCTTGGAAGCCCTGCAAAGTCACTGCAGCTAAGCCATTTTGTATCCTAGGGTTTGCTAGTGGCTTAAACTGTGGTCAAAATTAATCGGGCAAAGGTTTACTGTAGTCCTGAGGGAAATGCACAGTGAGATGTCCCCCGATAAAGAGCATTGATTCTGAGCAGCTCTTCTACAGCACGCCACTACGTGATGTGCTCAGCAATATCACTACAGGGAGTAAATTGTGGGCTCTTACAGGCCTTCACAAAGCCAGAAGTATGGTGCCCAAGGCACAGGCTACATAGCCAACTCCTGTGTGGCAAGCCTGATGACATGGGACTCCCTATCATCCTGTGGCGTTTTTAGTGCTTCGAATTTGAGCTGACAGTGATTTGCTAAGATCATAGCGTGTGTACCAAAACGGAACAAGGCCACCCCTGGAATGACTCCATCCCTTCCTGCCTCATCACCTGGTATGTGTTGGGTTCTTTTTATCTCCTTATATTGAAATTAGATTTTTTTTATATAACCTGATTACAGCCTCCCCTCTCTATACTCTTCTCAGGTCCTCCTCACCTTCCTTCCCGTCTAGATCTACCCCTTTCTGTCTCTCTTTAGAAAACGAAGAAGCTTCTAGGAAATATAACTAATGTAATATAAAAACTAATACATCAGAATAGGACCAAACAAACAAGTTTGAAAGAAGTGAAAGAGCCCAAGAAACAGATACAGCTGCAGAGGCCATCAGGTGACACAGCGGTCAGCACAACTCCAATGAAAGTGTCCCCTCTATCACTGGAGTTCCCAAACACCCCAGACCATGCATGCAGTCTCCTTACCAGGAAAACAAAATTTCACTAAAAGGACGCTAGTTGACCTTTTCCTCCAGCCACCATCAGTCAGCCTGAGAGCAGTTCTGCCATGACTGCACAGCCCTGTCCTCAGTGTGTTCCCTTTGAGTGGAAAAGAGCAGGAGCGACAAGGCCAGGCCTTATCTTAAGGGATCATTTGCTCTCACTAACTCGATGCTTGCATACACTAGCATCTAGCAGCAGCAACCAACAACCCAGATAGTCTGTCAACCTCACTTAATGAGATAGGCACTTTCTGCACACAAGAAATATAAGGAAAATAAATTTCAGGAGAAATAGCGTTTCTTCAATTAAATTTGAGATTTTTATATGTTAGAAGGCATTTCTAGCAGGGAAAGAGAAACGCTGGTATCATTTGTGACTTGGTGAGATGATTTGAAAAATCTCAGGAACAAAGATTCCTACGAAGGACCTGCTCTAATGATAATGGATGTGATAATTTCTTTCCTAATTGAGCACTAATGACTGAGGTGCGGGCCACTTCTCTGGATTAATAAAGAGCCAAAGAGTTGACAGTTTAGACCATTAAGCTTAGCTGGTACCTCATCTCGGTGAAGGGCACAATGCCACCCTCATGTTATTATGGTAAGGATAAGCCTAAAACAGTGAGGCAGAGAATTTATTTTTGAGAAATAAATTTATGTGGCAGTTAGGTACCTGACATGAAGTTGGGCAAGGCAAAATATTTCATGAAGCAAACAATCACATGAATTCTTCAATTCCTTTCCCATTCACACCGCCTTCAAGTATTTGGTTGTCAAAAAAAAAAGGTGAAAGGAAAAGGGACAATTGGCAATACAAAAAAATAGTTTCAAGAATAGCCACATGCAAATAAGCTACTATGACTTACTGCCTCCCACTCTTCACTCCAGACTTAGCAGAGTACTCCAGGACTAGGGTAGACCCCAGAGCACTACACATTCTGGAGATACACCACTGCTACTGTTTTCAGGGGTCTCTCCAAAGTGCTTCTCACTAGAGCACTGCAGTTGAGCTAAAAGAATAATCTGTTATCAGAAATGTCAGAAAGCTTGATGCACACCTTAGCAAGGCATAATCTCGGTCACTCCAAAGACTCAATCTGCAGAGATCTTAGAGTCCAGGGAACATATTTTTTTCAATTCTGATTGAGGATCAAAATTTCAAATCACTCTCTGCCTTCCAGCATCTAGATTCTGCGATCATTATTTCAATCTACAGTGAAGGAAATGGTTGATGTGGCTTAATCTGCCCTGTGAAATCGCCTATGCAGTAATCAAGTACTAACATACCCATTCATTCAATCACAGTTTACAAAGCTGTTACAGTGTAATGTCATAATTCTGGGGCCTGAAGATGTGGAGCTGAATAAAAAATAACCTCCGCTGCCATGCAGGATAGTGGAGTGTGCAATATTAAGAAAAAATGCATTAAAGACACAGGTACTAATAAAGGAAGATGGGAGAAGCCCAGAGTGAGGGGGATAATCTTGCCAGGCTCAGTGGGCAGAGAGAAAAGTAACCTTGAATTTCAATAGAAGATGCTCTCAGGCAGCGTTCACAAAGAGCTCTCCAGGCCAACAGAGGAGGGGAAGGAAGGGCATGGCAAAGTGAAGAGCAGAGCTGGGCATGCTGGGAACATGAAGCGGGACCAATGGCCACTCTCATCAGCATCTGAGAGCACTGATGCTCCCATTCTCCCAGCAACCACCTTACTAATCAAATGTATGACTGGCAGCATGGTCCTCAAAGAGCCTGCCTCTTTTGACTCCTACTTCTTGCCTTATGAAAGTGAGAGATGTTTACTCCCAAGCCAGTTTCTGCCAGTCATACTCATTATTAAAAGTGTGCAATTTAGCTAACATTAAGGAGCTGCTGTTTCTGTGAAAATTAAGATAGATGCTTTGCAAAGCCTTGACATTTTTTAGTGAGTCACTAAAAAAGCTGCAGTAGAATTAAGCTCAAGGGATCCAGCTATAGAAGATGAAGGAGGATTATAAAAATCCTTCCAATGAGATTCTGCATCAGATTGCTTTGCTGGTATCTCAACTCCTTACCCTAATTTAAAGAAACCAAAATTGGAAATCGTAAAAGATACATTATGGGTATGTTTTATGCAAAAAATGAAGAGGAATAAAATTCAATAAAAGTCCTGGCCTTATACTAAGAAAATGACAAACAAATGCACATTTGTATTTTGTATTAATATGCTTACGGCAGATTGTGTGTATGCCTCATTTCTTTAACCAACGTTTTCATCAATTAACCAGATGCTAGCATTAGTGTGCTGGCTGAAAGGATTCTGTAATAAAATAAAATTGCAGTGGGATGAGAAAAGATCTAACTGAAGAAGGCTAGAGGCTTCCAGAAGCTAGTGTAGGGCATTTGGAGTTTATTCTGCAAATCAGGAGTGGAAAACCACAGCGTGCCAGCCAAACGCAGCCTGCAGCTGCTTTTCAGAGTCTTACTGGGACCCAGCCATATCCACCCAGTCTGCCCTTGTCTATAGCTGCTTCCAAATGACAGCCACAGAATTGAATGATTGTTACAGATATTATATGCAGGTGTTCAGGAAAGGTTAGTGCACATTTTTATGAAAGCATGAACTCCTACCCTTCTGCATAGACAATTCTTCCAATAAAAACCTCAGCCATTTGGGACCAAACCCTGCTGCCTTGTTCCTAGCACCAGGAAAGAATGATAAACACAAAGATAGAAACCTCATCTCTTGTGAACATGTAGGAAAATGATAATTCTAATGCCATTAAAAATCTCTAAATTCTATTATATGCAAACTCCATGATGTATCCAAGGTACGAGTTTGATTTTCATGGGAGAAGAATTTGCAAAGCTGTGGCTACACCACCCACAATGGCCAGCCACCTACAGAGCTGAGAGAGGTAGAAGGACAGCATCCATCATCCTGTAAGCACTGAGTTTCAATCTGCAGTGTGTCACACTAGGAGAGATGCAGCTGTCTGCACTGTACGCATTGGAACACCCACCTGCAGTTAGCACCCAGCTCCCACCCCAACAAAGCACCCAAGGAGAAATTCAAAGCCTGTAGCTGACTAAGGCAGACTTTACAGACAACAAACGCAGGCTTGGTAAACTCCTGAATAGATTAATTCAGCATTTCACTTTAACATCTTTGGAGAAACGTGCCCATTTTCAATATATACTTTATTATAAACAGTTGCAAAAAATCACACATCGAAATGATTAGGCCTAATGTCTACACATATTAATGAATGTATATTTTATTAGCATAGCCATTCTGAAGCTGTGGAGTTTCACATTGGAGTTGTCACTTTTGCTATCAAATACATTTTTTTTTTTTGAGACAGGGTTTCTCTGTAACTTTTGGTTCCTGTCCTGAAACTAGCTCTTGTAGACCAGGCTGGCCTTGAACTCACAGAGATCCGCCCACCTCTGCCTCCCGAGTGCTGGGATTAAAGGAGTGCGCCACCACCGCCCGGTTTATCAAATACATTTTAACCACAACAGAAAAGAAAAATCCGAGACAGAGAACTAGATATTCTTTTTCGTAACTCATCTTCATTATCTGGATTCAGTCCTTCTTCATCTCCTAATATTTACCTTTCAGGTTCTTTTTTTGAACATGTTATAGTGTGCCCAGTTTTAAGTACAAATACTGTCTTTACCTCTCATATTCGTGTGTGTGTGTGTGTGTGTGTGTGTGTGTTTCTGTTCAGGACAACATCACACATGTTGACCTGGATTTTGTTTTAGAGACAAGAACTTTCACTGGCTTGAAGCTCACAGATTCAGCTAGGCTGGAGGTCAGTAAACCCCAGGAATCTGCCTGTCTTTCTGCCTCCCTAGCATGGGTATTGCAACACATGCAGCATTGTGCCTGATGTTTTTGTAGGTTCTAGGGGTGTAACTCAGGTCCACATGCTTCCACAGCAAGCCCTTTACAATAGGAGCATCATACCAGGCCACTCTGTGCTCTTTCATACACCATCCCATGTCTGTTACTCAATCACAACGTACAAGTCTCAAAAAGAAACTGAAGTCCATTGTTCAAAAAGCCAAAGCAACCAAGAGAACCAGGAAGAGAGAGGAGGCTAGTGCCTAGATACGACCTTAAAAATGTATCATAAAGGAAGAAAATACCTTATAACAGGTATTATAGAAGATGATGTACAGATAGAAATTACACTCGGAAAAATGTTCAACTTTAGTAATTCAAGAAATACAAAAGCAAGTCATGATAAGATTTCCTGTTAATAATAATTCCCTATTAATAGGAGAGCAAAAAGAAAACATCCTGACAGCATCAGGTGTGACAAGGACATAGAGCCATGGTGTCTCCTATGTTTTTGGTGAGAAAAAATATATGTGACATCAATGCTAGAAGACACTTGGACTGTTTTTTATGGTGAGACATATGCTTACCCAACAATTTCATTTTCTTCCTCACTAGAAGAAGGAAAAGGGATATCTACATAAAGCCTGTTCAATTTTTATCAGTTTTGTCTGAAATAGTTAAAGATGGAAATAAGCCAGATATCTTGCAGTGTATTAATGGATAAACAAACTATACTTCCACACCTTTTAACAATATTCAGAAGAAGAAAAGAAGAAACGAACCATATGTGATTTGGCTGAATCCCAAAGGCATCATGCTGTTTAAAATGGAAGTTAATATCTAATAAATAGAGACTAACCTTCTACTTACATCAATTCTGAAAATAATAACTATTACAAGGAACAGAGCAGTGGTTTTTAGGGAATAGAGCTGAGCAGAGTGTAGCTAACATGTGGGGAATTCTGCTCAGCTATGAAACATTCCTGCATCTTGACTGTGGGGTTAACGTTGTGAGCACATGTGAAGCTAAATACATAGGCATCGAGAAGAGGGAAGAGAGGGGCTGGAGAGAAAAATCAGCATCTGGAAGCACTTGCTGTTCTTGCGAAGCTCCATAAAGATCTGAGTTCAGTTCCCAGCACCACTTGTCACTCCAGCTCCAGAGAATCCCATGCTCTCTTCTGGCCTCCACAGGCACCCACACATACTTGCTTGCACACACACACGGGGGGGAGGGTTGGCTAGAGAGAGAGGGAGAGAGGGACAAAGAAGGAAGGGGAGAGAGAAGAACAGAGAGAGCCATACTCATAAAGAATACATAAATAAACAAATGCTTTAAAAACTGGCAATACACAAAAGAGGCAGTGTGCTTTAGTCCAGAGTCTTATATCAACATCAGTTTCCACATTTTCATCTTTATAGTAAGCTTGCCAGAATCAAGGTATATGCTGCGCTCTTTTCCTGCTTCCTTTAAATTTACATGTATGTTGATGTATCTGCGTGCATGTGCACGCATGTGAAGATGAGCAGACGCTGAAAGAGTATGTTGGCTGACCTGAGCAGAAGTTACAGGCAGCTGTGAGTCATGTAATGTGGGTGCTGGAAATCAAACTAGGGTTCTCTGTAAGAGCGATACCAGCTCTTAGCCACTGAACCATCTTTCAAGCCCCTAATTTTTTTTCACTTCTGAAATAACATTAAAACAAAAACCATTCAACATCTGGTAAATAAACATGATCAGTCGAGGGAGCCATTCTAGGGGAGAGGAGTGTCAGGTAGCAGAAGAGTCATTTTGATAGACAAGGATATCTACCAAAGTGGAAATTGGAGAAAAGCTTTAAAGCTTCACAAAATTCATCTGAGGAACTATCTCTTGGCTTTGAGAAGCAAACGTTATTGTGTATACTCTTTGTCATTTCTGTTGTTGACATCCACTTTTATTCCTGTGTGGTCAAAGAGTGTGCATAACGTTATTTCAGTTTTCTTAAAGTTCCTAAGACTAGGTTTGGCCAGGTGCGGTGGTGCACACCTTTAATCCCAGTACTTGGGAGACGGAGGCAGGCAGATTTCTGTGAGTTCAAGACCATTCTGGTCCACAAAGCAAGTTTTAGGACACCTAGGGCTTCACACAGAGAAATCCTGTCTTCAAAAATGACAAAAACAAACACAAAACTATGTTTGTGTTCTCATCTGTGGCCAATTTTGAAGAAAGTTTCACATTTAGCTCCGAAGTTTCATTTTTTAGAATTTGTCTGTATTAACTGCCTACTGACAAAGTATTGAAGTCACTTTCTATCACTGTGTTGGGGTCAATCTATGACTTTGGATCTAACAGTTCTTCTTTTATGAAATTGAATGCTCTTATGTTTGGTGCATATGTGGATAGAATTTTAATATCCTTTCAGTGGGTTTTTCTTTAATGAGTATAAAAAGTCCTTCCTTAACCTTCTGAATAGTGTTACTTTGCAGTCTATTTTGTTGGATATTAGAATAGCTATAACTTCTTGTTTCTTTAATTCTATTTGCTTGGAATGTCTTTTTTCATCATTTTACTCTAAGCTAGCATATTAGAGTGAGGTGTGTTTCTTGGAGGCAGCAAAAAGATGTTTTCTAATCTAATCTGTTACTTTGTGTCTTTAAATTGTGCAATTGAAACTATTAATAATGAGAGCTATTGCTGAATAATGTTGAATAATTACTTTTTGTTTTTGTTGATACTGTGGTGTTTTCCTATATCACTTTTGGCTAACTGGTTTTGATATTACTTGTGCACTCTAGTATATGTTTAATCTTAATAGTGAACTATTTCTTTTAGTATACTCTATAGAGCCAACTTTGTAGATAAAAATTCCCTGAATCAGTTTTTATCATGAGAAGTTTTTACTTCTCCCTTGATTATGACTAATAATCCTGCTTCCAAATTACCATACTCTGGCTTATATTACTTAGAAATGCTCGGCCAATAGCTCAGGCTCATTGCTAACTAGTTCTTATAACTTAAGTTAACCCATTTCTGTTAATCTACATTCTGCCATGTGGCCCATGGCTTCACATGTACTTCAGCATGTTCTTTTCCCTCTCTAGCAGGCTGGTGTCTCCCCTGACTCCCCTACTTTTTTCCCCACCATTCTCAGTTTGAATTTTTCACATAGCACTTTTCCCAGTTACAAGCCTGTCAACTTTTTATTAACCATTGAGAGTAATATATATTCACACTATACGGAAAGATTATTCCACAGAATTTCCCCATTTTATCTAATTAAAAAGGAAGGTTTTAACTTTATCATGGTAGGATTATATACAAGAAAAACAATTATTAAGAATTACATTTATAATATCCAGTCCATTTGTATTTGACAAAGTTAGAGAAAAGATTCAATTATCTATTATATCTTGATGAGTTTGACATTTCACATCAATATATCTTATAGCTTAACTAAGAAAAACTATAACTATGACTGTCTAGTTTTCAACTCCATCAAAGACCCCATAAGGGCAAAATATTATCTAACAACAAGGACTTTTTGCTTCCGGGATAGTCAACTTTGGGTTGACTCTATAACATTGGGCCATTCAACTCTAGCCTACAAGCTTAGCATATCTGACAGACTTTCCTGTAAAGCTTAGAATTTTGAAGAACAGTCCTACCATGTATTAGCAAAATTTTGACAGCTGCCTTTTTGTGTCCTACCGGTCCAGTTTGGATAGTAACTGTCAGCAATCAAGGTGAGGCAAGAACAGTTTTTTTACCCACATGGCTAGTTTTTGGCATAAACAAAACAAACTCAATATGGAGTTTCTTCAATGCCCATCATCTTTTCTGAAGTAAATTTGTACTGCTAAGAACAGACATGTCTCACTGTCATAAAAAGCTATATGTCATTATAAGTATTTTAAATGCCATTATGTAGGTCTTTGAAATGTTTGAAGGACATCTACCTAAATATATCTATTTAACCTTAAAAACATATCTAATATGACTATATGTTTGACTATTACAGATGACCAAATATTAACCTGTATTTTTAGACATACATTATATTTTAAAATGAGTTGCTTAAGCACACTATTTCAAACAAGAGTAGAAACACATATATAGCATAGCAAAAATAAACTCAAAATTTGCATTAATATATAAAAAATCCATATCAATATAAAAATTTAAGACTAGTAGTGGCTTTTTTGGTTTAAAATCAGATTCAAGAGTCTATCCTTTTATCCTATTTCTATACTCCCCCTTTTTCTTTTTGAAATGATATTTCTGAATTTAATCTCCGTTGTTTAGCTTTTCTTCTGACCATTACCAATAACAACTTGTAAACAACTCCCCTAAATTATGACAAATATTTATAAACAGTATTTGGGGAATATGGGTATAGTTTTCTAGACTACTTATTGTTGACTGGAGTCACTGGTAATCTTTGTGGGACCCTGAGAATATTTAGGATAATGGGTAAGTCTTGACTAGAGTAGTCAGTGAGACCAGATAATTTCAGCCAGCCGCCTTGAATCTGTATTGGATATTTACTCTACAGTACTCTAAAGAAACTGCAAAAGAGGCATTTTAAGATGCTGGATCACCTGGGTCATCTGTTTTTATTGATGTCTGTCTCCTTGCTCTGAAAATACATAAGCTTTTAAAGGTAACATACATATTTATATTGATACAAGTATAGACTGTACACTGTATACAAGTCAGCCAAAGAAGACTTTTGTTTTATGTTTGAGCAGGTAACTTATATATAATGTGTGTTGTAGTTCTTTTAGGTTTACTTTTTATGTCTGTAGCCAGGATTTTCAGGGCATCTTCCTTGATCAAATCTGATTTTCATTCATTTAATTAATAAATCAAACATCATTTATTCACTTGATATGAATCAATAGCCTCTCATTTCTTGTGGAAATAAAAGCATAACCACTCCTCCAAAGAAACATATCTTTTGCCTTAAATTTTGAAGTCAAGACATATTTGAAATATGTAGGTTTGTTCTGTTTAAGCTTTTATAATCAAATGTCCCATAGCAGTTATCACTTGCTCGTTAACAATTAAAAAAAAAACCTAAAGGCAGCACAACATACAGGATCCAGAATTTGTGCATTTCCCAACTTTACATGACTTATTATATTCATTTTATTGCTCTATTCCTTTTTAAGGACTTTACTTATTTTTGACTGTATTTTTAATCTAAGATTGTATATATTCTTTTTCTTCTCTCTCCCAAGCATATGCACATTTTCAAACACGCTGTGACCCTTTTTGAGGCTCTTTTTTGTCTGAATCTGTCTTACTATGTATCTCTGTCCTTTTTCTGATGTTAAGAGCCTTTAAATGGGGAGGTGCTTATTTGTGATGAAGCCTGCATGAAAGACTGTGGGAACCTACCAGGTAATACTGGTAGTTCAAGCCCACAGCCTATAACTAGGGGATGCATCTCTGCACTGCTGCCCACATGAGAGACATAAACTAGAAAGCTGCAAAAGGACTGCTTATTGTGAATGTAATTCTTGCCTGTATATATTTATATAAAGTTGTTGTACTTATTGTATGTAGTTTTATTATATTAGTTAAAGACTTCGCTTTTTGTTTAGACAAAAGGGGGTATTGTGTGTATGGTGTGATATTTAGATTGTTTTCTGGCAGATAAAACTTGCTCATCGTCAGAGGGCAGAGTTAGCCACTAGCTGACCATAGAGGTTTGGAGGACTGTAGACAGAGAGGAGACAGGAAGTAGTAAGGTGAGCTGAGCGAGGAGCCTTTTCAGATGGAAGAATGGTAGAGGTAGAAAGTGACTGGCTGCTACTCCCTGCTTCTCTCATCTTTCAGGTTCTGACCCTGATACAAAGATTAATTAGATTAATGCTTGAGGCCTGTCATCTGTGGTCTTTTAGAACTTGTAGCACATCCATCCAAGCCCTTCTTGCTTTCAAAGTTTCCCTTGAACATTTTATTCCTTCTTTGTTGATACTGCCAGTGACCTTCCTTTGTTCTATGCATTCAGGGATTTTATTATGTGGCACAGGGAGTTTCTTTCCTGCTCCTGTCTGGTTGATGCTATGTTTTTTGTTCCTTAATAAGCATTTTTCCCATTAGAGCTCAGATTTTTTTTTCTCATGATTCTGTTAATTTTTTTCTGTGCCCTTAACCTGGGCTTTTTTCTCTTCTATACCTACATTCATGGGGTTGTTCTCTCATGGTGTGTTGTAAGGAGGCCGCTTGTTCATTTCCTGGCTACCCAGATGCCCAAAATAACCACACAGAAACTGTATTATCTAAATCACTGCTTGGCCAATTACTTAAGCATATTGCTAGCTAGCTCTTACATCTAGAATTTGCCCATCTTCATTATTTTAAATTTTACCATGAGGTGCGTGGCCTACCATCAACATGTCTGTCTCTGGCAGCAGCTCTATGGCTTCTCCCTGACTCTGCCCATCATTCAGTTTATTTTTCCCCACCCATCTACCCTATCAGGCCAAATCAGTTTCTTTATTAACAGCATACAGAGGGGAATTCCACATTAATGGTGTTTTCTAAGTGTTCTGTTCCAATCTTGTTTTTGCTTGTTTGTTTTGGATTTTAACACTTTCTTTAACTTTTACTCCCCTTTTTCTTTGAGACCTGATGATCTCTCCTCTGCTCAATTGTTTCTGTTGGCAAAACATTCCTATGAGATGTTCATTTGACTTCCTGAGTTTTTCATTTTGTGTTTTATTTCATTTTGACTTTTTTTCAGAGAGTCTATCTCTTTATTAAATTCCATTTTCACATTTTGAATTTTTCATGCTTTCACCCAAGCACTTGTGTTCTCACGGCCCTCCTTCGCTCATTTGTTCGTATCTTCTCCAGTTCCTTGAACATATAACTGCTGTTTCAAAAGCACTGGTCTGTGCATGAGCTGAGTTTCTTTTCTCATTATAATGGGGTGCTGAGTTTTGGAGGAAATACATTTTTTATTACTGTTTTTGATTTTGCAATGTAACCTAGGCATCTGGAGCTAGGTCACTGGTAGTGTGTCTTGATCTGGCTATTTTGCCTGTGTTAAGTGGTATTACTCTCATCTTGTTGAGTTATGCACAAGCTAAATGGTGCTTAGTGTTCAGTCTTGGGATCTCTCTGTGTTGGTGTGCAAATGGGGTGTCAGACTGAATCTCAGCTCAACTGGGGATGGGCATAACTTCTGAGCCTAGGAACCTTTTGCAGCCTGAGAAGATTGTGTCCAACAATCTTCAGAAGTTTGTAGAGGTATTTCCAGGTTCTAAAGGTGGTCCATTAGTTTTTGGTTACTGCTTCCTGTTGTGTGATCCCCAGTTCCAGAGAGCAAAGGGTTAGGAGATGAAGATGTGGAGGCAACAACACAGACTATCCAATCTAGAGGCTCTTTATTGTAAATGGTTGGGGAGGCGGGGTTTATGGGATTAGAAAAATTAAGATGCCGCAGGAACACCTCTGATTGGCTTATTCTTCTTCTGGAGATTGGACTTGGTGTGTTGTGATTGGCTAGGGGTGCCCATCATTACTTACTGTGCTTTTGGTCCACTGACAGTTTTTGGCCAGTTTTTCTTATTCATTGTGACTTTCCTTTTCTCTGCCCTGCCTCATTGGGTCAGAAGCCATGTGCCAAGCAAAGCAGTGTGTGAGGTGACTGGGTGGGGATCAGTTTGGGAATCTGTCTGGAGCTCAGGGTCAGGATCTACACGATGTCTGTGCTGACCAGAAGGGTGGATTGGGTATCCGATAGGCCATCAAGCAGGGGACCATTTTTCATATTTCTAAATAGCAACTGTAAAAGGTAACTTTATAATAAAATTGTAACAACATGCTTTATAATACATGCAAAATAAACATACCTAAACAGTAACACAACATTTGTGAGTGGCTTGGCCATAGCAGCCTGCGCATTATAGAAAAGTGTATACAGTATTATATGAAAGTAAACCAGGAAAAATTAAAGCTATACAATATAAATCTTCAGTTAATATCAGACAACATAGAGTTGATAAGATAATAGCAGATAGTAAAATGAAATGAAATGAAAAGGTCAGTCATCACAGGGAGAAATAGAAGAGAGGAAAGGCACAAAAATACGAAAAAAAATGGTAGCTCTTAATGCAACTGCATCAGTTATAGCACTGCATGTAATTGTCTAATGCCCTAGGAAATCCCAAACTCATTAATGTTCCATCTTAATGAGTTTATCCTCTGGCATTCTCATTAATTGGATGCACTACCATCTACCAGTGATACCCATGGAAGGAATGTTAAAAACTTTGATGATCATGTATTAAATCCTCATTTCAGCACATAAAGTTTATCCAAGCATACACCCTTCTCCACATCCCCGCTTCTGCTTACAAACATGAGACCAATGATATGTTTCTCAGATTTCCACACAGCTCTCCAACTAGTCCAGTGTTAATTCCCGTAGCTGACCTATAAAACTGATCCTTCCCCCAATATGGAGATAAATCTGTCTATAGCACATATCCAGGTACAGTGTTGACTGTCTCTTCTGTTTAAAAAGAGATGACGTCACTCTTGCCACTTTCTAACTCCTGTTCTCAGCTTCAGACCCCACAAACTGATGTCACGCTACAGAGACCCCATGGCATCCCTCACTTTTACCCCTATGTCAATCCTTCCTCACTCAGAGCCACCACCCCTCACGACCTTTCTGCCTGCCTGACCTTTTCTATCCTTTGGGTTTGACTAGACTGTGGCATCAACCTTTACTTCCCCCTCCTTTACCCATAGCTTTGCTTCACTGAAGCCACAGTCACATTTACAAGATGCCCTTAAAGAAGCAAAAATGCCAGGCGCAGTCTGCTGCGGTTTCCTGCATGTCACTGTTTCTAGTATCTTTTATGTAATGAATCATAGGAAACAGGGCAATCCAAGCACACTATTAGGCCTTTAAAGGTCTACACTTTGTTCCCAAGGTCCTACTCATTATCTCTTAGGAGCTTTTTATTTGCAGTATACTCAATTACTGAGGTAACTAAATAGCTCTTACTGATCAGAGCTAGCTTCATTAGCTTAATAGCAACTAGCAAATGCTATAGTACTGCCCCATGGCTACTGCACTACCAGAAATAGGTTTATTTAAGATTAATCTCCAGGGTAGAAACAAATTTTACCAGAATACACTCTAATTGTTCATATAGCCACTTAGATCTACAGAATCACTAGTATTGTTCCTATTATTTTTCAATTAGGGAAAAAGTAAACCAACAGAGAATATCCAAAGAAGTTCACCATCAATTCAACTCATTCAGTCCTCCCATTCTTCCCAGAAGAAGCTCCTTTTCTGTCCCTGTTTGGTTGGTCACAGCCCACAATTCTCAGGCTCTTCATAAGCCTGCCCTGATCAGTAACAACTGATATCATAGAGGTGTCTCATGTGGATGTGCTCAATGGGCAAAACCACATGCTGAACATGCATGAGGACCTGAATTGGCACCACTAGAATCCATGTGAACTTGAGATAGGGTTATGCAACCCCACTGTGAGGAATGGAGACAGGAGGATTCTTGGGGCAGGCTGGCTAGCTACTCTAGCTGGGGGGAAAATGGCATGGTTAGTTCATTCAGTTAGAAAATTTTCTCAAGGAAATAAAGTGGAGGGTGGTTAAGGAGGACACTTGGTAGCTCCATCTGGCTTCTGTGGGCACATGCATCTGCACACATGTGCACTTCACCACACATTCACATACCACACACACATGCACACACACACACACACACACACACAAAGGAAAGAAAGAAGGGAGGGAGGGAAGGAGGGGGAAGAGAGAGAGGAAGAGAAGGGAGAAAAGAAGGAAGGAAAGAAAGGAAAAACAGTAAGTAGAGAAGGAATAAACAATGTCTCTTATAGTTCTGAATTGCCACAGAGTTTATTTTCTCCCAGACTGTAACAATCCTCTAGTAGTACCTGAGTACTTTGATACTTTTTATTGTTGTTGCCTACAGAGTAACAATATGGCAGACAGAGAGACAGGCATAAGACTTGGAAGGTCCCAGTTGCATTACTGGGAGTGAGGCTTCTGAGGCCTTCCTCCTCTACCTCTTCATTCTAAGACCTTGGTGAGTTTCCTGCAAGAGACACAATGCCAGAAAGAGGACTCGAATCGCATGCGATGCACTCCACAGGGTAGCATCCTGTCCTCTCAGGGCACTCTCGTTAATCTGTGCTTCGTAGGTGGCTTCAGACATCCTTTCCAGGACTCTTCAAGAACAGCAGCTTCTTGGCTGTGAGGTGCATGATTCGAACTGAGTTCTGTGTTCATGAGCCCGATCATGTGCCCCATGTGATATCAGGCCAGGTGTCTAGTCACTTACCATAGTGTGCAGGTTGCCACACACTTAAGAAATCTGAAAGCCCCAGTGGGTGGTGGGTGAGTGGTGCTGACCACCTCAGGGTCAGAGAATGTATGCATTGCCCCTGGAAGGCTAGATACAGAGTGATTACTTGCTCTCAAGAAATAGTTTATTTTTTAAAAAATAAAAAGTACTTTAAGATTCCATCTTCCTCATCAGAAAGTCTACAATCAAGAAAACAAACAAAATAGTAAAATAATAATAATAATAATAATAATAATAATAATAATAATAATAATAAAATGGGAAGCAAAAATAAAATGTAGAATAAATGCTGTATCTGGGCAAAGCTTTTCCCAGAAACCATGAGTTACTGAACAAAAGCCTCGGTTACAGAGGTGGGGTGCCTCCTTCTGAGTTTTTGGTCAGGGATGCCCCAGAGGCCCCCAAAACAATACAAAGCTCTTGCCTTTACTTTAAAAATTATTTATTTGTGTGTTTCATATTTTGTCTACAAGTATGTGTACCATATATGTGCCTGGTGCCCACAAGAGTTCAGAATAGGATCCCCTGTCCTCTTGAACTAGATTACAGACAGCTATGAGCCAGCTTGGAACCAAGCCTGGGTCCTCCTCAAGAGAAGCAAGTACTCCTAAAAACTGAACCATTTCTCCATTTTCTGGCCATTATTTTTGGTTCCCCACAAAAAGTAGATGACAAGACCTGTTGCTGAAGACATCACATACTGTGTGATACAGAGAAGACAAGCTGAAACTGAGCCATGATTGTCCTTCTTCCCATGACTTCTGGGAAGTCTCTAGAAAGTGCTATCCAGGTCTCTGGGCATAGAAATGCTACCAATTGCATTACTCAGTGTCAGTCCTATGAGGTCTGAGACCAATCTGTCCTATAAGATGTGCCCATTTGTGCAGTAGTGGCCCTACAGTTATGGGAATAACAAATTGCTCTCTGGTTGGATTTGAGGTACTGGAAACCTGGTCAATAACCTATCGTAGGGGAGACAATAGGCTCTGGGAGGAACTGAATAATGCTGTTTAGCTAGAATGACACAATGTCAAACTGAATAATTATGTTTGTACCCATAGATGAGTGTTACTGTTGTTAGCCTTAATGAGAAAATCCTCTCTTTCCAGTGAACAGTGGTAAACACAAACATTCATGACTGCACAGAGCTGAGTATAAGTGCTGAATAAGTATATAAACAGACATTTATACCATCCTCTCTAAGGCTCACGGAACACTGCAGAGGAGGGGCTGAAAAGAGTGCACAACTAGAAAGAAAGGAGAAGGACTGGAAAGTAGCAGCTTCTGGGCAAGACAAGCCATTCCAATGATAATCTCACAGCAACCGTGGGTGTCTTGTAAGACATGTTACTTACATGTTACTGTGTACTAAGAAGAATGAGCCGACCAGCAGTCAGGCAGGGATGGAGGAGGAGCTCAAGTCCCTACTCCTCACTGCTGAACTATTTACCACTGTTAAATACAAAGAGAGAGGAAGTCATTACCTCTATTGTATACCCACTGAATTCCCAGACTAGCTCCAATAGATGGTTTCAATCCAATTGTCACACAGATAGATAATCCTGGTTAAATGGGTCACAGAATAAAACCAAAAGTAATGAAACTGGAATGGATGGAAAATAAGAGAAAGTAGGGGGAGAGAGGCATAGGGGTTAAGTACATTATACACATGTATGAAGTAGACAAATAACAATATTAGAAAAAAGAAAGGAAGGGAGACAAAAAGGAAAGAAGAAAAAAGGAATGAAAGAAGAAAGGAAGGAAAAACAATAAATGTTTCCAAGATTCAAGGATAAGAGACCCTCTTAGTGGTGACAGGAATGTGCACTCCTTTAATCCTAACACTCATGAGGCAAAACAAGTAAATCTCTATGAGTTCTTGGTCATAGGCCAGACTGGTCTCCAGAGCAGTTCCAGGACAGCCAAGGTGACACAGAGAAAACCTGTCTCAAGAAACCAAGAATGGGAGGAGAGAGGGGAGGGGGCTCTTATACATGTCTGGTAGGAATAGAAATTAGTTCCACTACTATGGAAATCAATGTGGAGGTGGGGGTTCTACAAAAACTAAATGTGATAATTGGCTTTACAAGTCAACTTGCCATAGCCTAGAAGCACCTAGCAAGAGAGTCTAGGATGAGGAATTGTCAGATCAGGTGGGCCTGTAAGCACACCTATGGAGAACTGTGGGGGATTGTTAAGTGGGGTGGGAAGAAGGCTCATCCTAAATGTAGGTGGATCCTTTTTATGGGCTAGGCACTGCATTAAGAGTGGAGAAAGCCAGCAGAGCAGAAGCTGCAAGAAAGCAGTCCTGTGTTCACTCTCTCTTCCCCTGACTGTGGACATGAATAGACTAGCTGCATGAATTCCTGCCTTGATTGCCCCTCAAAGATAATTGAACCTGGAATTGAAGGCAGATTAATCCTTCCTCCACTAAGTTATTCTTTTTTAAGATATTTTATCACAATGAAAATGAACCTAAAACACTAAAACAAGCCATAATATGACCCTCTTTGTCAGTTCCAAGTATATAATAAAGGAATCAAAGTCAGCATATGGAAGAGATATGTGGACATTATTGTGATTCAGTGCACAAAACCCACTTATGGAAATAGCCTAGGTGTTTATCAATGGAGAAATGGATTTCTCAATGTGGTGCATATATGCATTATATTTACCAATATAAGTTTATCCATAAAAAAACAAAATATCACTTATGGGAATATATATGTATCCAGAAATAGTCCTATTAATTAAAATAATCCAGACACAGAAAGACAAATACTATGTTTTCTCTCATGTGTTGAGTCTGTATTTGAAGGGAGCATAAAAATGTAATGATGAGTTAAATGAGAAATTTTAAAATGTGAATAAATTTCACAGAGAAATGTGACAAGAGATGAAAACAGTTATGGATTTTTGTTACTATATTTTATTACTTTAAAAAAATACCAATCCAATTCCCACTCTCTCCCCTCCTCCCACTTCCTCCACACACCCTCCCACCCCAACGCCCTCCAATCCTAAGAGAAGGCTCCCTGCCCTGTGGAAAGTCCAAGGCCCTCCTTACTACTTCTAGGCTGAGCAAAGCATACATCCAAAGAGAGTACGATCCCAAAAGGCCAGTACATGCAGTAGAGACGAATCTCAGTCTGCTCCAACTGTCAACCACATTCAGAGGGACTAGTTTGATCCCATGCTCATTCACTCCCCTCATGGTCTTGACCTCCTTGTTCATATTCTCACTCCTTCCACTCTTCAACTGGATTTTGGGAGCTCAGTCCAGTGCTCCAGGGGTCTCTGCCTTTGTTTCCATCTGTTGTTGGATGAAGGTTTTATGATGATATTTAAGATCATCATCAGTCTGATTACAGGGCAAGGCCAGTTCAGGCACCCTTTTTCTATTACTTAGGCTCTTAACTGGGGTCATCCTTGTGGATTCCTGGGAATTTTTCTAGAGCCCGGCTTTTTGCTAACTCCATAATAGCTCCTTCAATCAAGATATCTCTTTCCTTGCTCTCATATCTGTCCTTCCCCCATCTCAAGTATCCCATTCCCTCAAGTTCTCCTCAACCCTCTCCTTCTACCCCCTTCCCCCATGGTCCCAATTTTGTCAGGCAATTTTGTCTGTTTCCAATTTCCAAGTAGGTCAATATATGTTTTTCTTTGGGTTCACCTTATTACTTAGCCTCTCAAGAATCATGAACTATAGGCTCAATGTTCTTTGTTTATGGCTAGTATCCACTTATAAGCGAGTACATACCATATCCATTTTTGGAGGGTCTGGGTTACCTCACTCAGGATAGTGTTTTCTAATTCCATACATTTGAATCCAAAATTAAAGATGTCAATTTTTTTACCACTGAATAGTATTCTAATGTGTAAATGTGACATACTTTCTTCATCCATTCTTCAGTTGAGGGACATCTAGGTTGTTTCCAGATTCTGGCTATTACAAATAATGTGGCTATGAACATAGTTGAACAAATGCTTTTGTAGTATGATTGAGCATCTTTTGGATATATGCCCAAGATTAGTATTGCTGAATCCTGAGGTAGGTTGATTCCCAATTTTCTGAGAAACTGCCATACTGATTTCCAAAGTGGTTGTACAAGTTTGCATTCCCACCAGCAATGGATGAGTGTTCCCAGTACTCTATATCCTCTCCAGCATAAGCTATCATTAGTGGTTTTGATCTTAGCCATTCTAACAGATATCTCAGAGTTGTTTTGATAGGCATTTCCCTGATAGCTAAGGAAGTTGAACATGTCTTTTGGCCATTTGAAATTCTTCTGTTGAGAAATCTCTGTTTAGTACAGTACACCATTTTTTTAACTGGGTTATTTTAATGTCTGATTTCTTGAGTTCTTTATATATTTTGGATATCAGTTCTTTGTCTGATGTGGGGTTGGTGAAGATCTTTTCCCGTTCAGTAAGCTGCCTTTTTGTCTTATTGACTGTGTCCTTTGCTTTTCAGAAGCTTCTCAGTTTCAGGAGGTCCCATTTATTTATTGTTGCTCTTATTGTCTGTGCTATTGGGGTTATATTTAGGAAGTGGTCTTTTGTGCCCATGCACGGAAGGCTACTTCCCACTTTCTCCTCTATCAGGTTCAGTGTGGGCAGATTTATATTGAGGTCTTTAATCCGCTTGGACTTGAGTTTTGTGCATAGTGATATATATGAATCTAATTTCATTCTTCTACAAGTTGACATCCAGTTATGCCAGCACCATTTGCTGAAGATGCTTTCTTTTTTCCACTGTTTTAGCTTCTTTGTCAAAAATCAGGTGTTCATAGGTGTGTGGATTAATATCCAGGTATTCAATTTGATTCCATTGGCTAGAGGTATTACCATCCTTGACATCAAGCTCTATTACAGAGCTACAGTAATCAAAACATATTGATATTGGCATAAAAACAGGTATGGATATTATTACAGTATAAAATATGCAAGTTTGAAAGGGAAATGATGAGACCCATTATTTTCAAAAACTAATATATTTTAGTAAAAAGTAAACTAGGGTCTGGCATGTAGCTCAGTGTTAGAGCACATTCCTAGCATTTGTGAGGACTTGGGTTTAAGTCTCAATTTTTCAAGTATTTCATCACCCATAGATGAAGAACTGTTGATGCAGGAGGTCTCCAAGAAGTAAAATTGATGTTATAAAGGATTCATACATAAACTCATAAACCTATGAGGCTATAAAGATTTACTCACAAACCCACTGTCCTAATTGGGGTTCTTATTCCTATGAAGAGATACCATAAACAAAGCAACACTACTAAGTGAAAACATTTAATTGAGAGGGCTCACTTATGTTTTAGAGGTTCAGTCCATTATCATTATCTTGGGGAGCATGGCAGCAAACATGGCAGCATGCAGGCAAATGTGGTACTGGAACTGAGAGCCTTATATCATCTTGACTCAGAAGCAACAGGAAGGCAACTAAAGTAACACTGAGGGAAGTTTGAGCAGGAGACCTCAAGGCCCACCCCCACAGTGACACACTTGCTTCAACAAGGCCACACCTCCTATCAGTGCCACTCCTTTTGGGGTCGTTTTTTTTCAAACCACTCCACTTGATTATGAAATATGAAATGACACGAAGAGCTTAGCTACAGGAATGTCACCTCCAGTGGCCATGGCAGATAATAGTGTACTAGCCAAGCTTGTTAGACACTGTAAGAAAGAATAGTGTATATAATAATTGAAGTGTGGTGTTGCAAAGGAAGTCTCTGCTAATGTTTATTCACCAAGATTGACTTCTTAGGAGACAACCTTTACTTACTACAAGCCATTAGGTCCATCCTTAGACCAAAGAATATGCCTCTACCATCAACACAAGGGGGCAGCCTAGGGTCACAGCCACCAGTTAAATCCTTGTCTCCCATTAAGTTCCCTCTCTTCCTATCAGACAAAACATAATTCTGTCAGGTGAGCAAGATGAACCTGGGCAACAACCGTTTGAAAAGAACAATTCTGGTGCACTTACAGAATTATGGAAATATATTCACTCTATAAATCTCCCATCTACCCAAGTGAGCAGACATGCAGTCTCAGTTTAGAATGTAGAAACAGAGTAAGCTGGACCTGAAAAAGACTTAAGGTTGAAGTGTGTTGAAAGCAGGAGCCTAAACCTATATAAGCTAGTAGAACTCTCTGGTCCAGGACAACTCCTATGAGCACCAGCCAGAGCTGTATGCAAGTTATATTATTAAAGAGATTTTCTTAACTAATCTCTAAGTGTGTAGAATGGTTTCTTACTAGAAAGGCAAATTAATTCTACAACACGATAGCAGTAAATGGCTTCTGAGAGAGAAAAGCAAGTTTTTCCTAGAAAATCGGGCCCCTGATAAGTTATCAAGTCTATACATATACAAACAACACTGAATGTATTCAGCAGGGTGTGTGTATGTGTGTGTGTGTGTGTGTGTGTGTGTGTGTGTGCTCGTAAAACAATAAGAATTAAGAAGAGAACATGAATTTGGCAGGTAGGGAACACGAGGGGAATTGGAAATGGGAGCAGGAAGAAATTATGTAAATACAGCATTCATGTACGAAATTCTAAAAAAAATTAAGGTTAAATTAAAAAGAAAGTATTCTATGAGATAAACGAAGATTTAAAACGTGCAGTAGTCTGTCTTCACCCATGTTTGACAGGCAATGAGATTATGGCCCACTCTATGCAGGACAGAGATGAATTTTGCAGACACTTGCCGTCTTCAGCTTTGTCGGCCCGTGAGCCCTCTCACAGCATTAGTGCGGAAGGCCCTCTCCTGGGACTATCGATTCCTCCTCAGTCACAGCTGAAATCCTTTCTAGGTGCAAACAAACTCTGATATTTAAAGACAGGGAGCTCCTGCTTCACTTTCCTTCTGTCGCCATCTGCTAAGCTAAGAGAAAACAAAACCAACCCAGGAGTTTGTTTTCTCTGCCGTGTATCCACAAATTTTGGAGAGATTGAAACTTGTGTTTTTTGTTAGACTCCTTCACAGGACTGATCAACATCCTGACAGACATTATTTGGCGATTCACTGGAGACTTCATGGCCCCCGACCTGGTTTGCAGAGTCGTCCGCTATTTTCAGGTATGGAAATCGCCTCCCCAGTGGGATGAGCTACAATGAAGCCAACATCATCTCTGGGATAGCGTGAAGGAAGTAACTGCTAAACCTGTGTTCATGTGCAACCCGTCACTCCCTTCTTCCTAGGTGAAAAGAAAGGAATTCTAGGTGAAATTCTAAAATTTCTAAAAATGGGTGTTTTTTTTTGCTACAAATAATGCATATGCAAAGCAGCAATTGAAATAATAAAGATATCACTGAATGAAAACAGTGGTAAGCAGTAACCCTTGTGATATGCTATAGCTAGATAAGTCCCCAAAGTTCTGTCAATGCTTACTCTTTTATCACTCAGACACTTCTAGGAAAATGTTAACAAATGACTACAAAATAAATGTTAAGCACCACATAAACTCACTTTCTCAAATATCTCTTAGCATTTGAATACCTTCTCTAAATTATTGTCCTTCTTCAAATATTTTATGACTAAGACTATGTCTTATGCTTTGCTACGATCTACATTTAAATCCATACCCATAGGGCCTGTTGATATGCTTTAATATAAACTAAATATATGGATAATATGCATATGTGATTTACAGTACAGCATACGATGATTTGAATAGGCCTGGGAAGAAGGTTCTGTGGGTAAAGTGCTTGCAATGCATGCATGAGGAACTTACTGGGCTTGTATCCCCAACATCCCCATAAAAGCTGGGCAAGGTCATGTGTATCTGTAACCCCAGCCATGGGGAGACAGAGACCAGCCAATCCCTGAAGTTAACTGGTGCTAGCCAGTCTAGCCAATCTGTAAGCAGTGAGTTCAAATAGAAACTCTGTGCTTCTAAACTTACAATTAAATCCCATTACTCCATTTCTAGTGCAGTTCTTCAGGTCAAAATTACTTCAGATTTACAGAAGAATAACAGCATATCAGGGGAACATTGTTCTCTTAGAGTCTATTTGTTAGGGATTTTAGGATATCTGTATACATCTTCAGAAGTAAGATTATGGTTTCATTCATTTTATTACTTTTGAGTCTTGGTAACGTTTGTTTCATTGTAGGAAAACAAATAACTGTGATGTTAATATCCTTTGTGCTCTGAATATGACTTTAAAAGGAGTCGGTGCAGAGAGATGGTGTTTTGTTAGAGTGGATTTGGTATAAACTCTTTGGGCATGCCGGGGGTGCAGTTATCAATATGCAATACTTACCTGAAAAATGTCTTCTGCCTTCTTGTGGAGACTATTTTTGTGAAGAGAGCTGATTTTGATTATTCTATTGCTATAACAGTAGTTGATTGCTGAAGAGCAAATTATAACCAGACTTAGTTGCCTAATATGATATGTATTTATCCTTTCATGGTGTCTATTAGTCAAAAACTCAGAAATAGGTTTCTTGGGCTAGGATCCATGACATGATTCATGGCGCTGGGCCTTTGTAGGGCTTATCTGGGACCAGACAATTCACTTAATGTAACCAGTGGCTAATGTGTGGCCTCCGCTGGGTGCTCAATAGTATCCTCCCAATACAGCAACTGGATTTCCCAAGAGCAATTTGTCCTGGTGACCAAAAGAGAAGTGTCAATGGACTTCACGTAATTGTCTCAGTAGTTCAACGCCTTCACACTTTTCCTCTTGGGCACACAAGTCAACTCTGATTCTTTATGGCAAAGAAGGGAACCACTGGAGAGATTGAAAACAAGAGCAGACATCTACTGGGGACCTGTTGGAGGTTGGCCACCACATATACCACCGTGCTTTCCAAAAGTGTGCTTGTAATTCATGCTGGTCTCACTATTTACCAACTTAAACCAGTGACCAATACCAAATACCCATACCAAAAACATTTCTTCAATTTTCTTTATTAACAGTTACTAAAAAAAAATAGTATATAAGATACATCTTGGCAGGAAAACTCTAATAATTCTCTCCTATGATGGCAGAGGAAAATGTTGGCAAGCTGCCAGAATGAAGTCTTGTAGGGTTCTGTAGATTCACCAAAAGCTTGCAATAGCCTGGAAGCGTTAAAGAGAAAACCCAGCTGACTGGAGGAAAGTGAGCCTTGTGATATTGTAGCCTTCATTACTCCCATCCTGTAGTGTCCATTTCTGTGATATCCTTGAACATTAACAGCTTTCCTTCACAGGGAAGCATTCTGCCAGCCATCATGAGAGTAGATCATGGATAGAGCCCTGCAAAGCATTTTCCCAGAGAGCTGCCATTATTCTGAGCAGCTGGCAGTCCTTCAGAGAACCAGACTTGCAAGGCTCACTCAGAACTTTTCCTTTGTAAAATCTTTCTCTCTGGGTATTTGTCCAAAACAATTACAGGAAACTGATGTAAGCTATGAGATAATTGTTGAGAAAAACAATAAATGAAACAAATTCTAAAACATAGGCTGAGTAGTGGCGCATTATAGGAGCCTTGAAAATCTACGACATATTTTTAAGACCTTAGAAAATAAGTGCACACCTTGGACTGTGAAGTTGTCAGGAATGGGTGTGGCCCAAAGCTATTGCCTTTGACTGAGACATCTGAAAAAGTCTTTTCATAATTTTAAAAAAATAGTTTGAGAAATTAGGAGTAGGAAGAAAGCAACTCAACACAAGAAATGTTGTGTGTGTCAGGGCCACAGCGAACGTCACACTCAACAGTGGTGACTGCGCACTGTTCCTTCTCTGAGGTCAGCAACAGACAAGGATGCCAGCCTTGCCGCTTCCACTCAGCTGGAAAGGCTGCCAACAGAAAGAAGTAAAAGCTTCCAAATTAGACACGCAGAAGCAAAAATGCCTCTAAATAGCCTGCCAGAAGGTTAGAATTAATAAATAAAGCCAAAATTTGCAGAAGATAAAATCAAAACACAAAATGTAAGGCATATCTACATATAAAACTATTCAAAAAAAAGATTATGAAAACTACAAAAGTATACCAAAACATGGAGGAATATATTTGAATAAGGATCTGTCAGGTCTACAAACTGGAAATTATAACTCTGCAATTAAATAAGTTAAAGTAAAAAGAAATTAAATAAGACATAAGTAGATGGAAAGATAGTTACCAGCCGTGGATCAGAAGAAATGCTTTTTGTAAAACTGCTTTAAATGATCTACAGATTCAATGTAATCCAAGTAGAATTCCAACCACATTTCTCATGCAAATAGAAAACACAACTACAATACATATAAAATCACAAAGACCCGAAATAGATGAATCAATAGTCAACAAGGAGATAAAAGCTGCATCTGTTACACTGCTTGACTTGAGAAATACATGGTAACGTCACCTACTATTAGTGGATTAGTGTTAATCTGTGTCTTTAATCCCAATATTGCACTTTTATGAAATTGGGTGCACCAGAGCTTGGTGTACATATATTTAGGTTTGGATTGTATGTCTTGAGTAACTGTCCCCTTGATTAGAATGAACTGATCATCTGTATTTCTTCTGGTTACTTTTAGTTTGAAGTCTCTTTTGCTAGATATAAGAATAATAACATCTGCCTGCATCCCAATTCCATTTCTCTGGAATACATTTTTATATTTTCACTTTTATGTAGTACCTACCTTTTAAGCTGAGTTTCTTAGAGGCAATATAAAGACAGATTTTGTTTCTCAACCCAATCAACTAGCTTGTGTTTTAAGATGGAAGAGGTGAAGCCATTGATGTTATTGAAAGCTATTGATGTCAGACATTGTTTTGTTTTGCTGTTTGTGTTTTTAGTTGTCTTATTGCTTCAGTAATCATGTCTTCGTTGGTTTGCTGTACTTAATCCTCTCTTTGGTCTGAAGCATTCAAAAAATTAGGGATAGGAAGGGAACAACTCAACACTATTTCTTCCTTTTTATTCTTTAAAACACGACTTAAAAATAAAGACCCTGTAAACCACCAAAGCTTCTTAGAGACAGCAACTGCACTCTTACCTGTAAAGCACTCAGAATTGCTGTTACAACTATTATAGGCAGGCAGAATTGTGCCCACGGTGAACCTGGTCACTTTTATGTCAAATAAGCAGCCATCAGATGCCAGCTTTAAAAAATTCTTTTAAGCTTTCTCTGTCTAATCCCAGTTATTTTCTGTGACATTTTAAAATTCTTCTCTCATATATAACATTTCAAACACAGTTTCCTGTCCTTTCCCTCCTCTAGTTCCCCACCCTACCTCCTCTCTCCACCCCAGAACCTCCCTCCCCATCTATCTATCCTCTGAAAAGAGCAGGACTCCCAGGGACTTCAACCAATCATGGCATAACAAGATACTGTAAGACCAGGCAGGTAGCATCACATCAAGGTCAGTTAAGGCAACCCTGTAAGAGGCAAGTAGACAAAAGAGTCAGAGACAACTCCCCTCCACCCCTGCTTCGGTTAGGAATTCCACAAGAACACCAAGCTATTCAGCCATAATGTATACACAGAGGATCTAGGTCAGACCCTCACAGGCTCTCTGACCTCTGTGAGCCCCCATGAATCCTGGTCAGATGAATCTGTGGACCATGCTCTCATGGTGCCCATGTTCACTCTGGTTTCTCAGATCCTTTCTCCCCACTTCTCTGCAAAATTCCCTGATGTTTAGCTGGAGGTAGAGACCATCTGTTCCCATCGGGTGGTGGTCTCTCTGACCTCTAGGATAACTATTCTGCTAGACTCCAGCCCAGAACACTCTGCAGAAAGGACAAACTATATGTTGAGACCTTGCCTAGTTACAGGAGATGGCTGACTCAGGTTCCACGTCCCCCATTTAGGTTACTGAGTTTTTTTACAAAAGCATTATTATCAGGGGCTAGAGAATGTTCAGTGGTTAAAATCACAGTCTAATCCATCAGAGGACCCCAGTTCAGTTCCTAGCACACTAGGAACCATAAATTTAAAATTATCAATTTTAGATACACAAGTAAAGAAGTGAATGAATGAAAATCTAATGACTTCGAAACTGCTGATTTTCTGGAGTATTTCCAACAAAAATATGAAATATGAAAAGGGGCAAGAAAGAATGTCTCATGTACAGTAAACATTACAAACCATGAAATCATTCCTGAGGAATTCCTGTGAGTGAGTATGCTGATGGAGGAAGGTCACTGGTTAATTAAATAAGAAACTGCTTCCCCTGATAGGTTAGAACATAGGTGGGTGGAGTAAACAGAACAGAATACTGGGAGGAAGAGGAAGTGAGCTCAGAGACACCATGCTCCCCACTCCCTGGCAGACACACGCAATGAAGCTCCGACCCAGGATGGACGTAGGCTAGAATCGTCCCGGTAAGCGCACCTTGGTGCTACACATTATTAGAAATGGGCTAGTCCAGGTGCGAGAGTTAGCCGAGAAGAAGCTAGATATAATGGGCCAAGTAGTGTTTAAAAGAATACAGTGTCCGTGTAATTATTTCGGGGCATAAGCTAGCCATGTGGGCGGCCGGGTGCCGGGGACACAGCCCCACTCCTACTACAAAAGTGTGCCACATAAAGATGTGACATAAAAGCTACAATAAATAGGGCCAGTAAACTGAAGTACAGAAGCTAAGTGATAAATAGTAATAAGCATTCAGAATGTTAAAATCAGGTCATACAGAAATCTGAGAATAGAAAAGCAAGAACTTCAAGGAAAATTTCATTAGCAGTGTGAAAACAGTCACAAGATCAATCACATTCAAAGCACGGATGTCGCAAACCAAGTCTTAATAAACTGAAAGTCTTGATGAAACCACACAACTTTCCCAGCTGCACTGGAGAAAACAAGAAGGCAGTTAGTAATGGGCAAAAAGTTTCAAAATAACCTAGGGATTTTAAAAAATTCAAAAGGAAGTTTAGAGATTTTGAAACAAATTAAAATGCAATGGGTACATACCTAAGGATATTTTAAAACCAGTGAGGAGGAGGGTATTAGCAGCAATAAATTGTACTCAGAAAGAAGAGAGAAACAAAACAAATAGTCTGGCTTGGTGCCTCAAGGAAAAAAGGAAAGAACAAACTCAATCCAAACTTAGCAGAAGGAAGGACTCAAGCTGAAACAGGAAATGGTGAAGGAGAAGACTAGAGAATTAGAAAAATGTGTAGGGAAGATCAACGGAACTGAGTTCATTTTTTTGTGAAAGGAAAAATTAAATTCATCATTTTCACTTACAAAGATAGAAATTCAAATCAATAGAATAAGAAGTTAGATAGAAAACATTACGGCTAATATCACAGAAATACCAACAATCCCGTGACAACTATGAATCAATATTTGCCAACAAATCAGATCACATGGAAGGAACTGATAAACTCTAAGAAATGCACAAGGTACAAAGATGAAGTAATCAATTAATAGAAAGTTTAAAGAGAGAAATAATGAACACCAGACTGAAAAAAATCAAAAAAAAAAAAACCCCAACAAGAAAAAGCCCAGGCCCAGATGTCTTTATTGATTTATTCTCCAAAATATTTAAAAAAGAGTTAGCACCCATCTATCTCTTCCAAAAATTTAGTAAGTAGAGAAATCATCCAAATTCATTTCACAAAACTGGCATTATCTTCATACAAAGCTGAAGCACTACAAGAAACAAAACCAAGAGGCCAATACCCCTTATTATCATAAGCGCAAGAAAATAAAAAAGATGCTAGAGAAAACAATTTCCATAGTACATTGAGGATCACAATCTCAAACAAGTGGAATTTACTTCAAGGATGCCAAAAGAGTTCAATAATCATAGTCACTATATATATTATATAAAAATATTTAGATACATATTATATAAATATATAAATGTTTTTAAATATACACTACATACTACATCTTAAGGTCTGGATTTACAATTCCTCCAGCATTGTTTTTTTTTTTAACTTCAGAATTGTTTGGCTGTATGGGGTCTTATGTGGTTGCTTATGAATATCAATTTTAGGATAGTATTTTTCTATTTTTGTGAAAAACTGTTATGAAATTTTAATTGGGATCACATTGAATCTATAAATAGCTTTAGGTAAAATGGTCATTTTCACATTATTAATTCTACCAATCCATGAGCATGAAATGTCTTTCCATTTTCTAGTGTCTTTCTCTATCTCTATCTCCAGACGTTTAAAGTTTTCATTGAAGAGTTGCTTCATTCTCTTGATTTTTTACTGTCTTTTTATTCTCTTTGAGTCTACTGTGAATAAAGTATGTCATTGACCACTTTCTCCATATATTTGTTGTTGGGTATAGTGATGTCTTCTTCGTTAACTGTTCCCTTGATTACAATGAATTATCCAACTTTATCTCTTCCATTGCTTTTAGTTTTGAAGTCTATTTTGGCAGGTAGGTAATGCCTGCTTGTTCTGTGGTCCCATTTGAGTGAAGTACTTTAATCCATTTCTTTTTTTACTCTGAAGTGGTACCTGTCTTTAAAACTAAGATGTATTTCCTGTTGAAAACAGAGAGATGGATTTTATTTCTTGCCTCCCATATACTTATGTGAGGGCCGTCTACTGGCATGTCAGAATCCCATCAGTGGTCACACCTTCAAAATGAATGGCTCTCCCTATCCCAGGAACTATCTCTTGCAAATAGTTCTCAGTGGGTCCTGGAGATCATCTTCAGTGACTATGTGATACTTGACTGATTCATCAGGTCTTGTCTATGCAGCCCTTGCTGCTGTGAGTTCATGATTATGATAGCCATGCCATGTTCAAAAGACAGAACTTGGTGGCACTCCTCCCCTTCCTCTGGATCTAACGTTCTTTCTGCTTCCCCCTCCAAGATCTTTCCTGAGGCCTGGGTGGGGACTAGTTGAGGAGATGATGGAGATTGCCTTTTGAGGCTGAGCACTAAGTCTCTTCTTGTCAGTACTTTGAAAGGAATGCATCACTCTACTGACTGCTACCCACTTTGAAAAGGAACTTCTCTAACCAAGGTTGAGAGTAGCCCAGATCTATGTATATAAGCACAAATATTTAGCAAGGGCTTTAATGCCATAACCACTTAGCAAAATAACACAAGCAGCTTCTATGCTACCACAGTCATGAACTCTTGACTAGGACTACAGTTTGAGTTATGAATGTCCATCTGCGGAGTAGGCATCAAATCTAGTAAGAAAGTCATTAGTTACCCCTGTAACCCTGTGCCACGTTTGCACCAGTAGGCACATCTGGCCTGACAAGTCAGTGTTGCAGCTTGCAGGGGCCAGGGTTGAGTACAACTCCTGATGTGTTTTCTTCCCCAGCAGTCTCCATAGTGCTTTCCAACATCATGATATAAAAACTAGCTGACTTGAAGGAACTTCCCTGGCCTGTTTGAGATGGACTTCTGTGCTCTTCAATCAAAATGGCTGTGCCTTGATATGAGTTTCAGGACCACCTGTGTTGAATTGGTGTTTGAATCTGCTTGTTTGCTTGTTGTTTTTTTTTGTTTTGTTTTGTTTTGTTTTTTGTTATTCTGATTGCGCTGGGTTTGGAATAGCTAGGATATACGAGACACACAGTCCTGTGACAAGTTGATGTTGAGTTGTGAGCCCAGTAGCTAAGGCAGTTCTAATTCAGCTAGGAAAAGGCACAGACTCTGACCTGCTCAGCAGTGCTTTGTGTGTGTTAGCAGAGAGGAGCATGAACTGGGGTTGATGCACTGTGACTTCTGATCTGAGGAGCAATTGCTCCGGGCACTGCTAAACCAGAGGGCTCAGGTATTAGAGATAAGGTTTCTGACTGGGGAAGCTAGCAGATGGTCCACAGAGTCCTGATGTCAGTAGTTAGAGTCTTAGTGGGTAGAGGAGGTAGCCTCTGTCCTTGGTACAGAGCCTTATGATGCCACCCAGGGGACAGGTGGAATCACTTCCTGAGTGGCAGGCAGATGCTCCATGTAGACGCTCAGAAAGTAAAGTTAGAATGCCAGAGGGAAGGGTTGGAGTGATGGCTCTGTAGTGAAGATCACTTCCTGGTCTTCTGGAGGACCTGGGCTTGACTTCCATCACCCATGTGGCAGCTGACAAATGTCTCTAACTGTAGTGCCAGAGGATATGATGCCCTCTTCTATCCTCTACAGGCACTGCATGGATGTGGTATATAGACATACATGTAGGCAAAACAGCTGTATCCATAAAATGAAAATAAATAAATCTTTTATTGAAATGCCATTTTCCTGCACAATGAGCAGGGGCTCACCCAGGTCCTAACATGGTGGGAATGGAGTGCCATGGGTCAGGGTAGACAAGTACTCTACACGTCAAGCAAGTAAATCACTCTGGGGGGCCTGGAGGGTAGATTTCAAGGGGCAGAAGGAGGGTAGAGTGTGCCCTCCCTAAGAGGCACTGACATTCCCACAGAAGGGAAAGTAGGGCTCAACTTTCAAAGCAAGAGGTAGAGTTCTGCAGGAAACAGCTTGAGACCCAGTCTGGAATGGTGACATTAGTGTGCCCAGGGAAGGTGAGAGTAAGGGCTTTGCCTGGAAAGACAAGAGTCTGATTCCTGTAAGGTAGAAGATTTTAGCAATGTGGGCTGTGGGGGTCCTGGGAAGGAGACAGGGTTGGGGTTTAAGATGGAAAAGGAGAATGGTCATGATCAGCCAGAAGTCTGAGAATGCTATGGAGCTCCCTAGGGAGGAGGAAGAATGAGCCCCACAGGCAGTGTGAGCAGTGGAGAAAGGCAGGAAAGCCATGAAGTTCTAGATGCCTACCCTCTGGGGAATAGGTAAGCCAATTTGGTGTATAGTGATTGATACCTTAAACTTCTATATAACCACTGAATAAAATTATGTAAAATTAAAAAAAAATGTTTAAATGAGGGTCATAAGTAGCTAATTGCAACACAAATTCTGTCTATTGCGAATAATTTTAATGGTCTTTACACAGAAAAGAATTGGTCACAATAATTGTAGTTACCACTAAGGTGTTCTGTAAAATATTGGTGTGTGCAATAAAAATAAAATATTAAACCATAAACACAGATATTTTGCCTTTTAAAATATTCAATGTGAGCCACACACATAAATGTAATACTATAAAACTATTATAGGATAACTGGAAAATTTAAAGGATAACAACATAAAAGCAACCCTCTTAAAATAGGGAAAAATAGGAACATCACTGAAAATGGCAAACACGCATTTCATTAGGGAATTGCTAATCAGAACAATAAGGTACCACTACTCCTGTAGTATACAGTGGCTAACTTAAAGAGAAGCTAATAATACCAAACATGGGTAAGGATTTGTATTAACAAGGACTTGCACTCACTATTGAGAGACTTAAAAGTGAAAACCAATTTGATGGGTTCTTAGAAAGTTAAGCATAATCTCACTATACAGTTGGGCAATGATGATTGTAGATGTTTGTGCAATTGAGTGTATGACTTATGTTCACACAAAAACCTGCATAAAGGTAGTTTTAGTAGCTGCAGTAATAATCACCAAAAACTGGTACTAACCGAGATGTCCATCAACAATTCAATGGATGAACAAAACATGTCATGTCCGTGGAATATGAAAATAAGGTGCCAAAACACATGGAGGAATAGTAAAGCACATATTTAGAGGGAGGGAGCCCCTTGGTCAGCTAAACACCATGTGACTTCAGCTGTGGCACAACCTCAGAAAAGCGAAGCTGTGTTGAAGAAAATAAATCAATGGTTTCCAGGGATTTGTAAGAAGAAAGAATGACTAGACACACTTAGGGCATTGCTAGTTCAGTGATGCTCATCTGGATAAAGCTGATGGTGACTATGTGCCACACGCCACTGTCAAAGCCCACAGAATGTAGTGACAAAAACAGAACCTTAGTTATTGATAATGTATCGAGGCTGATGAATGAGTTTAATGCCACACCAATGCCAGATTTTAACACCAGGGGCTGTGTGTCAATGTGATGTGGGCAACACAGGAATCCTCTGTTACTATTTGTAGGATTTTGTGAACCTACACTTTCTCTAGTACATCAAGTACATGATTTTCAAGTCAGCCCAAGAATACTAGTTTACATGAGCACAGTCGGGCACTTTTCTGAGTAAAGTCTCTCTGCTTCCAGCATTTAAGTCTCACTTCCCTGCATGTAGAATCCCCTGCATGTCACATTCCCTGGGTCACGTCTGTGAGAGTTGGGGGTGGGGTGGCAAGAAGGCAGACTTGTCCTCAGGCTGCCATCTGCTCTCTGAATGGCACCCCATATGCTGTTGGTGTGTAGAGTTCCCATTGTTGACATTTATGAATTGACTATAATTGTACTGTGATTTCCTTCTTTGCTTGAGTTAATTATGAAGATGTTTAGATTTCCAAGTGGTATTTTTCAAGTGTTACTTATTTCAGCTTCATCACTTGCTTGAGATATGTGAGTTGAATATGGCCTACTTTTTGGATCCCTACTGAAAATTTTCCGTTGTTGGCAATTCAGTATCTGACCAAATTTTTGGATGTCATGTAGAGTCTAGAGTTTGCATTCTATACTGTGGAGCTCAGTTTTTCCTATTTGCATTTTTAGACCGTTTGCCTGGAAAGCCTTGCACATTATTTTTGTTGCATCTATTTAGTGTTGCCTCACTGATTACATCTAAGTTATCAGTAGTCTATGGCCACTTGTGTTGTAGCCTTTATCACTTTGTCACACGGGATGCAGCTAGCTATGAATTTGATTGGTAGCATGCAGTACATTTTAATAAAGGCCTTTAAAATCATACTAGTTATTTGATATGCCCCTGACCACTGCTTTAATGATAAATGTCAATGTCATTTGATTTTATTGGTTTCTATTCTGAATAGAGTACACTTAGACCATGGGGAAGTTATTTGTTTTAAATGTGTTTGTTTTAATGAAAGAGATCAAGCCATTTACATTTACAATGGGAAACAGTGCCTAGTATTATTCCGGTACCTCCCTGCCACTGTTTCCTTTGAAGTTTTTCTCTTTGAGTGTTTGTTTCAGAAGCAGTTATTCACTGTGGGAAGCTGAAAATATATTCTCCCAGGACATCTGTACCCTAACCCTTGGAACTTACACCCGCCATGCACCAGATGTGATAAAAAGAGGATTGGCATGTATGACTAAGGATTGGAAATTAGTTCAGGAAATCCTAAAGTGGAATCATAAGAGAAAAATACAGATCTGATACACAACAAGAGGGAGGACCCTGTAGCACAGGGCATGGGATTGCAATGTAGGCCACAAGGGTAGGTGCTGGCAGTTACTGGAGCTCAGACCCTGGGGATGGATTCTCCCCTAGAGTCACCAGAAGAGGCATGGCCTGCTAGCATCTTGGTATGGGGCTAGTAGAATTGTTCTGTACTTCTGATCTCCAGAACTGTGAGAGAATGAACTGACATTTAAGCCATGAAACTTGTAGCTACAGTAACCACAGAAGAAAGAGGAATTCATTTTCATCCATTTTAAGTTCACTTCATTATAACTTACCTTTCTTTTTTAGATACATCTCAATCAAAGGCAGATAGAGAACTATCTAAATATCAAAGCGGGGACTTACCAACACCTCTCTTTCACACTCTCCCCTCACACCACTGCCCAGGTTCTTCCCTGGAATGTTCCATCATTATATTACCATCATGTAAGCATTTTGTATTTTGATGCCTTTCTTACATGACATTGTGATTTTATCCCTTCTTTTTAATTTTGAAATAGTTCTTATTCAGCGCATGTTTCCTCTTGAGGACTTTGGCAGGAGATGTGGGGTGTTATATTTCCTTCCTTTGTAGTTATCCAAAAAAAGCTGTTCTGTGCATTGGCACCAAACTGAAATTTACAAGATTCTTGGATCACAACTTTTCTTTCAAAACCCTGAGCACATTTTCTGGCATTTGCTTTTTTATAGAGAAGCATAATTTGCGATGTATTTCTCGTAGGTATGCTTATTTCGTTTTGCTGCTCCACCTAGATGCGTGATGATGTTTCAACCACGAAGTTGAATACTCCTTTTGGTTGTGCCTCAACGTTAATCTCACCTTTGTGAATATTGCCTGCAGCCCTGAAAATCTATTTTTGGTCACTTTTCCTCCCATTCCAGATTCTGAACTGTGTTACCACCTCACTTGAGACAGCGCAGATATTCAACACTCTTAGAAACTGTTCACCATGGTCTTCTTCCCTGCTACCCCCCTTCTCATCCTTCAATGCCACCTTTTTGGCACTGTGTGGTCACCCAGATGATTCTAAATCCATGGTTTACACACAGAAACAGCAGCCTCGAAGGAGGCATTCATTGCTTTGACTAATTTTCTTTAAACTTAATCAAACTCTTTCAGTTTCTCCCTTGGTTACTCTTTGCACACATACACTAAGATTTCTCTTGATGTGCCAAAGGGGAGGGAGCGGCAGTTCCTGATTGTTCTTTACAACCCTCTCCCTGCAGCATTAGAGCTGGAATGCATTTGTGGTTATATTACAGAGATAAAAAAATAAAGAATTATGCAGATGGTCCCCAACTTCTGATGGCCCAGTCTGTGATTTTTAAACTGTGTGATAGGACACCCTCGTGATCGCGGTCTTCTGGTTCAGCACCATAGCCACTACAGCACAGGAGCTAGCCCACTCTGTAGTATGAGACAGACTGTATGTGTAATGGTTTTGCCTAATTGGAGGCTCATATAGCTACTCTCAACATGTGTAAAGCAGGGTAAGCTATGATGTTCACAGAATTAGTGTTGTCAAATGCTTAATCCCATGACCGCATTTCAGGTAGCAATAGCTTTAACTCAATAGCAGAAGCAAATATAATGGGTTGATCTACTATAGTTGGTTATAATGTGGCTATAATTTGTTTACTCTACAGAAAGAACAACAAAGGTACAAACTCCAAACAAATGTGATAACCAAAGAAATAGCCAGACTCTCAGCCCTACACTCCCATTGTCTGTGGCCCCTATATTAGATCCACAAAAGGAAATGTTTCATTGGCTTCAGTTACTCAGAATATTTTCATTAAGATCAGACTCCCTGACATATTTAATCTAGATATATTCTAAATATGAACCTGTCACAGAAGAGATGTTAACTTGCATCCCAATTTCTTCCTCTACAGAGAATACAGGTAAGACTGTGCCCGAGGGATTGAGAGGGTATGAATGAGGTTATTCAAAGGAGAGTCAGAGGAGGGAAGCAAGGCTCAGAAGCTTAGGCCTCACACAGCTCTATTAGAGCCCTGGAGGAAGGGGTGAGCTCTCTGAGGGTGATGCTGGGGTCAATGACTGGAGCAGCATGCAGACTCCAGGGAACCAGAACCCTTCTGTTACCTCTCAGCTACTCTCACTAATAAAAGGCAAATGAACTTTTGTTTCTAATGATTCTGGAATGTCAATTGTGGCATAGGAAATTAGTTTAGCTTTAAAAGTCAATTATAGATAAGTGTACCAGGCAAATGTCAAGAGAGACTGATCCTGAAATGTGGAATTTCCTAGAAGCCAGTGAACGCATGGAGAAAGCTGTGATCATTCTCACTCATCTTCAGGAGCAATGCAAAGTTCAACAGCAAAGCCCAGATCTGCTTCCAGCAGGGAGGGCCAGGCAGCACCTCCACCTCAACCCTCTTCAGCACCTTAGTTCAATCCCCTGGTTTCTAAATAGCAAGAACACTATGTGCATGTCCTCTCCCAGGTGAAGTCACGTGTGTCCTCTGGCTCCTGTCCTTAGGTTGTCCTGCTCTATGCCTCTACCTACGTCCTGGTGTCCCTCAGCATAGACAGATACCATGCCATCGTTTACCCCATGAAGTTTCTTCAAGGAGGTGAGCAAGCACTCTTTCATGAAGATCCTTTCATGGGGTGGGATTCTTTTTGTTAATATTTTATTAATGTTTCTCTCTGTTCCAACTACATTCTACTTTTCCTTTTCTTTCTTCTCTTTCTCTTCTTCCATCACTGCCTAATGCATTTGAGAGTCCACAAATACAGAAAAATGTTTGGGTACCTGGGGAGTTCTACCTGATCCTGGCCCCATCAGGGACGTCCTTGGTGGTGCCATGCTGGGACTGTTCACCTCTAGGAAGTGTTTCCGCCTAGTTCCTTAAAGCCCTGCCAGCAGGCGTACCCTATGATGAAATGAGTGTAGTCATTCCTTATATCCCTGCCAGCAGGCGTACCCTATGATGAAATGAGTGTAGTCAT
>NC_022012.1:18430872-18432309 GCF_000317375.1 Microtus ochrogaster
CACACACACACACACACACACACACACACACACACACACACAGAGCAAATAGAACTTTAAATCAGTTGTTAAAGAATGGCTTTGTTAATACATAAAATTGGACTAGCTCTCTAGCCAGCTGAAAACATCAATTCCCATGTCACAGCTAATTAAAAGCAGACTCTATGGGGCCAGGAAAGCCAGTCATTCAAACATGAAGGACTAGGAGAACATAATGACAAACCTTCCATCATCCTAACATGGAAAGGGTCTCTCTAGGAATCACGCTAAGAGCAGAAGCAGTAAAGGAACACGTGTGTCGCTTCATCAAGGTCTTAAATGATTTATACAAATAAAAATCATGAACAGCAGCACGAGGACAAGCGGAAATTTGTACCAAAAGAAAGAAAAGATGAAGAGCTAATATCTTTCTTATGACAAATTTGGCAAAGACTTAAGAATATTAACTGAAAAAAAAAAGACATGAACACAGATCAAGAAACAAAGATATAATTAGGAGACACGCAGAAGTGTTCATTTGGACTGCTAATTAAGGAACTGCAAGATTAAACATGAGGAGAGGAAATTGTACCAGTCAGCTAAATGAGATTAAAAGAAGAATCTTCTTGCAGCTCTATACAGTGGGATGCAGATGGGCCTGCACCCCCATGTCGGAACTGAACCCTACAGCAGAGGGGTCACACCCATTTACTTATGAGGAAACTGAGGCTCCTGGGGATACTGGCAGGTCCCAGTGGCTCTCAGAAATCAGTCCCCAATAGTTGACCCTGTGTGCTTCCCCAAGTGTGTTCCCAGGAGCCCAGGCATCTCTCTCTTTTCTCTAAGCAGAGAAGCAAGCCAAAGTCCTCATCGGGATAGCCTGGAGCCTCGCGTTCCTCTTTTCCGTCCCCACACTCTTCATATTCGGAAAAAGGACGCTCGCCAACGGTGAGGTGCAGTGCTGGGCACTGTGGCCAGATGACTCCTACTGGACTCCGTACATGACCATTGTGGCCTTTCTGGTGTACTTCATCCCACTGACAATTATCAGGTGAGAGGCCAGGGGGCTGAGCCCCACACCTTCGTGTTAGTCATTGGTCCTATGTTTTTGTGGGAACATGTTGGGATGCAGGATTCTATCTAATAAAATCATGGGCTAATCTCCTGCATCAGAGTTTGGGAAAGGAGAATGTTGACAGGGAGTGTGTTCATACACATGCATTGTGTCAAGTGGCCGATCCCATCTTTTACAGTGCAGTCCTGTGAAATAAATTATTGATTAAGCAAAACTTAAGATCAGAGCAGTTAAGGAACTTAATATCACACAAGATTGAGATCCTGGTCTGTCTGATTACACACCCTGATCCTTTTTTTTTTTTTTTTTTTTTTTTTGGTTTTTCGAGACAGGGTTTCTCTGTGGCTTTGGAGCCTGTCCTGGAACTAGCTCTTGTAGACCAG
>NC_022012.1:18432409-18455430 GCF_000317375.1 Microtus ochrogaster
TGTAGACCAGGCTGGTCTCGAACTCACAGAGATCCGCCTGCCTCTGCCTCCCGAGTGCTGGGATTAAAGGCGTGCGCCACCATCACCCGGCCACACCCTGATCTTTTTCCTTGATCATATGACCTTTCAAATACAAATTATAATAATAGCTTCAGGGATCTTGAAAATTGAAAGACAGACATACTTAAAACAAATTGAACAAACATGCAATAGTATATGGGTACATACTTGAGGATATGGCTCTGAGATTTGATGTCACTAGCACTTCTTGTATGTCAGGGACCAGTTTTGACACATATACCACTTACCAGGGCAGGGGCATGGGGGTTAGAAAAGTTAGTAAAGAGCATGAAGATGCTATACTTGTCAAAACTGGTCCCTGACGCTTGTGCACTACCACTAAAGGACCAAAGAACTCCAGAAAGAGAAGGCAAATGGAAGGGGAAAGGTGGGTTCCACGGTGACCAAAGGCTAGAAATGGCTGGAGGCAGTAAGGGAGCAGGCAGGCCGTGTCTCCCAGGAAGAAGTATGTAATGACTCCCTCCCATGGCTGGAAGAACAAAGAGGGGCAGTTTATTGCAAAAGGTCTTGGTAATCAGTCCCAGAACATATTCCCTTGGTCCTGAGGCCACAGAAGACCCCAGAAGCCTGCTCCAGGTAGGGTCCCACTCACACAGCAAGACACTCAGGTAGCAGTGGTCCTGCCTGTATGCATGGGGCATGTGGAAAGAGCTCCCGTGGCAGCTGTGCATGTGGCCCATGGTAACCCACAAGTTTTTGAGAGTCCCTTACCTACCAGGATGGATCATCAAGTCAGAGGAAAAGCAAAGTCAGCCTTTGGGTTGTGGTAGTACACAGGCAGTGAAAGAAATAATAATAAATCCCTGTAATTAAAATTTTGAATGTACCCCTCGTTGTCTAGAACACATGTAACAGGATTCCCAGGGCAAAGACGGCTCACCTTTAGGACTGTGGGTGCCTGTGCACAACACTCTACCAACTCGAGTTCTGATAGACAATGTGAGACTCTTGGCTCTTCTCCCAGCACAGAGAAAGGTAGTACCCTTTCTTTATTTGATCTTTCTCAAATTGTGAGCTAGGACAATACACCTCGTTACTCTAACGGGCATCTGTTTTACTTACCGTCAGCGTGGCTGTCCCTAAGTGTCCCCAGACATTATGAAAAAATCACTTGCTTTGTGCTCGGTGCCATCTTTAGTCTCCTGAAAGCCTAAGACTGGGAGGAAGTGCAAAGCTCACCATCCAGCTCTGACGTTTTCTCAAGGCCTGCCTTACAGCAAAAGGAAGCTAAAGATGGCATCAGTGGTGATCAGGACAGCCAGGTCACTACCTCATTCGAGGTGGGTAGCTGTCCAGTCATCTTTGCCGAACTGACAAATCAGCATTTAACATTTGTTTCAACTTCCTCCTGTCCTCTTCACCAACTTGAATCAGAGAAGGCTGGGTAGCCAGATGAAGGTCAAAGTTTATACATCACTGAGGTAAGTCTTCGCAGTGCTGGAAGGAACTGCGTGAAAGGAGAGAATGGAAGCTTAAAGTAGAAAAGCTAGTAGGAGTGCCCAGCACAGCTCAGTACCAGGCACAGGTCCCAGGGCGAGGCTTGGGTGGGGCTTCACTCCTGATTAACTTCCTATCCTTCATGGAGCCACTCCCCCTGAGTCGCCACCCACCAGGCAGGTGCCTGCAGCAGGAGACCTGCACAGCTCTAGGTAGCCCTTTCCTGGCTTATTTGTCAGGAGATCTGTGACTCTAACATGTCATTGTTCCCACATTCCTTTGGCTGCTTTCTGCAGCAGCATGGCTTAATTCCCGGTTTGTAAGTGTGCTTGAAAAGTCAAGACTGAATTTGTTTGGGAAATAATTTCAGAGGAGGTTTCATGCCACTCACACCATACCAGGGTCTTCATCACGACTGCTTCTGCTTCCTGGCTATTGATCACCTTCCATGTCCTTGAGCTTCTTGGAAGCCAGAGGGTCAGCCAGAAGCTCCTTTCTAGGCTGAGAACTGCCTTCTCTCTCTGGGGGAGGTGGAAAGGCATCCTCCACCTCATAGCCAAGCTCAGGCACACATTGCACTGACTATATACTCCCTCTTTCTGTCTCCAACTCTGTCTCTATCTGTATCTCTGTTTCTCTCCCTCTCTATTTTTGTCTCTCGATGACTTCCTTCTTTCTTTTTTCTTTATTCTAACCTCCCCTGACTTAATTCTGTTGTTGATACCTCTTTCATGTAAATTAAATAAACTCTTAATTCCATACATCCCTATACTAAGAAACAGCTCAATGATGCTCACTCATTGTGATAGGAGCCATGCCTCATAACTCCTAATCCATGCTCAGTATATGTTTTTAAGTTCACTATGACAACAGGCAAAAAAAATGTATTGTAATCTTTCTTTGGGTATTTATTCGTTAGCTTGTTATTAGTGTTGTTTTATTTTGTGGGTTGGGGTGTTTTATTTGTTTTGTTGGGGAGAACTGAGATTGTGTGGGAGACTTTGAGAAAACATCATTCTGTAACCCAGACCATCCATCCCTCAGGTCACCACGTAGCCCAGGCTAGCCTAGAACTCATTGCAGTGCCCATTTCAGCCTCTCAAGTGGTGGAGTACAGAGGCGAGCCACCACATTTAACTCTTCTTTTTGCTTTAGATTGCATTTCCTTCATTACAAAAGAGGTGGAAATGCTTGTGCTTTGGTACTGCTTTTGTGTTCTTCAAGTAAAATATATTCTAACAATCATTTATGTGAAAAGGTTTTCATTTCCCCCATTCTATACCCTTAGAGATATTCCTTAACAGACAGCATTCTCCATTTTTAATGTATTCTGAAGGACTTGGCACTGGCCACTCCAGAGTGCTGATGCACTCACCTTGTGCCTTCTGCTCCCCCATATTAACTGTTTCCAAATGACACCCCACTTCTGTAACCCACGAACCTTCATGGCAGTTTCAGGATCACCCTGCCTTGGTTGGTCCAAACTCCTTCATATCCATCCTTTCTCCTTTCCAACATGCCGTGGGAGAGTTGTCTGTGCCAACTCCGGGAGAAGTAACACTTGGGATAGTTTGGGGTGATGTAATTGGCAGTATCTAATTAATGCAGATTGTTGTCTTTGTTTTCTTGGTCCCCAGTCTGGCATACAATAAATATTTGGTAAATGTTGGAAGAGTTGAGCCATGCAGCCCAAATAGTAACCGGCAATAATGTGGCACATGTGTGCCTGGGTCATGGTCTCTTATCTCTCTCTCTGTGTGTCAGTTCCACTGTATGCTTCTCTCTCTCTCTCTCTCTCTCTCTCTCTCTCTCTCTCTCTCTCTCTCACACACACACACACACACACACACACACACACATACACTTCACATATGTCCTCCTAACGTGGAAATCTCAGATTATTTCATGCTCACATCACTTTGGGGTGTATAATAGCTCAACTATTAGTATATATGCAAGGAAAGAATGAAGGAGAAGGCGAGACATCATGCCACCTGCAGCGAACGCTCTTGAGAGCTGTGTGTGCATGAATAAAGATGTCACAGCTCCATCATGGACTGAATCTGTTCCCCAGGCTGGAAGTCACCATGATTGACAGCAAAGGCAGAACTCTGCCTTTCTGGGTCGGAACAACTCCTGTGGTTTCAGGGCTCACTTGGTGGAGCTGTCTAATTGCTGCAGTAAGGCTGTTGGCCCGCGTGTGGTCACTCCACTTCTGCTGTGCTTAATTTCTTGTGACCTAATTAATTTCTCACCTTCCTATCATTTTCTCTCCCAGAGACAAAGGTGCAGGCAGCAAAGATCTGTAGTCGTATTGCAGAGGTGCAGGTGGGAAGAGCACATTATTTATGGAACACTGATTTGTGGTGTGTGAGAAAAATCAGTTTATTTTGCTTGGACCATAGGGCTCAGACTGTGGGAAAGCCCCATGTTAAGACAGTTCCTGCGAAATACAAGGCCATGGTGGCTAAAAGGGCCCCAGAGACTTGGTCAGTACTAGTCATGAGCATGACACCTAAGGCCAAGGAGAATAATGGGGTCTGTGTCAACTTATCTTACCAGGAAAGGAAGTGACAGCCTAAATAACATGATCTACCAGGTAGTGAAAATTTTCCTGTTTTAAAAAAAAAATGCTCATTAGTTCACTCCAAGACCAGTGGGTGTTTGTGTGGAATGCCCAATCTCCATTCCACCTCCACTCCGAGATTCTCTTAGCAGCCCCTCCCCTTGACATGAAAGTAGTTCAAAGACGGATGATCCAGGTCAAGCCAAAGAGGTGAAGAGACTATGTTCAGGAAAAAAGACCCCGATTTTTAACAAGAAGCCTGATAATGGGCTCATCTCTGCTCCCTTCATCTCTGTGTTGATGCCCAACTGACATGAAAAACCTGCACTACAGAGAAATAGGGGACTGTGGAAGAAACCGGGGACTTTAACACTTGGACAGCCACAGTTTTGAGAAATACATGTTATCACAACTACGTGATCCATTTTAGAGCTTTCTGTAGTTTGCCCCAACAAACTCTCTTCCTGATGCCCAACTCTTCGATACTTCATGGCACCAGGCTTTATCATCACCATGGAGACTGGTAGAGTGCCCTTTCCTGCAAACCTTAGAAAAAGCTCAGCTTGCTTGACAGTAGTAGTGCACGCATTTAATCCTAGCACTTGGGAGGCAGAGGCAGGTGTATCCCTGTGAGTTTGAGGCCAGCCTGGTCTACAAGAGCTAGTTCCAGGACAACCTCCAAAGCTACAGAGAAACTCTGTCTCGAAAAACAAACAAACAAACAATAAGTAAAAAAGCTCAGCTAATTCTGTGGCACCAAGTGATGGGGCCATTCAAGTGTTTCTCTATTCTAAGAGTCCATGGAGCCTGGTACTAGCTATGGATATAAAACATTCAGTTTTCCTGTAAGTTCCTTGAGGAACAAGTTGTCCCAGCATCCCCTCTCAGAGACTGATTCTTTCTCCAACCCTCCCAACCCCAGCTGCACACAGACAGACTCATGGCTCTGTTATTCCTCATGTCTTTTTATAAGTTCATTTTCCAAGATATTTCTTTACACATGAGCTACAGCGATGGCAAGTCATTCTGGCTTCAAGAATATCCTTGTGTGTCTTAGGTACTTTCCTTATTGCTGGGACAACATGTTTTTGGTGACAGAAGCTTAAGGTTTATTTTGGCTCACAGTTTTGGATTACAGGTCATCATGATGTTCCTTATGTCACAGCAGCAGGAGCTGTGTTCCCAGTCAGGAAGCAAATTGAGGGACTAGAGAGCTGGTTCAGCAACTGAGAGCACTTACTGTTCTTTCAGAGGATCTAGTATACAATTTCCAGCACCTGAGTGTGGCTCACAACCTTCTGTAGCACTAGGCCCACTCTTGGCTTCTTTGAGCATCAGACTTGTTTGTGATACAGACACATGTACACAGCTGGAACACACCCATACCCATGAACAGTGGTGAATTCTTGTGTTCATTTTGTGTTCTTTTCATGTAGTCAAGGATCTAAGCTCAGAAAATACTTCCACCTTACCTACAGTAGACCAGTCTTCCCATCCTACTAACCACTTTCAGATAATCCCAATATGCATGCCCAGAGGCCAATCTCTAAGTGATTCTGGATATCACCCAATTAACCATCAGGATCAGCCATCAGACTGAACAACAGACAAGATACGGTGAGGGTTAAGACCAGTCAAGGTGGACAGCCCCATAGGAGCTACAGAAGGGACACACCTGCTCTATAGGTGGAACACATCAGGAGGATGTCAGGAGGTACATGTGGCACATGGAGTTCTTAGATATGCCAAAGAGAAGCCTGTGGTGCTCTGTTGGTGTGCTAGCACCACGTGATGGTTAATGCCAAGGCTGTGGTCAGCTCTGACATTCTCTACCTGTGTATGGGAATAACCAGCAGCCCTAACCACAAAATGTGGGTGGTGACAGGAAATGGTATAGTGTTTATGAGAGGCTCGCATCATAGTTGACTTTTTTATTATACAGAATACGAGGTCCTCTGTTCTATGCTCAGAACTTCCCAAGCAAACAGGCCTTAATTTTAATCTCTCTGACAAGTCAAAATTGTGGAACCCTAGCTTTGTCATCAAGAAAGTGGAGGTTTTATGTTCTTATTCCCATCGCTCACATGTGAAACCACAAAATATGAGCTTGTATGAAACAGAAAGAAAACACTCACAGTTGGCATAGGCTATTATTATATGGTTCCCAGAACCATATTGAGAGATTGGGCTAATGAAACAAGGAATGCTTTATGGAGAGACAGACACAGCAGGCTCACCACAGATTAATTACCTCCATGATGGAGGGCTAAGACACGAGGTAAGAGCCATAACTTCTTTCCCCATCTCCACATCCCTGAGATAAATGGCAAGAGTTATTCTGGATATATTCTCTCCTCCATGGCATTCAGTCACCCCAAACAGGGTATCACCAGGTCAAGAACAAGTGAGCAACCCTGGCATGACTGTTACTTCTTTACCAGGGTAGTACAAAAGTTTCCTGTCCATTGTCTACCTCTTTTAAATCTTGACTCCATGCCATAGCTGGGGCTGATGCTTGGTATGGATATCCAAGACTACACATTTAAGTGTTCAGCAAGTTAAAAATGAGTCCAGAGTATTAGGAAAATGACCGCACAATCCAAAGTATTTTGGCAAGGTAATAAGTTTTATTTCTGCAGAGAGTGTTTAGCTGCATCAAATCTAGTAGCAAAGCACAACCAGTGGGAGCCACTAGGTTATTATTCCTAATGCAAAGGGGATCCTGGGCATCACTCCCAGTGGTCAGAGTTTGGCCTCACATTCTTACACTGTGGCTAATTCAAAATGATACAGTTGATACACAAGATGCAACTCTTAGCACCAGATGAAACCCTGGATAGAAATGTTGATTTCAAGAATTAGAATTTCTGCCAAGTGGCTTCTTTACAATACTTTTCAAATGGAGTATTGTCTTACATAACCCTGTAATAGAAAAGACAGTACGTTTCTTTTACATTTCTCACGAGTACATATGGGTATGAAATAAAAAGCAGAGATCTTCCTCTAGCCAGCTCCTTGCCCTTGGAAGCACAAATGTGTGCTGTTAGTCTGTGGCCTCCCAGGACTTTATTGTACATAAACAAAACATATACGTGTGTTTTTTTTCTTTCTGTTATTTGCACAAATGTAAACAAATTATATATATTGGACCGAATTCAACTTCGAAAAGTGTAATCAGCCATTTCATTTTGTTGTTCTTCTGGGGGCCCAGAGTTTCTGTTGTGCTAGTGCAGAATCACCTGTGAAAGCACAAACCATGTGACTTCTGATGTTTCTCGTCATTCTGATCCAGAGTGAAGGCATAAAGCTTATCCCTGGCATTGTCGGAATGGGACCTGCAAGCCTGAGTCTAGTGACTACTAGAATATCCACAATCCTACATTGACTCTGCATTCCATAAAGAACAATGGGCTGTTTAGACTGCCTTCTATAGATCATGAAGTAAACAGATAGTTAGAGGGCAGGGGTGCCCTGAGGCAGAGAAGTCCTTCAGTTTTCATGCCTTCAAGAAGTTTAAGTCTCCTGAGAGAGTTACTGAAATGAAAGACACAGGAGAAGTTGTATTCAAAATATCAAAGACTGTATTTCCTTTCTGGGCTGCATGACCTTCAGCACTGGACTGCAGTAGACAAGGCTCTACACAGCCTGTGTTTGTCCAACAGAATGGTCCAAGGAAGAAAAGCTGACTATGAAAAAAGAACAGGGCAGGGAGTGTTTCTCTGCAAAGTAGCATGTAGAACAATATGGACTACAAAGAGACAAAAGAAAATGTATCCCAGGGACAGAACAAAGAGGGATGGAAAACCCTGGAACTCATTCTTACCCAAGCCTCCTATTCCGGAAAGGAGGACCCATACTCATTTGGTTGTCCTGCTCCTATTGGCTGAGAAACCCAAGACAAAGATCTGCCAAGAAGCAATGAGGTGGTAAGAGCAGGAGGTTGTAATGAAGTGAGGAAGTAATGGAGAGATTTGATGTCCTGAGAGTGATAGTGTCTCAGGGAAACGAGCTTGCTCAGGTGCAGCCAGGAGTCTGGCTGGAGAGCAGCTTTCTAGCCTACATCACCATCACTGATGCTGCTGTGGTCTCTGGCTATGGCAGCAGAAGAGAGGTGTTTAAAGATTATGATATTACAAGGGAAGAGATTAGAAGGTGCATGTGTTTCTAGAGCACTTGGACTAAAGTTGAGGAGATTAGCATGGTTCCCACAAAGGGACACTATGCAGATTCATGGAGCATCTCCTGCTTTTGTTTGATTGATCTGGTGGCTTGAATGAGAATGGCCTCCATAGACTCATACATCTGAATGATTGATTCCAGTTGGTGGTGGAACTGTTTGGGAAGGATTAGGAAGAGTGCGTGCCCTTGGAGGAGATGTGCCACTGGTAGTGGGCTTTGAGGTTACAAAAGCCCCCTCCAGGCACAGTGTCTTTCTGACTGTTGCCTGTGGATCAGTATGTAAAGCTTCTGCTCCATCACCATGTGTCTCTTCTTCCCACCATGATAATCACAGACCAAGCACCAAAACCTGTTAGAAAGCTCCCAGCTCCGTGCTTTATTTTATAAGTTGTCTTAGTCATGGTGTCTCCTCACAAAACTAGAACAGTAATAAAACATCAGAGAAGATGAAAAATTCTACAGACAGGCAGCAATGACAGTCATACAGCAGTTTGACTACACCTATTGTTACAGAACAATTTAATTAGAAGGATTAAAATGTAATCTGAGTATATTTTATCAACGTAAAAGGATTTTTTTCTAAAAAGAAAAAGAGAGAGATTACAAAGCTTTGTACTACTTCCGAAGAGTGCGGAGAGGAAGTGCAGGTTCTGGAGTCACTGTAAATGGACGGCCCACAGCATTTGGTCACTAATTAGATGGAAAAGTTGAGAAAAAATGGAGAAAACTACAAAGAAGACATTCCTGAGCAGCGACTGTTGCTCTAAGAAGCAGCTTGCCTGGAACAATAAATAACAAAGATACATAAGCTGTGGTTCCATTTGTCTAGCTGGCTATCGGGGACAGTCTTGGCTTTATGCTCCTCTGATTGCCTATAAGTAGAAGAGGCGTCACCTAGACCCAAGTCATTAGCTTATATGACCTTTCTGAACTTTTCCATCATGTTTATGACTCATTGTTAGTAACGTTTGAATTAGCAATGAGTTAAATACTGGGATCATGGCCAGACAGCATTAATGTCTTCGGGTCACGACCTCACCTTGAGTTGTGGTTTAACACACACACACACAATGTCCCCTTCTCTTTGGGCCCATGTAGTTTCCTTCTCTTCAGGGAGGTTGTGGAACTTCTGGCAGATGAAATGAGACTGCAGGAAGCAGATCTTGGAGGGGATGGAGTGGGGGTTCTTAAGGATAGAGCCCAACCTTACTTCCTGTTCCATCTCTGAACTGAGCAAGCAGCCTCTCGTGACTGCTGACAGAGTCACAGAGCTGTGGGCTATTCTGGTCTCCATGCCCTCTCCTTAAACCGAGAGTCCAAATCTACCCTTCTTCCCTGAGGCTGCTGCTTCTCAGATCTTTGGTAACAACTAGAAAAGAAACTAAGACACCTTGTGCTGCCTTCTCCTGGGAACTGAGTTCTGATCTAGCAATGTTTCATTTAGAACAAAGAAAAGCCTCACTGCTAACCTTCTCTCATCTTTTCCCTTAATGGGGCCATAGAGTACCGGAAAATCCCTAGACGGTAGAACGAGAAGGAAGAGAATGCTGCACCAAGACCTGGGGGTCCCTGGGGCACTAAGAGGAGCTCCCAGAGCAAGAATGAAAAAAGCATTAAGAAACAAAGTTTTAACATCATCATTAATTAAGTTATAGTCTAAAGCCCATTAGAATCCATTAGTGCTTTGTCAGCTACTACAAATTGGAACTCTGATTTTTTTTTTAACTACCAATTCTCAAGAGGAAAGATTATGCAGTTTAAAAATAAAGCAGTGCTTTCCCAAAGTTTTTAGTCGACGTGTTCAGTAAACTTTTAAGTGTCAAATGGTGTTAAGAAGAGTTGAAATTCTTGTATTTATCAAAGGAGATGTGAAACACAAAATTTGCTGATGTGTGTGTGTTATTGACATTCTGCTGGCACAGACCTCATCACTGGAGAAGTGGGGGTGTGATGGAATGTGGAAAACTCAGGATTCGGGCAAGAAGAAGGGAAATTGCACTCTTAAGTCCACTGATATGCAAGCCCTATGCATGCTCAGCTCTTTAAATATAATCACATTTGACACTAAATTTCAAGAGGTGTGCGCTACAGACTCTCAACTCGGGCTTTGAGTGTTGGTTATCAATTACTGTATAACAAGTTATCACAAGCTTAGTGCGTTGAAACAGTATAGATCTCCAGCATGCAGTGTCTCTGTTGGGGCCTGGACAAGATTAACTGGATCTGTAATGGGTAAGTGATCATCAAGGGGCTTAGTAGGTGTGGAAGGTTGCTGGAGGTACAACTCAGAAAGGGTCTTTCCAAGCTCTCTCCTATTTTTGCAGAATTAATTTCACTTGGACTTCAGGATTAAAGGCAGCCTTGCCTTGAGAAATATGGAGTTAGACGATTGTTCCATTCTGTGTAACCCTAGGGACTGCAAGAATTTAGTTGAGGCAAGTAACAGGTCCCTATTAAACCCAAGGAGACAAGATCACACTATGGCAAGAATACAATGGAGGGACACAGAGGCTGGCCTATTGTGAGGGGATATGCTACCATATTCCTGTAATCCCAGGCTTTATAGAGTATTCAGAAGGACCATGTGCTTCAAACCAGCCTGAGCTACATAATAGACATTTTTCTAGCATTTGCGAGGTCCCTCTATAATTCCAGCCTTGGAACTCCAAGGTCTACAGGGGTTTCTCAAAAGCAAGCTGACCAGAGAAACAAACCATGTCTTAATCTGGGGTTTAGAAAGCCAACTTCATTGAAAAGGTAGAAGAGAAATAGGTGGATGACTGCTGGTGTCAACCACAGGTCTCCACACACCCCCTCCCGCCACACACAGTCCCTTGAAAGTGTCAAAAGTAACTAAACTTCAATAACATATGCATTGACATGTACATAATCCTAGGTCTTTCTACCTCCAAAGGTTATAGTGTTCAAATTATAATCCGTGCTGCACTGTTGAATATCTAAATTATTTATCTCCTCTATGTCTTCATCTCTTCATTTAACACACTAGCAGCTCCATTCAACTGACTCATATAGTCCTTCAGAACAGCAAGCATAGCTGGCAGGAATGGCTGAGAACCCTCCAGGGTACCTTTCCCAAGGGGAAACGGGAGTGGTAGCCCCTCTGGATCCTCACACAAGGAACTGATCAACCATGTTAATGTTCCCTGTGGTTCGTTCTACAGTGTCATCTATGGCCTTGTGATCCGAACTATTTGGATTAAAAGCAAAGCCCAAGAGACGGTGATTTCCAACTGCTTGGGTAAGGCTCTGACTCTCTCAACCCTCCTGCGGTTCTTCTCCTCTAGCGGGCTGAGCTGCGGCTGCCTGGATCCACAGGCGTGCTTGGTTCCAGCGGGACCCAACAACGGAGACCCCAAAATCTGCTCAGAGGGTTCTGTCTTTCCCTGAAAACTCCTGGAGAAGGCTGGAGAGATGTGGTTCAGGATGTAGGGGCACTTGTTGCCAAGTCAGAGGACATGAGTTCAACACCCAGAATTGACATGGTAGAAAGAGAGAATGGAGTCCAGAAAGTTGTCTGCTGAACCCCACACGAATAAGCAATTAATTAATTAATTAAAATGCAAAAAATACACATAGGAGAAGGGAGAGGGCACCTGGAACTTGTCCAGTCATACAAGCAAAGTCCCTTGAAGCAACTTTTAAGGCAGTATGGGGAGTCACCCTAAATGTGTTCCAGGCACAAAGAACTTTGAGAGCACAACATGCCTACCAAGCTTGAAGATTGGCTTCTCTGCTTGGCTTGGATTTAGAAATGGGTAAATCTACCATCTGATTAGAGGATGATCTTAGCCCTGACGTCACGCACAGCTCAGTCCACATGCCTTCCCTGATATGCTAGCCCAAACAAGACTGGCAAGAGAGAGCCCTTCCCTAAATTCCATTTCACTGAACTTAGTTGCAGGGCACCTCTAGGAATACTATGTGGTTAGGATGCACTGGAAAAGACCCAAAAAACAGATGAGCCAGAAAGAAAACAGGTTTCCAGCCTTGCTATAATGTGGCAGTTATGTAGAATGAAACCACTCTTAGGCCCCATGTTCCTCTCATCCCTTACATGAACACAAGCACATACCCCATAGGCCCACATGTACAAAACATCTACAGATGTTCACACACCTAGACTTCTATATACTATAAAACACACACACATACACACAACACAGCACAACACACACCATCTGAACTCAAATAGCAACCACTAAGTACTATATAAAACATTGGAAGAAGTTGGCTTCTGCTGCAGATCTATCACTGCAAGCCATGCCACTTTACAAAGTCAAATGACTTTTTAAGGCTCCAGTGAGGTAAATGAGTATCTGCATTAGATTATTTTTCTAATCTTTGTTTGGACTTGAGCTCCCTAACTCTGCACCAGCCATATATAGAACTTGGTTTAACACAGTAGAAGTGTCTTAGCTCATGTGATAGGAGATAGCCAAGAGGATCCACAAGGTTTATCGGATATGAGCATTTGTGTCTCTTTCCCTAGAGAATTTGAAGAGGTATGCAAATCTTGGCATCTCCATCTTAATGCAGGTGTGTTCTGCTGTGTTCTCCTGTTTGGTAGAAGCAGTATAGGACAATAGACACAAATCTTAGATCCTATATCCCAGTGACACAGACAGGACAGAGGGAGAGACAGAACATCTTCTGTTGGCCACTGGAGTCCTTTCCTTTTGTTACCTCTCTAATCCCTGTCCAGCTTTCAAGGTGGTATTATGCAGATAAAAGGGGGCTCAACAGTGAGACGAATTGCAGTTTCTATATGTGGCACATGGTGACATGACCAGGATTCAAGTGCATGTCACTGATTAGGACACCCATGCTTTTTCCTTTAAGCCCGTTCATCTCCCACAAGGAAAGAAATTAAAGAAAGAGAAGCGATAAATGGCTTTTTAACGAGCCCGAATTTACCCCCTCCCGAGCGTTTTTATTAAAAATCCAAACTCTAGATCTTCGTCCAGCATACCGCCCACAGCACTCCCAAGGAGAAGCCTCCCCTTATCTCTAAAGCTTTGTTCTCTATTTGAAGGTGAGAGTCTGGTTTGATTGAGGTAGCTAGGATACCAATATTTTAATCCTCTATCCTGTGATTTCTGCCCGTTACAAAAGGTTGGTGTGTTTGTCCCTGCCTGTCCCTCTGAGTCCTTACCCTCCTGTTCATACCCCCAATAGCTCTTCTGTTGCCTACACTCCTCACCCAATGATCTATGGTGAAGTTTACTGCATTTTCCTTGAGTTCACCAATCAGAAAAAAGGAGCAAGCCACACAAAGGCAGAGATCTGGGGTGATCTTCAGCAAGCCTCCCCATCACTGTCAGCCAGCTCCTTTCTCTCTGTAGGGCCTCTTATTATCTCCCTTCTGTTGTATATTTTAGTGATGACATTGGGCTTCCCCAACCTCCAGGACTGAGTCAGTACAAAGCAACTTAGAGATATATGTCTATCACGGCCACCCTCGTCCCGCAAGGATGACGTGACCACCGGAGCTCTTCTCACTGCAGTTTTATTCCAGGACTTTTTACACTTCTCTCTCTCTTCCCCTCTCTCTCCGGGCAAACCTCTCCCAGCCTTTAAGTAGGCATTGGCTGCCAACCCCTAACTGCCAGGTGGGCACTGCCCATAGGCTCATGCATATGCAAGCAGCTGATAATCATTGCGTGATCATAGCATAGGTCAGGCCTTAGCCATAGGAGTTGATTATCATAAAGAGCACTCGCTTTCGGGATCCCAGAGGGCGGGAGCCAGTACCATCAGGTGGCTCCACGCAGCTCTCTACATTGCCATCAGGTGTGGCTCTCTACATATGTCCACTAATATGCCCAACATTGCCTTGCTCTAAATTAGAAATGGCTACTGTCAGTTTTCATTACTTAATATAATTTTAAATCTCTATTACACCTGTGTTCAGCTTGTCACCCTCTGTGATCTCCTTCCAGAATGAGGCTAGCTGCAATCTCCAGAGTTTATCCTGTCTGAATTTTATTCCTCAATGGACTTTCCTTGACGTCCCGTGTATCAGAACAGCCAAGGCTCTCAGGAGCTGGCTGGTAACGGGGTCTCCAGCAGTGTTGGCATGCCAGGGTTAATGCTCATCAACAAGGTACATTGGCTAAGATTAGTGTGAACAGAAGCTCGCTTTGTAAACACTGTCTGCCAAGCCCAAGTCGTCCTTAGTGTGGAGCCCTTCTTCTTGCTGACAAGTGTGTTTGCTTTTTCCCACCCAGGGGTTGACTCAAAGAAAACAGAAAGGAAACAGTTTCATAAATGACCGAAAGGCTTTCCCACAGACAGATGCTGTAGGCCACAAACATAAGCTTTCACACAGTCATGTGCATTTGAAGTCTGGGACAAACTGTACCTTATGGTGAGGGCATTTACTGCACAAGGATGGGAGACTGGGGGGGGGGCAAGCCATGAAACTGACAAGGTATAACATTTATGGAGAGAACTGGGTCTCCCCATTATGGCTTTGTGGGTGTGATGTGATCAATACTGTGTCAAATGGCAGGTTTCAAATTCTATGAGGCAGAATGAGGTAGAGAGGGAAAAAAACCTTTAGATTAGGTACCAGGCTGAAGTTCTGCTTCATAGTGCTCTCAGAACCAGCTGAGGACACAACACCTTTCTACTTATGTCTAGAAAAACCCATGAGGGAAAGCAAAGATATGAGCAGATGACTATTGTGGAGTTTCGTAGCTAGCACGATGCCATGTCGTTAATATGTTGGCTGGTCCCAGCTAATCAGCAAACTAATACAATTCCCATCAAAGGAGAATTAAAACATTTTTTGAGTCTGGTAGACGTTTATAAGACAGAAAAGTTCAGGAGCCAAGAAAATCCAAATTATTCCTGAAAAAAAAATAGAAAAAAGTAGGAATGTTTTTCTGTGCCAAATATAAGATTATTTTAAAGTCAAAGCTGTGAGTAGAAAGACATTGACATAAAATAGATAACAGTAGAAAATAATATGGCCCAAAATAGATCTATACATACATAGTTCTTGACATATATCAGAAGGTCATGGGGAAATAAATTAAAACTTTACTTCAATCTACAGACAAACATAACTCCAGGGAAATTAGAATCTTAGATATAAAAATATGTTTTTAAATTTTTAAACAAAAGTTAGGTGATATCTTTATGATGCTGGAAAATCAAAGATGTTACAGACAAGATGCATGCTAACTTAAATTGCAAGTGAGAGTGCATTAGTTTGACGGCGTCCGCATTGTGAAAGCCAGTGTGCACACTCCATGAGTGGCCTAGAAAAAGATGAGCTGAGAGAATGCATGGGCAACTCCTACAGAGCCATTTCAAAAGGGGATTTTAAAGCCAATAACATGTTAAAAAAAAAAAAACTCAGCAAAGCACGAACAGGCATTTATCAGAAAGGAAAACCAAACTCAGAGCTCCATCAATAACTAGGGAAGTGTGGATTTAATTCTCAAGTAGATACAACTGTCTACACACAGAATTGGTTTAGAAAATGATCTGGCAAATCTAAGGGCTGGCATGCACACAAATTTAATGCTTTTTGGATTGCTCGGCAGTAACACTCCTTATGCCTGCCTCAGACTGTTGATCTGTTTGCTTCTCGTCTGCCTCACAGGCTGGCAGCCATAGCCAATCCTCAGATCTAAACCTTGCTCCTCTTCCCTTTTCAGTCCCCATCCCTCCACTCAATGGATCCATCCTGAGGCCTCTGAAGCAACAAGGGGGAAGCCAAGTCCTTGGTTTGATCTTTGCCTCAAGGTTAAATCTTGAAGAGGTATTTTTGTGGTTGTTGTTCCAATTTCTCAGTGTTAATGGCTTCATTTGGGAACGGGCTGTTCCTGTCCGAATGTGCACATTTAGAAAAGGCTGGTTCAAGGTTGCTTTGTATTTTCACTTCCTAAGAGGCCACATGAGAAATACATCCATTGCAGAGCAGACAGTTGTTGCTCACAGCTCCACATGATGAGAAATGTGGAGACTTTCTCTATCTCCTTTATTGTCCTTATTAAGTCAACCAACTCCAATCGAAGCTCATTTCTTTTTCTCCGGTTCCTTCCTAAACACGGCTGGTACCAAATCAATACAATAACAATCAAGCTAATCCACTGTTAGCACTCAGTTTACCCCCCTCACCTCCTGTGCTCTGATGGAGTGGGAACACATATCCTCTTGCCAGGCTCAGCATGTGGCTCGTCCAGCAAACAGATCACAGTATCCCAGCTTCCTGTCACTGGCTGATCAGTGTCTTGTGTTTCTTTTTTTCTTTTCTTTTCTTTTTTTTTTTGTTGTTATTGTTGTTGTTGTTGTTGTTGTTGTTTTTGTTTTTTTGAGACAGGGTTTCTCTGTAGCTTTGGGGCCTGTCCTGGAACTAACTCTTGTAGACCAGGCTGGCCTCGAACTCACAGAGATCCGCCTGCCTATGCCTCCCAAGTGCTGGGATTAAAGGCGTGCACCACCACCGCCAGGCTGTGTTTTGTGTTTCTATGAAGGCAGCATTACATATACAGTACCAATGTCTGCTACGGCAAGGGTAACTCTAGCAGCTATATTAACTCTGAAACATGAGTACCCTTAACAAAACAGTATTTAAAATGTTAAAATATTTGGTTTTTTTTTATTTTATATGTTTGAGTATTTCCCCACATGTGTGTATGTGTGCTAGGAGTATGCTTTGTACCCAGGAGGGCCCGAAGAGGGCATGGATCCCTTGGCACTAGAGCTCTTTGCCTAAATTGAAGGGCAGAGTACAAAAACAAATAACCTGTGAGTTTGTTGACACTCCCTCAGACACTGGTGTTACTTCCTGTTAGAGGTAAAAAACAACAAACAAAAAGCAAGCAAACAAACAAACAAACAAAAAAACCCGAGAAAAGCCTCAGACAAGAAAGCTAATTGGGTGGGTAGGCACAGTCCAAGACTAGAGAAAGGGACAGAAGTTCTCCGAGGGATTTAAGGTCAAAAGGCTATGTAAGTTTTGGGTCAGCTGGAACATTCTGGCATAATCACACTCCTTACTGTGGTCACTGGGGTGGGAGGGAGCTGGATGTGATCCTCAAGATGCCTAAAGTCCTGGAAGATTCCTCAACTCTACTCAAGCCCCTGCAACAACAGAACTCAGAAAGTGAAGCCGTTGCTCCGGGAGCTGGTAGCAGAAGGTTGAGAGCAGGCAGCCCCAGAATGGGCAGTGATGTTGATCAATCTGTGATGGACGGGCTGAATGAGATCCAGAGTCTTGAAGCAGAGAGCAGGGAACGGTGGCTGCACATGGGCACGAGCATCTTCAGAGAGCATCCAGGGTGGTTCTAAAGAGGCTGCAGCTGTTGCACAGATGCTGCCAAAGCCAGGACCTCTCCACAGGAGTGTCTCAGTGGAGAACTGGGGGCTGGGGTGTAGGAAAAGCTTCCCAGAGCAGCAGCAACAATACAGACCTGACCAAGACAAAGTGGCCGCCTGGGAATATGGTGGCCGGGGAAGATCTGGGCATATTCTCAGATATACGCTTGTGTTTGTCAGAAAAACTAGCCCCAGAAGGACCCTGGAAAGGAGACGGCCCATCCCATAGTTGAGAAAACAGGCCATGGAGACAAAAGCCTTTAGCTGAGGGCTCCAGGGGCAGCTGGGTTATGTTTGTGGATGAAAATTTCTTGTTGATCAAAATTGATTATAAGCTTTAAAATCTTCAAAATATTCATTTAAAAAAATCAACCTGAAGTGCACAAAATTTCAACACATAAAACTTGTTTTAAAATATTTCTGAACTAGACTTCCTTGTCACAAGCAAACCTCCTGCCCACATTCCAGGTCCTGGTGGGGGAGGGGAGCCTCCCTATGCAACAGGAAGGAAATTCAACTCCATTCAAAGTTCCAGAGTGTGCTGTTTCAGTGGCATGGCGGGCAGATTCCAGAGGACCAGTACCCAGATCCAAGGGCTGGGATCACATGGCAAATGGGATTCTGTGCCAGCGAGATGGCTCAGTGTTTAAAGATGCCTTCTTCTCAACCTGAGTCAACCCCTTGAGTTCACGTACAGGTGGAAGGGGAAATCCAACCCCACATGTTCCCTGACTCCGTACATTCATCACAGCACTCACATTCTGTTCTCCACAGTAATAATTATATAATTATTGGCTGAGGAGATGGCTCGGCCGTTAAAAGAACTAGTGCTCTTCCAGAGGTTCTGAGTTCAATTCCCAGCAATCACATGCTGGCTCACAACCATCTGTAATGAGATCTGATGCCCTCTTCTGGCAGGAAGGTGTCCACGCAGACAGAGCACTCATGCATAAGTAAATTAAATAAATAAATAAATAAATCTTTAAAGAAAAAGTAGAAAAATTATAGAATTACATAAGCAAGCAAACAAGAAATAATGAGAACCTGGTAACTCTGAAAGGAGCCTGTGTCCTTGGGAAGATTAAAAACTGGAGCTGACCCAATGAAAACCAAACCTCTGCTGTGACCCCACTACGGCTGCACCCTGGAACGGAAGCAGGGTTAGCAAGCATGCTTCTTCCAGCTTCGGATCCAGTGAGCCCGCTCCTCCCAGCTGTACAAGCCATTCAGCCAGTGAGAGCTGAATTCCACTGCTTTCAGTCCAGCTCAGTGCCGAGTCCTGAGTAGAAATAATCCTTTTATCTCCCAATAAAGGGGAATTACCTGTATCCTGTAACTCAGCTCTCTTTGAAGAGCTGTCTGTGAAGCTGGAGGCTTTGCCTTTGCTGGAGTGGTCACATTAAAGATGATTTTCACTGATCTCATTGGGAGATCCAGAGGGCAGGGAGTTGATGATATTGTCATCCAGTCGCCCTGTGGAAAGTGTTGAGATTTTCCATTTTAAAAGATTTCAGAGCACAAATGTCATTCTCAAAAACTTTCCTGAAAGACAAATTAAGTTTTCAAAGCCACACTGCTTAGGGACCAGCTGTTACCTTGGGCCGGCGTGTGGGGACACTTCGAAAGACATAATTTGATCTGCTACCATCTTTCCCTGCCCCTGTGGAGATAATCTCACCCTGATAATTTCCTGCTGTCTATGGCAACACCATTGTATAATAGACTGTCTAGGGTAGTAATACTGTCAGTTTTCCTCTATAAAGACAGCTCCCTTTTGTCCCGAAACACTGTTAAAACATAATTCAAGCCAAGTGACAAAGTGGTATGCCAGCAGAGAGGTTGTCACCTGGGATACAGTTTTAATTTCCAAATTAGGAAACCAAGACTAGGAACTTTAGACAACTTTCCCACGTTTTCCCGATGTTTATTCCCTGAGTGTGTGTAAAGGTTTCATGTCCTATGAGATGGGAAGTTCTGAGAGCAATAAATCCTTCTGGCAAGGGGTCCTGTGGCCAATCTTCCGTCTGCCAATCCCCTTCTCTTCACTCATTTCATCACATCTATTGCACTTTCTGCGCATCTCAATCAACCATAGTTTAATAACTATGTAATAACGCGATTGTAAGAAGAAGGTATCTACTTATTCAGCACACATTTTTGATCCTTTAATTCATGGACTTGAACCATAACAAAGCCCCCTCCACAGATTCTCACAGTCCTCCCATGACCATCTCGCCCTCAGATGGCAGTCCCGTATGACTAGAGTTTATGCGCCGGTTCAGACGTGGCTGTGTCTTGTGTCTTGGGCTTTACAGAGAGCAGAGTTTCAGTGAACTGGTCTGCAGAAGCCATTCTAGGGGTAACTGCAGTGACTTTATGGGTGACTCAGCACAGCTCAAGCCTGAGAGCACCCCTCAACAAGTAGGATCCACCCCCTGCTGCTCTGTGCTCTAATTCCAGCTTTGGCTGTTTCAGTGGCCTGACCTTATCTTCTAAGAGAGAGTGTGGGCACCTCATGGCATTTGCATTAGATTGCAAACTGAACAGGTCCTAGCAGCCATCCCTGAACCATCCAAGTCTAAGATCGCCCCAGAAGAGCAGAACATAAGCAGGTCTGAAAGTCTAACCTTCCTTGTCCTTTTAACATTTTGTCCATTTTAAGACCCTTCTTGTCTACAGATGGCAAACTATGCAGCAGCTACAACCGAGGGCTCATCTCGAGAGCAAAAATCAAGGCCATCAAGTATAGCATCGTCATTATCCTCGGTAAGAAATATCCCTCCTTGTGTTACACAACTGAATACCACTCTGAAAGCAAACTGGTGATAGCCAGGCCATGCAGGGAAGGAATATGGTACAGGCACTTCTACTTTTAATTACAATGAAAGGATTCATCAGTGTGTCTGGTTGCTTTAAGAGCCGATAATTGGCTCCTAATCCCTCTCTCTGTGAATATAGTTGCCCACCAAAATCATGGTCTGAATCACTCTTAGACGATCTGATTAGGACTGAGCTGCTAAAGAAACCCCCCTTGACTCAGAGGCTTCATTTAAGACATTGTCTCCCTATGAAATAGTAGATGTGCATTCTTCTTCTTCTGGATATTTAATTTCAGAGTCGATAATGATTCCCTTATGGCCAAAGCCTATATTCCTCACACTTCTTGTCTTCTGCTCTTTTCTTCCTGTACTTAGAATCTATAAAATCAGTTTGTACTGCTGTCTGTCAAAAATGGTAAGAGAGATGCATGGCTCACTTCCTCTTACTTTGTTCCCCAACAATGACACCTCCTCAGGCTACCCTGATGAGTATGTTTAAATAACTCTCCTTTCACTTCATCCCAACTTGCTGATTTGTCCCTGTTTTCTAACTGTATCTAGCATGAGACACATTCATAAATATAGTTTTATTAAGACATATCTTAATATAGGATATATATATATATTATATATATTAAGTATATCTTTCATGACACAATTATAAATCCATAAAGTCAATGACTTGCCCTTGAGTTAATCATGCTATCCTAAAGTTAAGTTACACATACACCACTGAGTTAATACTTGTGTAATGAACAAATGGATGCAGATATAGAAGGGCAGGAATGTATGCTGTTTCTTTCTTGTTTAGCTGATATGTCTCACCTCTGCTCCTTTAGAAGCACTTAGGAGCCCCCAGAAAGACCTTAGCTGTGTGTCAAATCACAAGAATAGCTCTTTCTCCCTTTCTAAAATACAAAATGCCAAAGAGCCTGCGTTCAGCATGGCTAAGCCATCAGAGAAAAGGCACACAACACACGCCAGCTGAGCTGCAGGGGCATTCAAGGCTCATCGAAGCTCTAGGAACTCTTTCAGAGGCTTCTGAAGGAGAGCAAAGATTCCTTGCCTTCACAGCCAGAATCACAGATGCCCATTTTCTGGATGATGAGAGAGGAAATACACTCTTAAACATGCATTCCCAAGCTGATGTATTCTTGTTCAATCAGAAATTTTTATTCCATATGAGGTCTGTCCAGTCTGCAGACAGGAGTGCCCACGGGCAGGCCAGCATGCTGTCATAATGAAATAGCTTATCTGTAGCAAATGTTTTTTAATGCTCTTTTACCATCATAAAATGATAAGTATCAATATTAACAACTACTGCATTTTTTTAAAGTCAACATACTACTCTAATAATTAGCTAGAGTAAGAGTTAAGTTAAAAAGCTTTATAATAGAGCAATGCCAGCTTTTATGTGCAACTATATGGGTACAACTTCACTGGAAGAGTAATAAAGAAATCAGATGCCTACACCTGTACTGCTACAACTGACAACAAATACAGATGTTTCCATTGAGACACACAAATACAAGCAGTTTTACTGTCACTACCTGATTTTCCAAGCAGGCAAAAAAGAAAAAAAAAACCTGGTAAGGCTTCAAATTGAACAAACTCATCTTGTCCATAAAGGGACTATATTTCTGAAAGCTTCAATATTTATTAAAATATTCATGCGTATCTATAAAAATAGTTAGCTCTCCAAACTACAGTATCTCATAAGTGCCAAGTTGACAATTCCAAACAAACATGAGACAAAATATTGACTTATGAACTTCTAGCTCTAATATTAGGAAGGACTGACAATCTTATAAAATACACATACACAAATTTGCGTGCACACACACACACACACACGGGGGGGGGGGGCGGAGAAAGGGAGAGAGAGAAAAAAACAAATGGTGTTGCCCTTGGTGCATAAGAACTGTTCCAGTAATGGCATTAACCACCCAGAACACAGAAAGATGGTGATCTTAAGTTTTTCAATGATTCCCATTTAAGATATCAAGTCCACTTATGGGGGGAATTATGAATTAATTTCTCTTTTCCAACTTCTGAATCAAGTTCCTGAATTTTTATCTAATGACAATGGAAGATAGTTGCCCCTGCATGAGGATGTCCGTGGGTGGTGAACTTCTCCTCTAGGGCAAATTCTGGGGGTGAGAAAATAAAGTCACAGTGATGTGACAAGATACAAGTGGAGCAGGTTGGTGTAGAGGAACCCAAGGCTATGCAGTTCTGAGTTTGCCTGTGTTATCCAGAGAAATGGCAGATATATAAGTGGTAGCTAGCTTTATTACAGAAGGATAGATGACACAAATAGATTATAAATAGATAGATGATAGATAGATATAGATAGATAAATGATAGATAGTTAGAAGATAGATAGATAGATGATAGATAGATAGATAGATAGATAGATAGATAGATAGATAGATAGATGGATGATAGGTACATAGATGATGATAGATAGATAGAAGATAGATAGATAGATGATAGATAGATAGATAGATAGATAGATGATAGATAGATAGATAGATAGATAGATAGATAGATAGATAGATGGATGATAGGTACATAGATGATAGATA
>NC_022012.1:18455530-18464731 GCF_000317375.1 Microtus ochrogaster
AGATAGATAGATAGATAGATAGATAGATAGATGATAGGTACATAGATGATAGATAGATAGATAGATAGATAGATAGATAGATAGATAGATAGATAAATAGATATCACTTCACTGGCTCATGAAGATCAAGAAATCTCAGGCTCCATGGTGGAGTGGGAAACTCTGATAGCCACTAAAATAAATTCAAGAATTCAAGTCCGGATCAGAACCCAAATGTTCAAGAATAAAATTGACTCTTTATACTCCTGTTTAATTCCACGTTTGGGCTGTTGCTCCATACTTGTTTCTCAAAGAGAACCAAGCGGGAAGAATGAATTCTCATACATCCTCCTTGTTATACTTATGCCTTCAATAGAACAGATGAGGCCTCTTCATCAGCACAAGGCAAGATCTCTCTCAGAAACAACCTCACAGACACAACTAGATTAATATTTAACCAAATGTTGGATCCTTGTCAAGATGGCACATAAATTAAGCATCACAACTGAGATTCCCACATCTCCTTCATATCCTCCGAGGCACTGAACTCACACACAATTGATCTAGACAGAGTATTGGATGAGTGCTTTGGGGAAAGGCTAGCTTAGACATAGGAAAGCAACTTGAGATCATAATGACTTCATTTACGGCCCATGCTTTAAAAATAATAGCATCATTTTGTATGTCCTAGAACTAGAAATCAATGTGATCAGATTTCATCCTGTTCTGTCTGTTTCAGGGGATCTCTGAAGGGTCCTGCTCATTTTCCTTCAGCACTGTGATGGGTGGGAAGCCCTGACTGTTTATCAGATCCCAGACTTTCAGCAATAAGTCCACACCAGTGGAAATCAGAGCCCCCTTTCCAGATAGAGGGGATCCAGGAAGTCTCAGCTCAGGAATGGTGTCTACAGGACATGTGCATATCCATATGCATATTTAAACAAGCATGACAGTCCTGTTCCAAAACACCAAACTGTTTACAGCAACATACCCAGGCTGGTATTGCGGAAGAGCTCTAGCACCAAACAACATCCCAGTTAAAATTCCAGTCAGCCATGGCCAACCAAGAGTGATGTTTCAGCTGTGGCCATGATGGCGCTAACGGCTCTCTTCTCCCCAGCTTTCATCTGCTGCTGGAGCCCATATTTCCTCTTTGACATGCTGGACAATTTCAACCTGCTTCCGGACACCAAGGAGCGCTTCTATGCCTCTGTGATCATCCAGAACCTGCCAGCCCTGAACAGCGCCATCAACCCACTCATCTACTGCGTCTTCAGCAGCTCCATCTGCTTCCCCTGCAAGTAAGCTGTTTGCATTGGTGCCTGACACACTACCAGTTTTAACATCTAGACCCTGATTCCCATTTCCTTCCCGAACCTGATCATCAGGTTATGGAACTCCCCATAACTTCATAGATGAGGTGCTTAAAGGTTAGGAAGTCCCCACTAGTCTGGTGACCTCAAATCCAGGTTCAGGCCATGGCAGTGCTACACACGTGAAGGTTCTTAATTTTGATGGAAACTATCCCCATGAACTGCCTGAGTATAAGCCTGCTGGGAATATGATATGGGACGTTTTTACTACTTCAGAGGTAAAGTTTTATAGAGTAAGGCTCACAAGATTGAGTGACATTGTTGAGGGTTTACTGATCATTAGTAGCAGAGCTGAAATTTGATCCCCTGACAGCTGCTGTCATCCTGCTGGTTTTCATCTGTTCTCATTAGATAGGGCATAAATGCAAAAACTCGTAGCACAGGGAATAGTAACGGGATGGTTTAAGGCAGTGATTCCCAGCCTTCATAATGCTGTGACTGGTTAGCACAGCTCCTCTTGTTGAGGTGACCCCCCCACCCCCAACCATAAACTTCTTTTGTTGCTGCTTTGTAACTGAAATCTTGCCACTGTTGTGAATTGTAATGTAAATAGCTGACAGGAGAGATCCACAGCTTGAGAACCACTGGTCTAAGGCTTGGCTTAATGGCAGCAGCTGAGGGTTACCTCCTGCTTCTGTAAAGTCACATGTGAACGTGGGCTGTGCACATGCTTCCTTCATGTGACCCTGGGGTAAAATCCATCTCCTTTTTGGCCAATGCTGCCTCTGTCCACTGGGCTGTAAAGACAAGCAGTTACGAAGAGGCACAGTGGTTAAGGCTTAACAGGTGTCTGATCTTTAATGACCTTTCTGGACTATTATCTCTTAGCGTCTATACTGCCTTGACTATTATCTCTTAGCATCTTCACTGCCTTTTCCTCCGGTTACATTGTTTTCCTTTCCTTCTTTATTCTGATTTTCTCCAGGGAGCGGAGATCACAGGACTCCAGAATGACATACCGAGAGAGAAGCGAGAGGCAAGAGATGCAGATTCTCTCCAAACCAGAATTCATCTAAACCCTGAAGCCGTGATGCTAGGCTGAGCTCCTTCAGCCCTGCTGGATCTCCACCACCAGTTAGTGGACATGCATGAAGCTTGAGCCACCCTTGCTCCACTCCTGTGTCACCTAGTGGATGCATGAAGCACACTTTCCAGTGAGGGCCTGCCAGCGGCGATGTGCGCACTAGCCAACATGAACCTATCACCTCTTCGTGTCAGTGAGAGGAAACCCTCTCTGCCCTCTTTCCCACAGCTCTGCACTGCACCAGCCCTGATGCTGGGTCCTCGTGAGCTGATGGCACAGACAGGCAGAAAGATGTCGAAGGGCTCTTCCTGAGTCATCTTTTCACAGTTTTGAAAGGAAATACAGGACTTTACAAAGATTAGACAGCTCTCTGCCAATTTTGTGTTGGAAATTTGGTGGGTATAGATGAGAAGTTTGCCCTTGACATACCAAGAACTTCACTTCCAGAACCTGGTACTGTACACACCCTCCATGTGAGATGGCAAAGTGTTGGCGGGAACAAGCTCCCAAGCCTGTTGCATTGTGGTTTCTGAAGGGGACAGTCCAGGTGCCTGCTGGACAAGGTCACCACGTAGGCACATTCTCACCTAGCAGGAAGATCACACCCAACAGTGATGGGTCCTTGCCGGTGAAGCCCAGAGAGAACTGAGACCTGGAACTCACAACTCTCTAGGACTAAGTGAAGCCTCTTTCCCTTCCTGTACTCAACATTCAAGCCACTCTGAGCTCCATTCCACACACCTCAGGGACGTTTCTGTCCATTTCGCTCCCAGAATCCTCTTCAGCTGGCAGTTTAGCTCTGTGGCTTTCCCAACATGATGTTCTTGCATGCTCCTTACTGTCTTCATGCTGTATGTAGCCTTTGTCTATCTGGCACCTCTGCGAGGAATTGCTGGCGGGGTTTATTTTGACAGGTCTGCAATTCAGTATTTATAAGTATAATTCAAACGAAATATGACTAAGTGTTTTCTAGTCAATTTTTTTCTTCAGATTTTGCCAGAAGTGGAAATGGCATCATTTGCCTGTGTGTACAACTCCACCCCCGGCCCTGTGCCGTGCCTGAGCATCCTATATTTAGCTTCTCATGCAGTCTTTGACATTGAAATCTCCTTGGCAAAATCCTCCCTTCTACAGTTGTCTTTTTGGCTGGCTGCTGGGTGGAGTCACCAGTATGTCCTGTCTGTTTTAACAGCACCCTGCTCCTCATTCTTATATCGACTCAAGGACTGCCTGCTTAAGGTCATAGTGGCAATTTTTGCACAAATTTCTTTTTCAGTTTCTTCTGACATTAGGGAAAGCATCTCTTTAGGCAGAAATCAGACACAGTACTGTCTCCCCAAAAAAATATTTCCTAAGTTTTAGGAGACTGAATCATCTACCTTTCTGTCCATGCCACAGCTTGGGAGGCTACTTCACTCTTCCTCCAGTCAGCTAGACATGAGTAAGCGGAAGCTCTGAGTGGCTGTGAAGTACTTTCCAGCATTTCCCTTTAAATTAAGATGTGTCACAGAGAGCTGTTGCTGAAATAGCTGCCCCCGCAGGAGCCAATTAACACAGTGACTCTGGCGGGTGTCCTAGCTAGCAAAACAGGAGGCCCAGGCTCCTGATAGATGCTCTCAATCTCTGTCAGGTTCTGGTCGGCAGGACGTGTCACATGGCCACATCATCCATCAATCGATTCTTAAAGTTAAAGAGAGAGTGCGGTGAGGGCCTTTGTGCCGTCTGTGGACTGTGTCTGCAGCTGTTGCGAGCTTGCATCTCTCATCCCCAGAGGAACCTAGAGATCAGTAAGATAATGGGACAGTCCTGTCGGAAGCTGCCATTTATGCCCGGCTTGCTATACACTGATCTGGAGTCTCAAATCTTCACTGCCGTTATCTTCCAACCTTGGGAATGGTTTCAGCATGGGAGTCATTAGTCTCATGACCTTGACGAGTCCTCTCAAGTCTCTGGCCTCACTAGTCTATCTGTAGCATGGGGCCTACGTAACACTGGAGCAGAGAATGCTGACGTCTGGAGACTGTGGTGGATTAAATTAGACCGGCAGAGAGGGCTGTGAGAATTCTTCCCTTTGAAAACTAACACTTCAGTGACTCAAGGTTTAGTCATTTGTCTTTTGGAGGTATAACTCTTCTCCCTACCACATGAACTCGGGCACTAATATAACATCCCAACCAGAAAAAGAGTGTAATCTTGGAACTAGAATTAGAATGTAAGGCACAGTGCTGCTCTCTGTAGCCGCTGATGCTCCTTGGGACTGGAAAAGGCGACAGGGTGCTGTAGAGAATGAAAGTGCCTAAGTTCCACACCAAGGCGTCCAGAAATGTGTGGGTGCATTACACAGCATCAGGGACAGGTAAAGGTGTAGGGTAACAGAGCAGCTGTGTGGAATACGTTCAGTCACATTATAGAAAACATCTCTGCTTTACTGAACTAAATTCAATATGGTTAAAGAGTCTCTTCTTTCAGGGCATATTTGCAGCGCAATTTAACTGAGGTTTGATTTCATTGAGAAACCGCTCCCACAGGCCATCCGCCTCTCCCCCGCAGCACTAAGACCTTGTAAATGACATTCCACTGTGCTAATTATGAGAATAAAGCACCTTTGAACTAGTCTGATGTAATAAATCTCAGGCCTGCTCCCCAGTCTCGTTCAGACAACGGCCTTGTCTCTTCTTCCTATATTTGTAGTGTGGGTTTAGAAGGGCTGTAGGCTTCTATATGATGAGAAAACAGGGAAATGAAAACAATTTTGGTCAAGAAATAAAGTGATTCTAGTCTTGCGTTTGCGTTGACATTTCAGGCAAGCCACAGACCTGCCGCTGACAGCCTGTGTCTGGTTTTGTTCGTTTTGTTCCAGCCATCATTTGAGTATAGCTCATTGTGTATGCAGCTCTAGCAACATTCCCTCCAGCCTGGCAACCTCCATTCCCGTAAAAGTAGATGGTCCTTACCAAGCTGCCAGCCTTCTTCCTTGGAGAAATATGAAACAGCTATGCCTAGTTTAAGAATTGATTATTCACAATAAAGTTGGAACATTTTAAACGTGCAATTCCATCCTCACAGAATGTTTAAATGAATGGGAGTCTTCTCAGAGACTCCAAAAAAAAAAAAAAAAAAGGCCCTGGGGGGGTAACCCAAAGTTCCTAACATAATTGCATATGAGCCTAAAAAGGAATTAAATACAATGAAAGCATTTCAACTTCCTTGAATTACTTTAAATGAGCATAGAATGTAGATTAGGATTACACATTGATATATTGAGAATACACATAAAGCTTTCAGGATAATTGCTAAAAGAATAGAAGCGATACATAACTTCCAGGAAAAAAATGAGGATAATGCTTGGCATAGTGGCAGACACCTTCAAACCCAACAGGAAGATCGAGATTCAAAGCCATCCTAATAGACATAGAGATGGAGGCTATCCTGTCTGAAAGAGAGACAGCAATGGAGAGGGTGCTGAAAAAGAATCCCCATACTTTTCCCTGTGCCCCACCCACTCCACCCCACCCCAACCTCTCCTCAGCCTTAAGTAACCAATATTTTCTTTGTGGAAATATTCAACAAGTCATTTGTCTTTCTGTGCCTGGCTTATTTCATTTCACTTAACTCAGTATTTTCTAGGCTTCCTGTGTTTTTGCTAATTACAGAATTCCATCCTCTTTACTCTTAAGGTACAGGAAGCCATAACTTTTATCCATATCTATGTTAATGAACACATTGTTTAATTTCACATCTTTGCTGCAATGAATACAGGAATACAGGTTACCCTTAAAAAGTATCTTCGTTAGAGTTTCTATTGCTGTGAAGAGTCACCATGACCACAACAACTCTTACAAAGGAAAACATTTAATTGGCTGGCTTACAATTCAGAGGGTCAGTTCATTATCATCAAAATGGGACATGGCAGTGTGCAGGCAGACATGGTCCTGAAGAAGCAGTTTAGAATGCAACATCTTGCCCAGATGACAGAAAGTGGTCTGAAACATGGGTGTGTCTTGAGCATATATGAGACTTCAAAGCCCACCTCCACAGTGACACACTTCCTCCAGCGAGGGCACACCCACTCTGACAAGTCACACTTGCTAATAGTGACACTTCCTATAGGGGTCATTTCCCTTCAAACTACCACATCAAGCTTTACAATTTAACTGATAACCATATGTTAGGTGATTTGAGAAAATCAAACAATAAAAAGAAGACAAAAGGAGGAGAAATATAGGACAGCAAGGACAGATAGAAAGAACATAGAAAGATGATGGATTTTCATCCAAATCTGACAACTACGGTAAATGAAAAAAATTCTGTTGGCAATAAAAAAAATGTCTTATCAGATTTTTTAAATATACAAGTATCTGTTCTTTGTAAAATAATAATAGTAATAATAATAATAAAATGGCAGCAATGTAAGGATTCAATAAATTTGAAAATAAAATGATGAGCCTGGGTAGACCATGGAAACATTACCTACTGTAAGCCAATGACATACATTAAGCAAACATCAAGGCTAACAATAGGCAGAGCTAAACAGAGACACTTTGTAATGATGAATGTTTTAGTTTAATTAGATGGAAAATAATTCCAAATTTCTTTGCATTTAAAAACACAGCCTCGGGATGTATGCTTTGAAGGGGTGTCAGAAATAGGAGAAAATGGAATGCAAAATGTACAACTATAGTGAAGAATTCGATCTCATTTCATTCCAATAATAGCAAGCAGGCAAAACTCAAGAATAGGCTGGATAAACCACTAAACCTTTCCACTTGCCTGAGGACTGCATTTCCTGGACCCACCTTCAGACTCTCCTTTCAGCCCTTCCTCTTCAGTTAGGAAGCACAGACTCACACCACCATCCCGGGCTCCATCTCTAGGCTGGAGTTCTTGATACTCTCGCTCTAACCATCAGGCAATCTAGCCCATGTCATGGCCTGAGAGCCGCTCCTCTCCAAGCAGTGATGCTAGACTCATGGCACCCACCCCACTCATCTCTTCATCTGGTCCTCCACTCACCCTCTCCAGGTCAGGGCCCCAAACTCACGTTGTCTACCCAACCTACCCTTGCAACCTGCCTGAGTACCACATGTCCCCTGCTTGCTTTCTAGGAAATGCCGCGAGCCTCCATTCTCTATGTATGGAGTCTAGATTCACACTACCAACCTCGCTACAATACTCAGTCAAACCTCTGACTACCCCTCTTCAGGCTGGGATCCTAGGCTCACACTGTCAACTATACTGGCTCCTCCTGCCTGAGGGAGAGTCCAGAGTGCCCCCCCTCCCCCTGAACTCCTGAAGACTACTTGTGAGACCCTAACTCTACAGAAGGTCTGCTCCTAGTCTTAGAAACCTCACCTGGCTGGAGCTGAATTGTGACTGCTTCCCATACCCCATTCAAATAATAATGCTAGTTTGCCTCAAGACTAAAGTCTAAAGCCCATTCACAATATCAACATCCTGACGACTGAGGGTGATAGGAAACAGACATAAACACCAACTTAACAAAGGAGAGAAAAAATTTCCATACCATTGTACATTACCAAAAAACTATCTCCAGATACCTAGGTCCAATCTCCAAAAACAATCATGAATAAATAAGATAATAGTTCTGTACAAAAAATTAGTATTTCAACAGTATTGTTTCTAGAGAAAGTGACTTAAATTGTATATGAAGACAATGATTTTTAAATAGGAAGAATAACCATGGTCATGGAACTCGGTGAATAATGACTAAATGCCAGAATGAAGACAACAAAACATAACAGTTAAATAAAATAATGAAAACAATTCAAAACACATGAATGCTGTGAAATATCCCTTTACCCTGTGTCAAGATATGCCACTGTGGTTGGTCTAATAAAAAGCTAAACAGTCAATAGCTAGGCAGGATTTGGAGAGTCAGAGAATGCTGGAAAGAAGAAGAGTAGAGAAGCCAGACATTGAACATGTTAGATACACAAAATGGGATAGAAGTGAAAGCCACATGGTAAAATGTATATTAATAAATATATGCTTAATTTAAGTTATAAGAGCTACTTAGAAATAAGCCTAAGCTACTGGTTGAGCTTTTGTAATTAGTAATATGTCTCCATGTGGGGTTTTTTTGTTTGTTTATTTTATTTTTTTTTAGTTGTTGCAAAAAAATTTCCCATTTCCCTCCCCCTCCTCGCACAAATCGCCCCCTCCCCCCACTCCTCTCCTGAACTCCCCCTGCCCCCCCACACTCCATTCCCCCTCCCTCTCAAGAATGAAGAGCAGTCAAGATTCCCTGCCCTGCAGGAAGTCCAAGGTCCTCCCACTTCTATCCAAGACCAGAAAGGTGAGCATACAAACAGGCTAGGCTCCCACAAAGCCATTTCATGTATTAGGATAGAAACCTAGTGCCATTGTCCTTGGCTTCTCATTAGCCTTCATTATCCGCCACATTCAGAAAGTCCGGTTTCATCCCATGCTTATTCAGTCCCAGTCCCGCTGGCCTTGGTGAGCTCCTAATAGATCAGTTCCACTGTCACAGTGGGTGGGTGCCAGATCATTTTCTAAACCAATTCTGTGGGTGGACAGTTGTATCTACTTGAGAATTAAATCCACACTTCCCTAGTTATTGATGGAGCTCTGAGTTTGGTTTTCCTTTCTGATAAATGCCTGTGCGTGCTTTGCTGAGTTTTTTTTTTTTTTTAACATGTTATTGGCTTTAAAATCCCCCCCTTTTTTAATTGCTTTTTTTTTTATTGGGAAAAAGAAAAAAATGTTCCTGCCTCCTCCCAGCCTCCCATTTCCCTCCCCTTCTTCCCACCCTTCTCCCCCTCCCCCCCCACTCCTCTCCCCCTC
>NC_022012.1:18465492-18465958 GCF_000317375.1 Microtus ochrogaster
TGGCACAACTGGATGTCAACCTGTAGAAGAATGAAAATAGACCCATATCTATCACCATGCACAAAACTCAAGTCCAAATGGATCAAAAACCTCAATATCAATCTGAACCTGATAGAAGAAAAAGTGGTAAGTACCCTAAAACATATGGGCACAGGAGATCGCTTCCTATGTATAACCCCAGGGGCACAGACATTAAGGGCAACATTGAATAAATGGGACCTACTGAAACTGAGAAGCTTTTATAAAGCAAAGGACACTGTCACTAAGACAAAAAGGCAACCTACTGACTGGGAGAAGATCTTCACCATCCCCGCAACAGACAAAGATCTGATCTCCAAAATATATATAAAGAACTCAAGAAACTAGACTTTAAAATGCTAATTAACCCAATTAAAAATGGGGCACTTGAAATGAACAGAAAATTCTCAACAAAAGAAGTTCAAATGGCCAAAAGACACTTAAGGTC
>NC_022012.1:18466258-18477144 GCF_000317375.1 Microtus ochrogaster
TACGCTGCGGAAAAAAACAATGACTTCTCGAATTTTGCATGCAAATGGATGGAAATAGAAAACACTATCCTGAGTGATGTAACCCAGACCCAAAAAGATGAACATGGGATGTACTCACTCATAATTGGTTTCTAGCCATAAATAAGGGTCACGGAGTCTATAATTGGTGAACCTAAAGAAGCTAAATAAGAAGGTGAACCCAAGGAAAAACATATAGTTATCCTCTTGGCTATGGGAAGTAGACAAAATTACTGGGGAGACAATTGGGATCTTGGGGGTTGGGTGGGATGGGGGTAAGGGGAGATGGGGAGAGAAAAGTGAGAAGGGGAGGATGAGGGGAACTTGGGGAAACAACTAAAATTTTGATACTCAAAAAAAAGTAAAAAGTATATACATAAACTCTGAAACCCTATAAGACAGAAATCTAATTTAATAAAATATATATAAAAGGGTTGGAAGCACAGAAAATATTTCCTACAAAGTCATAGAAGAAAAATTTCAAAATCTAAGTTTCATACAGAACACCAACACATCATAATAGTCAAAACACTAAATATGCAGAAAAAAGAGAAGATATTGAAAGTTTCAAGAGAGAAGGAACAAGTCAAGTGAAAATACTACATACCAAAATCTATGGGCACGATAAAGGCTGCCATAAGACAAAAAAATATATTACTGAGTGTCTACACTAAAAATCTAGAAAGATCTCAACAAACTGACCTAACGATGCACCTATATCTTAAATAAATGTCCTAATTATGCATCTGAAAGACTTAGATAAACAAGAATAAGCAACACCTAAGGTAAAAAGAAAATTATCAAAGTCAGAGGCCATTTTAGTTGAATTGATCAAGTCTGTCTACTCTCTCCTTATCTAGCAAGACAGTACTTGAAGTTCTAGGTAGAGCAATAAGACAACTAAAGGAGATCAAGGGGATCCAAATTGGAAAGGAAGAAGTTGAAGTATTGCTGTTTACAGATGATATGATAGTATACATAAGCGACCATAAAAATTCTAACAGGGAGCACCTACAGCTAATAAATACCTTTATTGAAGTGGCTGGATACAAGATTAATTAAAAACAGTATCTCTTTTATATATAAATGCTAAATGGGTTGAGAAAGAAATCAGGGAAACAATATCCTTCACAATAGCCACATATAATATAAAATATCTTGGGTAATGCTAACCAAATAGGTAAAAAACCTGTATAAAAAGAACTTCAATCTTTGAAGAAAAAATAATGAAGATGTCAGAAGATGGAAAGATCTCCTAAAAGCAAGCCACAAATTCAATGCAATCCCCATCAAAATTCTAAAACAATTCTTTATAGACCTTGAAAGAACAATACTCAACTTCATGTGGAAAAACAAAAACCGGAATAGGCTAAAAAATCCCTTACAATAGAAGAACTTCCAGAGATATCACCATTTCTGATTTCAAGTGCTACTCTAGAGCTATAGTAATAAAAGCAACATGGTATTGCATAAAAACAGACAGGTAGAAAAGTGGAATTGAATCAAAGACCCAGACATAAATCTGTGTGTGCAGGAGTTCAGCTTTAGCAGGGTTCTGAACCACAGGATGGAGGTGTGAAATACGCAAAAAGTGAAGAGTCTGACCACCAAGTATCTCTCAAACAGATGGCATTGAATATCTGAAGCCTTTTCTCAAACAAGTTCTAATGCATTCAAGCATGAGTAGTTGCAGGACATTTCTCTTTAATCATCTTCCAATCATTACCATTTACCCATTTTCGTTTCTTTTCCACTTCCCCACTCCTTTGACATCATTGACCTTTACCCCATATCATTAATTTTTATATTTCAAGCCAAATGATTATATCTAGCCAGGCCCATGTTATTCATACTGTGTCCTAGTCAGCAACAAACATGAGATTACAAAAAAGAGATTCAAGCTTTATGATTAGTTCTTAACAATGTGATACGTCTGCATTTCTGTAATCAGCTGAGTGTATGGCGCCATACCTAGTATATTATTTTCAGTGTAAGTCAATTTCTTAATAATCTGTGTATCACTTTTATGTGGACAACAGGTGTAATCCTATTCTTTATACATTCTCAAAATGGTAATGATTACCTACCTCTTCAGCCATTTGGAACAAGTTTCTATTCCTCCTGGCTGCTTTTATGCGTACTTTTTCCTTCCAAGGGAACTGGGAGTTTTAACTGAAAGAATATCTAATCAATCATGTCCTGGCATCAAAGAGATGTCTGACCTTTATATCCTTTATCTTTTCCTTATGTGTTCCTATAAGTTCTTAATGTCATCTCTTAAGAAACCATCTCTGAAGTTCTTAAGTCCTTTGGAATATAGTTATCTCTTCTTTAGGTTAGTTATGTAAGCTATTAACCTTAGTGAGTTCCTCCTGCTTACTCAAAATGACTTCACAGGCAGTGGGAGAAATGGAAGGAATTGAATTCTTTGATAGACTGCAAAGCAGCTTAAATTTTTAGAAAAAAAAATCAGCTTTTGTTCCCAGTAAACTCAACCATATTCACAATTGACAAAGCAAAACTAAGAGTCACCATGAGAATAAGCACAGTGAAAGTTAGAGAGGCCCGAAGTCCATGAGTTCCCTAGGATCAGTGCCGGGTTCTGCAGCATGGCTTCCACAGGTCCCTGTCAGGTGGATGGAACTCTCCAAAGGACCCTGCCATCTAAGGAGCTCCATTTACAAAACATTTATGCACCATTCCCAGAGGTAACAGCATAGCTTCTGCCACACACAGCTATGGAAATGTCTGATTTTAGACAAAGAAGCCAAAATTATAAATGAGAACAAACAAGTGTCTTCAACAAATGGCACTGGCATAACTGGGTGAAGCATGTAAATGAATGCAAAAAGGTCCATATTGATCATCCTGCACAAACCTCAAGTTCAAATAGATAAAAGACTTCAACATAAATCCAGTAATACTGAACCTGATAGAAAAGTAAGTGGGAAATAGCCTTGAACAGATTGCCACAGAAGATAACTTCCTGAATAGAATACCAGAAATACAGACAATAAAATCAACAATTAACTAATGGGACCTTATGAAAGTGAAAAACTTATGTAAGGCAAAGGATGCTGTCAATAGAACAAAACAACACCCTACAGAATGGAAAAAGATTTTCACTAACCCCACATCAGAGAGGGGGGCTGAACTCAAAACATACAAAGAACTCAAGAAACTAGACATCACAAATGAAATAATTTAATTAAAAATGGGTTACACATCTAAACAGAATTCTCAATCAAAGAATCTCAAGTGGCCAAGAAACACTTAAAAGAAACATTCAATATTCTTAGCTATCATGGAAATGCAAGTCAAAATGACTCTGAGAGTCCATATTACACCTATCAGAATGGATAAGGTCAAAAAAGCAAATGACAACTTATGCTGGAAAGGATGTGGAGCAAGGGGAGCACTCCTCCACTGCTGATGGGAGTGAAAATTTGCACAGCCCCTATGGAAATCAATAATGATGAAGTAATTTAAATAGACCCTTAACATTGAATAAGATAAAAACAATAACTAAAAATCTCCAAAATGAATATCTCAAGGCCAGATCAATTCAACTCAGAATTCTACTAGACCTTCAAAGAACTAACACAATCAATTTTGCAAAATGGAAAATGGACAGACATTTCCAAGTTCTTTTCCTGAAGTCAGTATCACATTAATACCAAAACCATGCAAAGATCTAACAAGAAAACAATATTATAGTCTAATAGTTCTGATGAACATAGTTGTTAAAATCTAAATAAAATACTAATAATATTTGAGGACACATTGAAAAGATCCTCCATCATGAGCAAGTCAGCTTCATCTCAGTCGTGGAAGGATGGCTGAACATATGTACATCCATGAGTGTAGACCACCACATAAATAGACTAGGCAGTCTACGTATGACACCACACGATCATCTCATTAACCTCAACAAAATCCAACATCCACTCAGGATAAAACTCCTGGAGAATTTAAGGAAATGGAGGCTATATCTCAGCATAATAAAGAAAATATACAGGAAGCCCACTGCCAACATCATCATAAGTAAAGAAAAACTTGAAGCATGTGCACTAACATCAGATTTCACATAGTGCTCTTCAGCATAGGGCTGCAAGGGTCAATAAGACAAGTGAAGGGGGAAATGGGCTACAAATAGAAAAGGGAGAAGTCAAAATATCTTTATTTGCATATGATACGATTTTATACATAAAAGACACTGAAGACTCCACCAGAAAACTAATACATACAGCTGATAAATACAACCATTGATGGATCGGGATACAAAATTAACAAAGACAAATCTGTAACTGTCCTATGTAAAATATAGAAAGGACAACCAGAGTGAGAAAAAAAGTCATGGAAACAATAGCATACACAATTGCTTCAGAAAAATAAAATAAAATATCCTGGAGTAAATCTAGCAAAGAGGAGAAAGACTACAATAAAAAACTTAAGACAATGGAAAAATAAGTTGAAGAAGACATTAAAAGATGGTAGAAAGACACCTTGCTTGTGGATCAGGGGGATTAATTTTGTGAAAATGGCCATCCTACCAAAGAAATCTACAGGTTCAATGAAATCCCTATCAATATCCTAGTATAATTCTTCACAGAGATTGAAAAAAATTAATCTTAAATTATATATGGAAATACAAAATACCAGGATAATCAGAAAAAAACTTAAACAATAAAATAAATAAATAATAAATAAAATTAAAACTTCTAGAAGTATCAATGATCTTTCAATATTTCAAGCTATACTACAGAATTCTAGTAATGAAAACAGCATGTTGCTGACATAGAAAGAGACACATTGATCAATAGAGTAGAACTGAGGCCCCACACATAAGTTCACACTCCTGGAGACACCTATTGTTTTTACAATGCAGCCAACAATGCACATCAGAGAAAAGATGTCTTCAACAAATGGTGCTAATCACACTAGATGGCTACATGTGGAAGAATGGAACCACATCCGTATCTCTCACCTTGCACAAAATTCTACCCCAGGTTGATCAAGATCTTCAGCATAAGACCTGATGCCATGAATCTGATAAAAATAAACTAGGAAATACACTTAAACTCATTAGCACAGGAGAGGACTTTCTGTATAGGACCCAGATAGCATAGGCATCAAGACCAACAATAATATATTTACCTTTGAAACTAAAAAGCTTCTGTATAGCAAAAGACATTGTAATCCCAGCAAAGGGACAGACTACAGAAAGAGAAAAAGTCTTCATCAATAGTATGTCTGTCATAGGGTTATCTAGGTTATACAAAGAATTTAACATACTAAGCATCAAAAAACAAGCAGCCCAATTAAAAACTGAGGCATAGAACTGAACAGAGCATTCTCAAAAATTGAATATCAATAAAAGAGAAACTTTTCTTTAAATGTGCAACACCCTTAGCCATCAGGGACATGCAAATTAAAACCACTTTGAGATTTCACTTTACCCATTCACAACGGATAAGATCAAAACCCTAAATGACAACAAATACTAGTACGGGCGTGGGGAAAGGGGGATATTTATTGACTGCTGGTGGGAGTGCCAACTGACTGACACAGCCACCAAGAAAATCGGTGCCAGTTGGAAATCAGTGTCAATGTTGCCCCAAAACCTTGACTCGGGCTCTACGTACTGTTACAGGGATACCTGCTCATCCATATTCACTGCCTCTCTATTCACAATAGCCAGGAAATGGAAATAACTCAGATGTCCATCAACGTGTGAATGGATAACAAAAATGTGGTACATTTACTCAATAGATATCATTCAGCTCTCAAGAAAACTGAAATTATGAAACTCACAGGTGATGGATAGAGATGAATATAGAGAATAATAATTCAGAGTGAGGCAACAGATGCAGAAGGATAAACATTGCATGGTGTGGGTTTTCTCTCAGTTGTGCATATATGCGTCTTTCATTAGAAATATCCACATTGGTCTAGAAATTTGTAAGGTGTCAGGTGCCATGGCTTTCAAAGGACAAAAGATAGAACACGGTGGCCTAAAAGGTTAAATAGAATGACAAAATAGGAAGAGCTAAATTGGTGTGGGCAGTATAAAAGACAAGCTATGGGAGAGGATAACTATCAAAAACGATTTTTCAAAAATGTCGTGGGTAGGGGACTGTACAATGGCGCAGCAGTTAAGAGTATGGTTGCTCTTGCAGAGGAACTCAGGTTCAGTTCAGTACTCATGTTCAGTACTCACAGCTATTAATAACTTCAGTTCCAGGGGATACAACATCCCCTTCTGATCTCTGCAGGTACCTGGCATTTAGGTTCTAGACATATATATATGCAGGTAAGCAAGCACGAATACACATAAATAATAATTTCTCTTAAAAGTCATATGTAAACCTACGACTATAGAAGTGTGTGTGTGTGTGTGTGTGTGTGTGTGTGTGTGTGTGTACATAGACAAACAGAAAGACACACACATAAAGAGTTATTCTATAACTGGTTAACAATGCTCCTATTAGACACAAAAGACTAGCAAATAAAAATACAAAGCCCGTAATGTGTTACCTTTTGGGGGCTTGTGCCAGTGAGGTTCCATTGACCCCTGAGCATTACAGGTTATTGCCATTCCTTTTGGATACCTTCCAGAACTTGCTAATAAGACTGTATTTTTGAAGATGACACATACTTAAATCATAGAACATACAGAGATCACGCTGGTACTGACCTGGAAGCTTCATCTCTACTGGCTAGTTTTTATGGTACTAGATGGTGATATGGATGCTACCAGAAAGGGAAAGGCTATCATCACACTTACCCAGATGTGAATTCTGTAAGTTATTGTAATGTGTAATGAATGGCCTAACCAGACTGTACACTGATACAGAAGTGTCACAAAGTCACAGGAGTAGCCAACTACTTTCTGGTTGAATTTAAAACCCATTGCATAAGTAGGAACCCATACCCTGGCACTGCTTTGAAGGCTAATAGCCTGTAGCTAGGCAGGTCATAGAACCTAGGAAAGCACCTATTATTATTCTGCTAAATGGACATGTTATTAAACTGACTGCTAGTGACTTACTATTATACCTACAGAGCACTGTATCTATTAACCCTCATCAGAGAAGCTTCTTTTAACAGCTGAGAGAGATCAATACGAAGATCCACAACTCTCCATGATACAGAGAATAAGAGACTGTAGAATAGCCATCCCTCATCAGAATGCCTATCACACCTTCTTTCCCCAGTGCTTAGGAGTCATGGCTGAAGAAGGTCAGAAGGAGTCCAAAAGCTAGAGGGGCAGCTTTGTGTGTAAACTCACAAAAGGTCTGACAACATTCTCAAGGCCTCAGAAAGCTTACTGCAGACCAACTACCAGTGTTGAGAGGGGATGTAGACACAAAATCCAACACCTAGCTGAGGAGCTTTTTATAATTGATAACTGCTGGGAGAGGAAGAGTCCGTTTTCATTAGGAATGTAGCCACTGGTAAGTTGACCACACTCCAGTGGAAGGCCACACAGCCAAGATTATATGGACAACACAAATCTTTTTCCATAGGTTTTTTTTTTTTTTTTACAAAGGAGACGACACAAAGACAAATGGGTAAGGAAGGGAGGTTGGATGCTGTCTCAGTGTTTTATTGCTGTGAACAGACACCATGACCAAGGCAACTCTTATAAGAGAAAGCATTTAAGTAGGACTCACAGTTTTAGAGATTTAGTTCATTATCATCATGGTGGGGAGCATGGTGACATGCAGGCAGACAGTGCTGGGGAAGTAGCTGAGAGTTCTACATCTGGGTCTGCAGGCAGCAGGAAGAGAGCCACTGGGCCTGGCTTGGGCTTTGGAAATATCAGTGACACACTTCCAACAAGGCCATGTCTTTCAATAAGGCCACACCTCTTAATCCTTTAAAAATAATGCTGTTTCCAAGTGTTCAAACCTTCAAATATATGAGTCTCTAGGGACTATTCTAATTCAAACCACCATAGACAAGGATGTTTTGGGGGGAATGTGTGAATATTATCAAAATTCATAGTATGAAATCCTTAATTAATTAAAAAATTAAATGATCTGGATAAGTCAAATGACATTATTGTCACTGGTAGGGTGTTTACTATCAAGAGTAGACATTGCTCTTCAAGCTCATGAGTAGCAGTTACAAGTGTGCCCTGCCAACTTGAGGTCTTGTGATTGGATCCCCAACAGCCACCTAAAACCTTTTCATGATGCCAGTAGCCCTAGCTCTGGGATAATAGAAACTGGAGGAGACTCTGAGCTTGCTCATCAACTGGCATAGCTGAATCTATGAGAGACCTTATCTCAAAAACTACATAGCAGTCAAGGAAGTCACAGATGTCAACTCTGGCCTGCACAAGCGTACATAAATGTACACTCACACAAACACACATTACTATTTATAAGAGTCCAAATTGCAATTCCATGTGAGAAGTGGAGGGATCTGAATTTGGGACTGGGTATATAGGAGAGTCAGGGGCTTCTACGTCCTACTAGAGTTAGATGGAAACAGAGAAATGACCAATTTGGTCTCAGATGCATGCAGGAAACAGAATGATGGCCAAAATATCTTTTCATGCATGCAAAGGTATCATCAGTCATTAGTATCCACTGACTTCAAGAATACTGGTACCAACATTTTTCAAAGTTTACAGAAGCAGCCAGGATCCTCCACAGAGCCCTGTGAGTCAGTTCAGCAGAAATCAGTGTTCACACCCTGTTCTCTTTTTTCTCTGTACAGTAGTCTTCAGTCTGGTGGCATTTGCTGCTAGACACTCCTGTTCATGACTATCCACAGACTCTCTCTTCCTTTTTCTCATTTACTATATACTTCCTCAGCCAGAAGGTAAAGCAGATGCATTATAGACTTGTTGACACGGTGCCCCTGAGCAACAGGGAGCACATTGCCCCCCTCAAGTGGGGATTGCTGTGTAAATACAGAATGCTGGACAAAGGGCCTCCCTCATACAAAAGGCGTAATCACCAAAGTCAAAGCCTGCAGTAGACGGCATAGAGTAATATTGGGTGCAAATAATAAACGCTACATGTCTGTAACTACTTGGCAGACTTTTTAAAGGCTGATCTAAAGGTCCCAAACCTGCCTGCTTCAAAAATACTCTAGAAGTAAAAAACATGGAGATTTCTGAATTGCAGTCATGAAGTTCTACTTCATTGGGGTTTTGCATAGAGTTTATAGATCCTTGATTGTACCTTTAGCTCAGGTGTCCTCCATGGGCTGGTGCCTGGGTGTTAGAGGCTAGGCTCCTCACTGCAGATTGCTCCCACCCACAGAGTTTCCTTGTCCATTCTGACCATGGATATGTTCTCCTAAGGGTCAAACGTTTGATCTCCCATAACTCTCCAGATCCCTCTAGGCAAAAGTAGATTTTATGGAGGGCTAGGGATGTGGTTCGGGGTAGAGTATCTGCTTATATTGAGCAAGGTCCTTCTTGGCACCTCAAAAAATGTGTTTTTTTCTGAAGGTAGACCTTAATCTAAAGGTGTGTGTGTGTGTGTGTGTGTGTGTGTGTGTGTGTGTGTGTGTGTGTGTGTGTGTGTGTCACAAAGGCAAAGACAAACAAACTGGGAGACAGCTGAGTGCTTATGTGATATCTTGGAGCAGGGAATGGAGTCTGAAAGCAGCCTTTTGAGGGATATGCCACACTAAGCCAGGATCTCTGAATCAAAGCCTTCCAAGGCACCCATCCTCACATTTCAGACTCCCCCAAATACCAAACAAGCCCCCACTTTTGTGTATGTGAGTTATACGTGTTGATAATTAATTTATTAAAAACTAAAATTGTGGGATATTTTAATGCTTATGAATTATTTACAAGTAAAAACAAACTTCTATATTAATACTAATCTGCTTTATATGAAAAGCAACTTCCTTTTCAAAAGTAAGAGTAAGAAGAGTGACATGTTTTAACTTTCACAAATCTCTTTAAGTTTGGCTTCATAGATGACAGCTGGATTCCCATACTTTTGCCTTCAATCTGTTGTAATATGTTATTTTGATGGAAATATATAAAGGGAATCATGACTCACTCAAATATGTAGCTGGAAAAAGCGAGGGCTTCAATTTGCTTCCGAACTTAATCTATTTTTCTGAGATGTCATATAACTTCTGGAAAATTCCAACAGAAAAAAATTTACATGGGAGGATGGAAATGAAAAAGGCCAGTAAGAGCTTATTGCTTTGCAAATGCCTGCCCCTCACAGACCCTTTGAAAGGCTCCGCATCGTCCCTGGTGTGGGCTGAGCACCAGCTTCTGAGCATTTCCTTGGCAGAAAGCAAAACAAATCCAACAAGCTCATTAGTTGCAGTTATTCAGCTCCTGCTGTAATTTCTGTTGTTCAGGATGTGAGGCTGATGTAAGGGAGGTGAGTGAGCCAAGAGTCCCCCCATGTACTTGTGAAGCTACTTAAGGTGCTAAGTATAGACACAGTTGACAGTTCTGCTCAAATGAGAGACAGGGATGCTACCTGGGCCCACAGGCTGTGCTGGCCCCAGCTGCTCAGTGACTGTTCCTGACTGGAAACAAGTGATTGCTCAGAACTGAGGAATGAATAGGAAGGCGGATTCTCCTCAGAAGTCTATGACTGTTTGGATCCTGAACACCTAAGCAGCTAGCCTTTGTGTTGGTGTGGGCCTGTGGACTTCTCCTGTCCTCTTAGACCTACCTCCCTTCGTTCTGTGGACCCTGTCAGTTTGCTGTCCCTCAAATACACTGGGCATACACATAGGTCCTTTTCAGACATAATTCCTCCACACAACTCCCTGTCCACCAGTGTGGTCTTCCTCTTCTTCTTCTTCTTCTTCTTCTTCTTCTTCTTCTTCTTCTTCTTCTTCTTCTTCTTCTTCTTCTTCTTCTTCTT
>NC_022012.1:18477244-18481317 GCF_000317375.1 Microtus ochrogaster
TCCTCCTCCTCCTCCTCCTCTTCTTCTTCTTCTTCTTCTTCTTCTTCTTCTTCTTCTTCTTCTTCTTCTTCTGGAAGCTCATCTCAACTACACTACTTAATACTACCATGGTCAACTTGGCAGTCTTATCTCCCACAACTATCTTATTTCAGATTTTGATTTTCTTTAAAAAAAAGTCCTTGTTACAACTTATTTATATAATAAACATGAGAATATTATTTAAAATGTTAAGTACTTTATATTTGAATAACAAATATTATGTGTATGTGTGTGTCCATGTGCAAATATGTAGAGGGTAGTAGACAACCTGAGAGGATAGGTCCTGTCCTTCCACATTGTGGGGACGGAGACAGAAATCTTCTGTGTATCTCATTTTTTTCTCCATTTAAGATGAGTTGTTTTTTTTACCTTCTATATACATTCTTCTTGTCTGTATCTTCTGTAAGACAAGGATCTTTCCTGTACAGTCTGAAGTTCTCAAGCCAGAACAGAGGCCAGAATAGAGGAAGTGCTCATACACACTAATTAAAGGAATTCAGAGGTAAGGTTTGCATTGAAGAGACAGTGGGCAGCATTGACTTTGCACATGGAGCATGCTCCCAGGGGAAGGGAAAGCAGAGCTGAACATGCCCAGTTTACTAGCCCCAAACTCAGAGCACAGGATAAGCATTTCCCCTCCTCAAGGTCACTGGAAAACAAATGCACAATGCAAATGTGACAGTTCTACAATGAAAAGAGATTTCAGGAAGGGAGGAGCTGCCCACCATGGGCTGACATCTGTGGACAGCCAGGGATGTGGTGATCCCAGGGTGAAGATCCATAGTTCCTGGTGGAACAGTCTGCTTCCCTTCACCAAGCACTCCTCCAGAGCCAAGCACTAAACCAGCCCTTTATTTCCCCATAGTTAATGATGTCTGTGCAACCTCCCCTTCTGCTCTTTCAGCCATCCTTCAGGTGAGCAACCAACTCCACTCTGAGTGCCGTGTCCTCCATCTGAAATGCTGGTCTTTGCTTCTCATTTCCTGACTGCATGCACCTTAATTCACTTGCTCTTTGGGGGATCCTTTGGGAACCACTGCTAGAGAAGTTGGAAGTTATGCCAGAAAATTCTTATATGGATAAGAAATTTATATTTAGTAAATCTTTTACAGGCATGATCTATTTCCCCTCCATTGCTCCTCACTGTATTATGTCCTTCCACATTCTCCAATATTTTTAGAGTGATATCCAAAATGGTCTGACCTGTTGTTCCTACATAATTATTAAGAGATGCTTTTCTTTCTCAAAATCATTCTGATTTGGGTGATAGATCACACTGCTACTCTAAATATAGATTCTTCTATTTCTACAATGAAATTCACTGACAACATTAAGAGACTTCAGCAACGAAATACCAATTAGAAGATGCCCCGATTTGAATATAAATTACTTCTCATTACAAATTTTCATGGAAAAAATTAAAACTCAATGATTAAAGGGCGAAGATATTGACATCCAATTTTATATTCTTTTTTCCTATGTGATTTGAAGTTCAAAGAAAATTGATGTTCAAGATCCAACCTGATTTTTTTTAACTCGTGCCTGTGTATTTTTTCCTAATGTTCTCAGACCATGGACAAAACATTAGAATCAAGGTGTCCAAAAGTAGGTTCTTCCTTCCCCATGATAGTTTTGAATGGGTGATAAATAATTTATTATAGGAGGGAACTGAAACAACACCTTTGCCATCTGCAAATAAAATTTATATTCGCAAGCAGGAGAGCCTATGGGCAATAATTTGGCCTGGCCTTCCTCATACTTGGCATCTACCATTTACTAACATCTACCTCCCACTTCTCTCCTAGTCACAATTATGCTGTATATTTCTCGGCCTGTCTTTTAATTAACTATAAGTCATCACAAGAATGAGTTTTAACAAATGAATGTGAGAAGTCAGGGGCACCCTCAAATATGCCCTTTAAACTTCTCATGAGTATTTCTTTCATGCTTACAAGCTTACCAGAGAAGGTAGTAGCCTTAGCAATCCCATAACAGGAAGACACCAAATGTCTGAAATAATGTATATTTCACAGAGCCCACTTCTCTGCCACTACCCCCATTAAACAGAGACATGAGTAAGAAATAAATACTTCTTTGGTAAGCACTGAGATGCTGGAAGTGGTCAGCTGTAGAGTGTCATAGTTTATCTTTTATTACTATAACAAAACACCTAAGACTGAATACTTTATGCTGAGGTTTTTCTGCAATAATGATATTTTTTGAAAAATTCACATTTCTGGAGGTCCAAGAGCAGGCTGCCAATTTGTGCTTGAAGTGTGGGTGGCGACAGGTGGTGTAATGAAAGTAGGAGCAAGGGAACCTGCTGAGGACGTCAATTCACTTCATAGCAACCTGGTCTCAGGGTCACTAACCCTCTATAGTCCCACCAGAATGACAATTTATTCTTGAAGAAAGGTTTACTTGTCTCAAAGATTTATCAACGCTTAAGAGTTTCCTAGGATAGTAACGTTGGGACCAAGATTTCAAAAGTGTTATTGAATAAACTACACATTCAAATGACAGCATAGTTTACTCCCCTATTAATATCCAAAGACCTAGAAGTTGTGATTCGCCCAGTGGACAGACCAGACCAAAACAGAGATAATACGTCTGCCCTGAGAATGCACATAATTATTTCCCACATTCAAAAAATTAGGTTATACCATCCCCCTTTCTCCTAAGTTAGTAACGAGGAAACATTTTTCACCAGCGCAAAACCAAACCCCTACCTGGTAAGAAACAGCTCTTCCACTAACGCCATGTTTTTCTTCACATGCTCCTTCTTGATCCCTGAGATTTTCCTCTTTGCTCCACTACACAGCAGATTCTATTTTCCACTTCCCCAGACACACCCCCTAGCTTCCTGAGCAGGAGCAAAGCAGAAGGAATCACTTCCCTTCCTCTCCTCTGTCCATGTGTGGGAGGCCAGCCAGCCAGTCTCCTCTAGGCAAGACTAGTAGAGGTGACAGAGAACCAGTCCTTCTAGATGATTCTTCTCACCTGCTCCACACTGAGGTTGTCAGGCTCTTCTTTCTTCTTCATATACATTTGGCTTTTCTTAAGGGACACCTGTGTCTTCCCCCATTTCTAGCTCCCAAGGTCCATGTCCACTATGAACTTGCCTTCTTTACCTTGCCTTTATTGGAAAGGAAGGAAGGAAGGCTCAGATCCTAACCACCAAAGAGTAGTTGTGAGGCAGAAGTGCTTCAATGGGCCTATCATAGCCAAATGCAAAATATATTTTGAGTGACATATGCTACCATGGCTCTTGACCCGATGCTGTGTGGTACAACACCTCCTGGACAAAGCAGATTAGAGAGAAGTGGACACCTGATGGGTGTGCATCCTTCGACTAGTGAGCAAACCATGGCGAGAAGACTGAGTCAGTTAATGGGAACAGAAAATGCAAATGGGAGTGAGCACAACAATGGATCCTCTCAACCCTTACAGCATCAGGACCCATGAGTAAGCAGAGCAGGTCAGCTGATGGAGACAGGACAATAGGGCAGTGTTGAAAGCACAAATGTGAGGGGAAGAGAAAGGAATGGGGGGGGGTAGAGGAACCCAACTACAAAGGTATCATGAATCCTACAGCTGTTTGGTTCTTTCCATTGACTCGACAGTGTTCTAATTGACCATTACAATAACAGCCTCTTATTGGACCCAGCTCAAATGGGTAGCCGCCTGGATGCACTAACACAAAGCTCTTTTCTAGACTCTACCCTCATACTTCGGTAAAAATTCCCAAGAAAATGACTCTTCTGTTTCTATATTGTGAAATACATTAAGGAGTATAGGTATTAGGTCTTCTGGGAAGTTCTGGTAGAATTCCGCATTGAAACCATCTGGTCCTGGGATTTTTTTGGTAGGGAGGTTTTTGATAACAGCTTCTAATTCTTCGAGACTAACAGGTCTATTTAGGTCATTCACCTGGTCCTGGTTTAACTTTGGTATATGGTATTTATCTAAAAAAGTGTCCATTTCTTTTGTATTTTCCAGTTTTGTGGCATACAGGCTTTTGTAGTAAGATCTAA
>NC_022012.1:18482867-18488060 GCF_000317375.1 Microtus ochrogaster
TCTGATAGGTTTACCTTTATAAGTAACTTGGCCTTTTTCCTTTGTGGCTCTTAATATTCTTTCTTTATTCTGTATGTTTTGTGTTTTGATTATTATATGACGAGGGGATTTTTTTTTGACCCAGCCTATTTGGTGTTCTGTATGCTTCTTGAACCTTCATAGGTACATCCCACAATTAAAATTAATCTAATGGCTTAAATGTTTTCAATCACTGAACTTAAAAAAAAGATGGTAGAGAAATATGTGATAGAGATCACAGAGAAAGAGATGATAGAGAAGCCATAAAGAGAGATGATAGAAAAAGAGGTAATAGAGAAAGAGATGACACTGAAATGATAGAGGAAGAGATGATAAAGAAAGAGATGCTAGAGAAAGAGATGCTAGAGAAAGAGAAGCTAGAGAAAGAGATGATAGAGGAGAGATGACAAAGAGGTGATAAAAGAAGATATGATAGAGAAAGAGATGATAAAGAGATGACAGAGAGATAACAGAGGAAGAGATGATAGAGAAAGAGATGATAGAGAAAGAGAAGAGAGAGAAAGAGATCATAGAGAAAGAGATCATAGAAAGATGATAGAAAAAGAGAAGATAGAGAAAGAGATGATAGATGGAAAGATGACAGAAAGATAATAGAGGAAGCAACGATAGAGAAAGAGATGATAGACTGGAGAAAGAAATTATGGAGGATAGAGATGATAGATAAAAAGATGACAGAGAGATGACAAAGGAAGAGATGATAGAGAATGAGATGATAAAGAGGTAATAGAGAAAGAGATAATAGAGAGATGATAGAGAAAGAGATGATAGAGGAAGAGATGATAGAGAAAGGGATGATAGAGGAAGATATGACAGAGAGATAATAGAGGAAAAGATGATAGAAAAAGAGGTGATAGAGACATGATAGAGAAATAGGAGAGATCATAGAGAGGTGATAGAGAAATGGATAGATAGACTAGAGAAGGAAATGATGGAGGATAGAGATAGAGATAATAGATGATAGAGATATGGTAGAAAAAGAGATGATAGAGAAAAAGATGACAGAGAAATAATTGAGATGATAGAGAAAGAGATTACAGAGAGATGATAGAGAAGGAGATGACAGATGATAGAGGAAGAGATGATATAATAGAGAAAGAAATGATGGAGTATAGAGATGATAGAGAGATGACAGAATGATAGAGCGATAAAGAAAGGTATAGAGAGAGAAATAGAGAAATACATATAGAGAGAACAGCAAATTGCAGATAGACACTGCAATTTCATTTCTTGATCACCCAGACCCAAATAATCACACAAAGCTATATTAATTACAACATTGTTTGGCCAACAGCTCACACATATTCCTAGCTAGCTCTTATAACTTAAATTATCCCATAATTTTTATCTATGTTTAGCCACATGGTTTGGTACCTTACTCAGTGCAGCATTCTCACCTTTTCTCAGCATTTGGGTGGTGACTGCAGACTGAGCTTTTCCTCTTCCCAGAATTCTCCTAGTCTATTTACCCTGCCTATACTACCTGCCTGGCTTCTGGCCAATGAGCATGTTATTAAACCAACAAAAATGACAAATATTTACAGGATACAAGAGCATTATCCCACAGTAGCAAACAACATGTCACAAAATTCAAGATAAATGAGTTCTATCCTGGCCACTTTTATAATATATAGGTCTTGGAGCCTTACCCTAGAGATCTAGTCTACTAAGTTACACTGTATTAAGACACTTTTCCATAAGGTCAGGGCCCTCTCTCAAGTCATAAAAGGCACACAGGAAAACTAATTTAGGAGTTCCCTCACTATATACATGAGTCAGTAAAAGCCACAGAAATAAATTATTGGGTACAGAGTAGTTCTAGGGCTAAACAAATCACTCTATATATTCTTCCAGAAGCATTTAAGATGACACATGTGTGGAGGACCATCGGCTGTCAACATGATTGGGGGCTCAAGGCTGATGCATAGAGTGTAGGACTGAACTTTTAAAAACCCATCTCCTCATAATTGAGACTTTCTATACTGTCAGACAAAAAGGATTCTTCCCTTTTAATGCCAGAAAGTTTTGACCAAGCTTTCAAACTCTCCATCTCTGCAAAGCTCCAGATAAAGGAACACATTAATGATGAAAATTCAACTTCCTTGTGACTGGCCTGATATGACTTGTCACTGGCCTGAGGCCACCCACACCTATAGACTGCAACATGTATCTTCAACATATATACTAAAGCTAAACAAATGAGATCAAATTCAGAGCTCTTTTTTTTTAAAAAGAAAAAAAGGGGAAATGCTGTGGGATAATATTCTTATAGATTATAAAGATTTGTCACTCATATTACTTTAATAAAACACAGACAGTCCTGTAGGTAGGTAGGAAGTATAGGTGAGGCTACTAGACTAAGAGAATTATGGAAAGGGGAAAGGCAGAGTGATTTATCAGCTAGAGGCAGAAGAAACAAGATGAGAATGCCTTATTGAGAAAAGGTACCAAGCCATGTGGGCTAAACATACATAAGAATTAAGGGTTAATATAAGATGTAAGAGCTAGCTAATAATAAGTGTGAGCTAATAGGCCAAACAGTTCCTAATTAATACAAGCCTCTCTGTGCTCTTTAGAACTGAATGGCTGTGGGACTCGGCAGGATAGAATCATCTGTCAACAACAAGGTAAGAAGGAAAATCCTAAGAGATGTGTGCATGGATACCCCTGGGAAGGGGAAATAGAAAGTAGCTCCTGAGAAAATTGGGAGCATTGAGGGAAGAAAGGTTGGAGGAGGAGGAAGGAGAGGGAAGAAGGGGAGGGCAAGGAGAAATGAAGGAATAGGATGGTTAAAATGAGGAAGGACAGAGATGGAGAACAATGAATGAAATATCTTGATATAGGTAACAAAATTGGGGTTAGAGAGAAATCTGGTCTCAGAAAAATTCTCAGGAATTCTTAACAACAGCCCCAGCAAAGACTCCTAGTACTAGCGGAGAGGGTGTCTGACCTGGCCTGCCTCTGTAATCAGATTGTTGACCACCCTAATTATCATGATAGAATTTTCATTCAACCACTGATGGAAGAAGATGATGAGATCCAAAGCTAAACATTGAGCCAATCTCCTGAAGTCCAGTAGAAGAAAGGCAGAAGAGAGTATACAGGAAATGGAGTCAAGACCATGATGGGTAAACCCACAGAGACAGCTTACCTGAGCTAGTGGGAGCTCACTGACTCCAGGATGACAGCTGGGAGTACCTACATTGGAGCAAACTAGATCGTCGGAATGTGACTGACAGGTATATGGCTTGGGCAGACTGTGGATCCACTGGCAGTGAAACTAGGATTTAACCCTACTGCATGTACTGGCTTTTTGAAACCAATTTTCTTTGGAGGGATGGATATCTTGCTCATACTAGATACAGAGGGAGGGCCTTGATTCTACATCAAAGTGATGTATCAGACTTTGCTGACTTCCCGTGAGAAGGCTTACCATCTCTGAGGAGTGGATGGGACTTTTGGGTGAGTAGAAATTCAGGGGGAGTGGAAGAAACAGAGGGAGTAGTATTGGTATATAAAATAAGAAAAGATTGTTTTAAAATAATAAATAAATTAAGTTCTTGTTCCCTAGCATGAGATCTATCTGGCATATTCAGTGCTCTTTTGGAGTAGTGCATGTAGACAATGAACAAATCAGGTACAAATTTTAGTGATCTTGAAACTTAGTTTAAAGCATTTTCCTATAATTTTCTTTCCCAGTTATGAATCCAGAGTTAAGGTTACATTTCCTTGCTTCCCACTCTGCCCTATCCAGACTTTTATGCTTTGTATTGAATATGCTTCAACACAGAAATGCTTCTCTGCCTTTGAATTGTCAGTTCAAGGCTCAACAGAGTGCATTGATAAGTTCCAATCAAATGACGATGGAAAACAAGTCTGAATTCAAGTAATGAAAGACCCTTACCTAGTCGAGCAAGTCATATTACTGTATATTCTTTCTTGTGCCTTGTGATTAAGATAGAAAAAGAAATAAAATCATTGTGAACTAAGTAAATCTGTGGTTTAACTTGCCCAAGCACATCTGTAATCCAGGCGAGGGGGGGGGTGGACCTTGATGAGAATTGTCTTCTGGACTCTAGTTCAGGGATCTCGGTGTGTAGAAATCAGCTTTCATTATAATTTATTTTTGAGACTTGCCACTGTGAACATATGTGAGACCTAATGGCTTCTTTCCTTTTATTGTAAGAGTTTAATGATCTTGCAAATTATTGATTGATTGCATATTATAAAACTTCTTACCAGTTGAAAATGTAACATAGAAGTGACTTTAAAAGGCATTATTTTTGCTTTCACAGTCCATTTGTGATGAGTAGCAATCATGAGTATGTATGATAGTGCTGGCTGCTCACTGGCCTGCCTTGTTCACTGCTTCATCGCCTCACCTTCTGACTGCCTCCTTCTTGCTTCCCTCCCTGTCCTCTCTCCCTGTCCCTTCTTTCCTCCTTTCATTCTCTACTTTTATATAACATCATCAACCCTGCATCATTTTCTGCTATCTTCTTTTATCTTCTTGATGTTGTTTCTCTATCTGATGAATGATGTATGTCCGGTGTGCATATGTGTATATAAATTCACGAGAGAAGAAATGAAATGAGAAAAAAATATGCTTTCTGCTTTAAGGAACTATCAAGCTCAATTGTATATTGTTCCTCATTCTTGCACACAAAAAGAACATAACATCTAGCACTAGTTGAGCTCCTGGGAAGCTCAGAGACCAATCAGATTCTCACATGAGCTACTCAAAGTTCAGAAATGTGAAAGGACTCACAGAAGCCAGACTCCAAACATGTCAGTTTTATACACAAAGGACATGATAAATGCACGAAAGTCCTGGATATCCATTTTAAGGTAAAGGGGATCTGAGAAGGAAGGTGAGGTAAGCACAGATAAAAGAGCATTTAAATAGCTTTACATGCTCTGTTTCAATGTGAACTGAAGGAGGACAGTAAAATAAAATTCCCCTCAGAGTGTCCCAGCAATATTTGCTGAATATTGCTCTCATACTTTCCTAAACTGCTGCATGTAACTACAATTACTGTTTGAACTTCCTTGAGCTTTATTAAATAAACTACAGATGGCGCCCAGACGTGTGGACAACTGAATCCACTGAAAGCCTGAGAGAGCTTGGGAAAGAGTAAAGCATGTTTTCTTGGTAGC
>NC_022012.1:18490590-18494792 GCF_000317375.1 Microtus ochrogaster
TCGGGTAAAGCTAGCCGGAGGCGGCCGGGGTTCTGGGGACGCAGCCCCACCGCACCCTTATTACAACAGTTCCAAGTAGCAGCTTATTATTAATTCACATAAATGCAATGCATTTCATGTACACATAATCCTGTCATCAGAGTCTCTCATATGAGTCATTATTTTTATAACAATTTGCAGTATTACACCAAAACTACTAATAAGTTTTAGTGGGCAAGGTACCCTGTCAGTTTATATCGGAGCAAACTTGGAAACATCATAGTCAACAACATGACTAAATATAGTAACAGTTCTTCTAGTTCCTGAGTTATTTCCTTCAAACCCATGATCTGTGTCAGCTTTATATTAAACAGAAAATGAAGGCTAACTGAATTTTAAAATAGAATCAAATAAAGGAATTCTAATGTAGTTAATGTCCTCTTTATAAATAACGGCAGTCTTCAGGAATTGTTAGTATGAGACTAATAGTTCTATGAAATCCTTAGGCAACATAATTCTTCTGTCAGTCCTATTAGACCATATGCTTCCTCCTAGTCAGCATATAATGTCACTATTGTATGACCTACACCAACTAGACCATCAAATCAAAGTCATCAACATCTTCTCCATGGATCTGCTTGTATGAATGCTAGTCATCTTTAACTCTTCTTATGTTTTCTCTATCATAGGGTCTCATGATATGGATTGAGATACACAGTGTTGAAACACAGGGCCTAATAAAAAGTGATTATTTCAGGATGACAATGCCATCATAAACGCATTAGTTATCAGCATTTTGTTCACTCTTATTCTCTTGGCCTTTTGTTCTCTCCTGTCTTCCTGCCTTCCAACATAGTATGACACTTTCGAAACATGATGCTACCTGGATATTGGACTTTGTAGCCTACATAATGGTGAAAAATAAATTTCTTTTCTTATAAAATACCCACTGTGCAGTATTCTTCTACAGAAACACAGAACAAGCGATGGCACTTATCTGAGTCCTTCTTCTGATGCAAAGATTAACTTTCTTCTGCAATCTTAGTTTTTATCACTTACCTGAAATTCAAGCTAGATTTGTAATAGTTATAAGTTCTCTCTCATTTTAAATAATATGGGAACACTACAAACTAAGTGTCATAATTCTGTATATTGCTTTAGAAACCTTGTTAGGACCTTCCATGTTAATATTAACAGAAATAACTATGTACACTCAATTATCTCCATTTTTTACTTTTCTGTTTATTCTTTTTAATCATCTTTGCAATAGTGTTTTTATTATGGCCAAGGAAAAGAATTGCTTGATATTTCTTACCCAAAATTAAATATTAAGTATTGATGTGAAAATAGCTTTGTAAATGTTGGGTGACAACCAAACAAAAAAAATACAGGAAAAGCTCTTATAACACAAGATAATACAGGACAAACTTCTAATAAATCTTTACCTTTTATCATTACTACCAGACACTATCCTTGTCTCCCTATACTGTCAAGTTTGATAAATTTCTTTATAATGCAAAAGCTGAACTTGTTCCTTTTTATTACAATGCTTTTCCTGTTTTCCCCCCATCCATTTAACCATTCTCTCATCAATGTATCATCCCTCAATACACCATTATTTTTTGCTTGCTTATACTATTTTTCTCATTAAAATATTTGTTGTTTTTAGGGGGGATAAGGTCTTACTATGTAGCTCTGGCTGTCTTGCTTCATTTAAAAATTTTAAACACATTGATTTATTAATTGTGAATATGTGCATAGGTGTGGATATATGTATGCTATGGTTTGCATATGAAGTTGTGGCAATGCTTGCAGGAGGTGGCTTCTGTCTACCATGTAAGTCTGGGAGATTGAACTTGATAGATTACCATGCTTCCTGGAATGTGCCCTTATCCACCGAGCCATTTTGGCGGTCAAATTTTTCTTAGTTTTATACCCTTTCCGGGTGATAGGATCCCTATAACATACATTTCATTTGCCTTCAACTCATTAATTTTCATACTTCACAAGAAAAATAGAAGAGTAGGAGGAAGAAGCAACAGGAGGAGAGAAGACGGAAGAGAAATAAATGGAGGGAGATAAAGATCTGGAGACAAAACAAAAAAGATTGAGAAAATATTTTCTAAAAGGAAGAATTGATAGGAAAAATATGAAATTAAAATGGATTATATATGATAGATGCTAAACAAATCCTGGCGAGGTAATGTGAATTCTGTTTTAAAAGCCAGTAAATGTCTCAAGTGCACACCACTGCTCCAGAACTCACTGAGTAATGCCAAAGCTGGGAGTTAAACGAGTACTTGAAGAGAAATTTATTGTTGTATAAAAACTTCTTAAAAAAATGATGAATGATGTGTAAACTAACTGTGATTTCAACTTAAAAGCACAGTAGAAGCATCTGTGGAGTAGGATGACATGCCTTCTGCCCTATGAGAACATGGGGCATAGTTAGAGCATATAATAGATTTAATTTTCTTTTTTGTGGATTCTTCATCCTGATATTCAGAGTGGCTGCATAAATTTGCATTCTCATCAACAGTTATGACTATTCTTCTTTCCCTCTAACCCCACCAGCGTCTGTTGTCAGTTGTTTTCTTCATCTTAACCATTCAGAATTAGACTGAGCTGAGACAAAATCTCAAAGCTTATTTGAATTAACATTTCCGTAGGTGCTAAGGATGATGAATTCAGTACATACATAACATGCACTATACAACACAATCACATGCACACACACAAGCATACACACATACAAGCATGTTAGGTGTTATTCATTACTCTCCTGTCTCCTATCACCCCAAGCACAAACATGTATATAGCCTATCATCTAAACATAATTCACTCTGATGTTACCGCAAAAGATTTCCATTCTCCTTACTTTTAGGTTTACCACACTCCAAATGGTTCTTCACAGAGAAACTTTAAGCTCCAGCTACTTGTCAAGAATTTAAAATTGATTTATGTGTAGTATATGCGTGTGTGTCTATGTGTGTGCATGTGTGTAATTGTAGAAGCACAGTTAGGGGCCAGAAGTTGACAGAGGATGTCTACCTCTATGGCAATCCATCTCATTTTGAGACAGAATCTCTCACTGAATCTGGAGCTCACTGATTCATTTAGGCTGCCTGGCTGACTGGCCAGTGAACTCCAGAATCTGATGATCTGCACATTCCTTGTCCCAGCCCTGAGAATACATATGTGTATGTCACCATACCTAGATTTTACATGGATAGGGATCTGAACTCAAATCCTCAAGCTTTTGCAGAGCACTTAAATCACCAAATGACCTTTCAAGCCATTGTACAATATGTAAGATAAAAAAAAATGAACAGAAAATCCCTTATTATCAAATCCTCCAATTACTTTTTATTGCTTCCAGGTAAATTCCTTGGTGTCATACTCATTTCTGTATTTCCAGGGCTTCACAAATCATCATTTAGAATTTTTCTAGGATACTGTTATGAATTATAGTTGAACAAATTTGTATTACAAATAAGGTGAATTACCTCATTTAATTCATCACTTGAGTTGTATTTCTATTTCATACTATAATAATACAGGCATTTTTTTTTAAAAAAAAGCCTAAATTGAGTGTATTAGTCAGAATGACTTTCTACATATAAATGGGACAAGAGTGTCTTTCTTCCATTTCCTTTATAGAGACTGCCACCAGAAGGTGTGGCCTAGAAACAAGGTGTATATTCCCATCTCCAAAGATCTGGATTTAGATTCTTTGCTGGAGTCATCCTTGTAGATTCCTGGGAATTTCCCTAGGGCCACATTTCTTGCTAGTGCTTTAACAGTTCCCTCAGTCAAGACACCTCTTTCCTTGTTCTCCCTCTCTGTCCTTCCCCTTCTTGAGCATTCTGTTTCCTCGTGTTTTCCTCCTCTCTCCTCTTATCCCCTCCCCTTCCTTTGCACCCTCCCTTTTCTTCCTCCACACTCCCAGTTTTTCAGGAGATCTTGTCTGTTTCCCTTTCCCAGAGGGATCCATGAATGTATCTGTTAGGGTTCTGCCTGTTACCTAGATCTCTGAGACTGTAGGCTGGTTATCTTTTGCTTTATGTCTAATAGACACTTACAAGTCAGAACATATTATGTTTGTCTATCTGGGTCCAGGTTAGCTCACTCAGGATGATTTTCTCAAGTTCTATCCATTTGCCTCCAAATTTCAATATGTCATTGTATTTTCCAGCTGAATAGTACTCCATTGTGTAAATGTA
>NC_022012.1:18495272-18497208 GCF_000317375.1 Microtus ochrogaster
TCTAGAAAAATATTTCTCATTCTTTAATTTTTATCCCTTTTAAATGTGTGTATTTAAACTTCTCAAACAGCTTTCATTTGCCAAACTTTTAGTCCTTCACAGTTGCCAAAGAGGTAAATGGACTCAAACATCTATTCTTCTATTTTAGAAGTGCAAACAGGAGCCAATGCAACAGGCAACTCTCTGGTGAGGTTACTGAACACACATCAGTACTAGGGCCACATATATTGTCTCAGAGTGGATACCAACCAGTCGGGGCCACCTTGTGAACCAGTTGCCAGAAATACTTAACCATGGACCCTCACATCATCTTGTAATCTGACTTGACTCATTCTTGAGAGAGGGTACAACCTCTTAGGCTCACTGAACATGTGCCAGAACTTTGGCCATTCACATTAGCTCATGGTGAACATCAATTTGTGGGCCACACCCATAAACTGTAAACCCTTGTGGCGAATCTGGAATATTCCACCATGTGCCTTCATTCCCTGCTTTTTGGTCGGAGATAAATTTGGAGTAAGGATTGGAAAAGGACTGTTACAGCTTGGGTCACTGAGCAAGCCAGCAGGCACTATACAACATGAGATAATAACAGGTGAGGTGTGTTTTCATGCCCTACTGGAATCAGAGGTGGCTGTTACTCTCATCACTACCCCACCACATAGGCTCACTTTAGCCTTGAAAAATTAGCAGTTAAGCTGTGCCCTCATACCATTCTGGGTTCAGTGGACTCTATGCCTGAATAGAGTATACACTGGGTCTCATGGCAGCCCAGCTAGTTACTGAAGTGATCCTGCAAGTATGCAGGCTAAGAAACAAAGTACGGCAGGAGCCTAGTACTAATGGGAATCCTCCTGCTGAGCGGTTGCAGGAGCCGGCCCACCAGCAAGATTGTCACTGCCCAAGGACAGCCTGCTGCTGCAAACGCTCAGTGCCACTTGAGTGGAGGCAGCCTTATTGAGGCAGTAGAGTTTCCAAGTTAAGAGGAGGCCATAGACCGTGTTAGAGGAATGAAACATTGGTGTTCAAGACATGCTGGTAATGGTGGTTGAAATAAGAATGTTCCCCATATGCTTATAGATTTGAATATTTGGTCACCAGGGAATGTCACTTTTGAAATTATTACAAGGTGTGGCCTTATTGGAGAAGTGTGTCGTTGGGGTGTGCTTTGAAGTTTCAAAGAGGCCATTCTCATGGGATCTGCAAGGTTACACAGTAGATCATCTGGCATTTAGAAGACCAATCCATCAGAGATTGACATGTTTGATGGAGGTTAAATTCACTTAGGCATGACCCATGAAAAATACTGTCTCTACAAATTCTCTTGTGTGATAGATAACATGCTCCCACTCTAACTTAGCTTTGGGACTCTTAACCATTGTATTCCTCATATGTCAGGCACAGTCTTCCTGTGTTCTAGAAGTAGGATAACTTTTTCCCCAAACTGTGTATTCTGGCAAATAAAATAAGACAGCCAAACCTTTAGTCCTAAACTGCAAAGAGAGAGAGAGAGAGAGAGAGAGAGAGAGAGAGAGAGAGAAATAAAAAAAGGAAAGAAAGAAAGAAAGAAAGAAAGAAAGAAAGAAAGAAAAAGAAAAAAATGCCTTAGAAGCCTGTTCTCTATAATTACTCCCTGAGAGTATGATTTGATTCAGCCAGACAGAAGTCCTTGTGGAATGATTATAGGAGGAACTTTCACAAAGAGAAACTGCAGGTGTCTGGCCTTGCTAGATCTACGTCATTCAAAGATTTATGATGAATTAGAACTGTATTGCAGGTATCTGTCCTTTCTATATCTTAGTCCTCCAAAAGATCAACAGCACCTAACTGACTAACCATGTCCAGATATTATTAATCACACTTAAGAAATGTAAAATGGAAGTTTCTCAGTTTCAGGAGATCCAATTTATTAATTGTTGCTTTCAGTGTCTGTGCT
>NC_022012.1:18498228-18499904 GCF_000317375.1 Microtus ochrogaster
TCCAAAGGTCCTGAGTTCAATTCCCAGCAACCACATGGTGGCTCACAACCATCTGTAATGGGGTCTGGTGCCCTCTTCTGGCCATACACACAGACAGAATATTGTATACATAATAAATAAATGTATTTTAAAAAAATACTGATGCTTTTCTTTTGTCCCCGAATCAAAATCAGGGCCAGGCGGCCCTGTTTTGGTGCTGAGGAATTCCATCTGGACAGGTGAGTGTGTGCTATCCAGGGGCAGATTGTCCCAGAAGAGAGCACAAACCCCCCTCCCTCAGCTCCTTCTGCAGGGCTGTCTTTCTTGCACACGACCCCCCCCCAGCCTGTGTTTTCTGCTGGGTCCTTTGCTCAGGAACAGTGTTCTGCTCCTACACTAAGGCTGCCCACCCTGAGTGGTGAGTGCCTGCCTACCGGGCGGGCCTCAAGGTCCCCTGTAAGGGAGCCCAGGCACCTTCAGCTGTGCTCCAGGGGTGCCTGTGCTCTCCTGGATCTCACCCTGCCTGGCACGTTTTTCCTTTAGTCCCCGGATCCTTGGGATACCAGGTGGCCCTGTTTAGGTGCTGTGGAGTTCCATCTGGATGGGTGAGTGTGTGCTATCCAGGGGCGGATTGTCCCGGAAGAGAGCACAAACCCCCCTCCCCCAGCTCCTTCTGCAGGGCTGTCTTTCTTACACACAACCCACCCACCCCCCAAGCCTGCGTTTTCTGCTGGGTCCTTTGCTCGGGAACAGTTTTCTGCTCCTACACTGGGGCTGCCCACCCTGAGCTGTGAGTGCCTGCCTACCTGGCGGAACTCAGGGAACCGCGAAAGGGAGGGTGCCCACCTTCAGCTTTTGCAGCAGGGTGGCCTGTGTTCTACTCATCCCCGCCCTGCCCCCCAAGTGCTCCCTTTTGTCCATGGGTCATTGGACTACCAGGCGTCCATGTTTAGGGGCTGAGGAGTTTCATCTGGACAGGTTCTTGTTCTTAATTCCTGGCTGGCTTTCTTGTCTGCGGGTTAGATGGTAAAGACATTACGCGAGGAAGAAGACACAGACACGCGGCAGTCCCACGTGGGTGCACTTTTAATGGGGGAGGGGTAACAACAAACAGGAAAAGGTGTGCAGACACGGCAGGAAAGGCGGGGAGAGAGGGGGGGGGGTCCAAGCAACCCCTACTTTTTAACGGGGAATGCAAAGGCTTCTGGGAATATGTCCGTATCCAGGAGAACGCTGGAAACTGTAGTTCTGCAAAGGAACAACATTTCACCCCTTTGGTTTGATAAAAAAAAATTGGGGGGCCTTAAAGGGTAGGGAATGGGGGCGTAGCCTGGTCTCTCATGACTGCTTCCTGCTGGCTCTGGGCGTTGAGGGGTCCAGGGAGTGTCCGGTTATTCTGGAGATGTTTCACTGGCGTTTAAAGTCCCAGGTGTCGCTGATCGCTGGTGTCTTGGGGTGGTTGATCGTCCCGCTGGCGAAGTCTTGGCTGGCATTTGAAGCCCTGGCTGGCATCTGAGTTGGCTGATTGAAGAAACCTGTCTGGCTTTTCTGAGTAGATGGATCATCATTAAGATGCTGGAAGGCAAAAGTTGCATTAGTAGAGGAAAAAAATTAAAGGGAGGGAGAGGAGATCTGGGGTGAGGGAGTCTTAGGATGTCTGGGGTTAAGAATGATAAAAAATTAAATGATACTTATTC
>NC_022012.1:18500545-18501668 GCF_000317375.1 Microtus ochrogaster
AGACACGGCAGGAAAGACGGGGAGAGAGAGAGAGAGGGAGAGAGAGAGGGGGGGTCCAAGCAACCCCTACTTTTTAACGGGGAATGCAAAGGCTTCTGGGAATATGTCCGTATCCAGGAGAACGCTGGGAACTGTAGTTCCGCAAAGGAACAACACAGGTGAGTGTGTGCTATCCAGGGGCGGATTGTCCCGAGCACCTTCAGCTTGTGCTCCAGGGGTGCCTGGGCTCTCCTGGATCTCACCCTGCCTGCCCCGTTTTTTTCTTTTGTCCCCGGATCGTTGGGCTACCAGGCGGACCTGTTTGGGTGCTGAAGAATTCCATCTGGACGGGTGAGGGTGTACTATCCAGGGGCGGATTGTCCCGGAAAAGAGCACAAAGCCCCCCTCCCCCAGCTCCTTCTGCAGGGCTGTCTTTCTTACACATGACCCCCCCCAAGCCTGTGTTTTCTGCTGGGTCCTTTGCTCAGAAACAGTTTTCTGCTCCTACACTGAGGCTACCCACCTAGTGCGGTGAGTGCCTGCCTACTGGGCAGACCTCAAGGACCCCCGAAAGGGAGGGCGCCCACCTTCAGCTTTTGTGGCAGGGTGTCCTGTGTTCTACTCGTCCCCACCCTGCCCCCCCAAGTTCTCCCTTTTGTCCGCGGGTCATTGGACTACCAGGCGTCTATGTTTCCATCCTGAGGAGTTCCATCTGGACAGAAGGTTCCTGCTTCTACACTGAAGAGATACACCCAGAGAGTCAGTCACAGCAAAGACTGGACCAAGACACCAGGCGTCTTCTAGCTCCATTTGAAGGAAAAGATGGGAAGGCGCCAATCCAAGAATTCCACCAACAACCTGAAAGGCGATATGACATCACCAGAACCCAGGGATCCCAAATTAAGAAGAATTGTACACCCTACTCTAGAAGAATTAGAAGAAATCAACTCAAAAGTGTTATATGAAAATAATAGAAGACCTTAAACAGGAAGTGAATAGCTGTCATAAACAATTAGAGATCACGAACAAAAAGGTAGAGGAAATGAATAAGTCGCTCAAAGATATGCAAGAAAACCAAGAGAAACAAGAAAAAGCAATCAAACAGGTAAGGGAAGCGGTTCAAGACTTGAAGAATGAAATGGAA
>NC_022012.1:18520506-18521559 GCF_000317375.1 Microtus ochrogaster
CTTTCCAGAACAATTTGTGAAGGTATCAAAGTTTTTTGTCCCTCCTTGGCAGATTGGCAAGATTTCAAATTCCCTTTTAAAGGCACTAAGTGTCCTTGAACCTCTAGGGTACACAGTGGATTACCCAGAGACCCCTGTTTATATATAGAATGTTGTTCAGGATGTTTGTCAGCAAGCTCATATCCAAGAACCCTTGAACCAGATAGAGAGGATTCCAGACTACCTGTGGCAGAAAAAGAATTTTTGACATGTTCAGAGTTAGATGACAAAATTTCAAGAGACTCTAGTGAAGATTTCAAACTTTCTTGAGTCCCCTCATGTTTTGAAGAATGTTGAAGAGCTCCTTCACTAGGTGGCAAATGTTCTAAAGCATATTGGGCACACTGAAGTTTTCCGGTAGCCCTTTTGGGAGATGATGGGTTTACCAAAGCCACTTTTGCTGCTTCCACATGTTGGATAGACTCTTGTTCCAATGTGGACAGTTCTGGAGCTTGTTGGGCAGACAGGGAAAGACCCACATCCTCTTTATCAGATGGCAAATTACTGAGAGTCCCTTGTGCAGGTAAGGAAATTAAAACAGGATCATGATCAGATATCATAGATCCTGGAAACCCTGAGATATTTTTCAATTGTCCTGAAGATCCTGTGTTGTGTGAACATGTTCCCACATCCACTTTCACAGAGGACAATAGTCCCAGGGTCCCCTGGGTAGATATGAAAGGTGTCATATCATCTAGAGAAGACAGAGAATGCCCTGAAGTTGCTTTTGTGGACTTGGAAATTTCTATAGGCTCTTGTGCAGACAGGGAATGTCCTACAGACCCATGGACTGAGAGCACAGGGGCTATGCTACCTTCTAAGGGTGAGAGACTTCCCTGAAGCCCTTGTACAGATGGCATTGATGGTATGGCCTCTGAGCCATATTGAAGTAATTCTAGAGTTCCATGAACTGGCAACAATGGGGAAGGGATTTCCTGAGACAGAGTTGAAAGTCCCTGAGTCTTTGGAGCCGTAGGTAAGTGCTTAAGAGGCTCAAAGGCTGAAGGGGAATTT
>NC_022012.1:18523671-18524960 GCF_000317375.1 Microtus ochrogaster
ACCCTTCTGGAAAAGGAGACATGTTTGATTTTCCTTTCAGGAAAAGGGAGAGGTTTCTGGGATGCCTGGGAAGATATGGGCTGCCCCGTAGACCCTTGATCACATTGGGTTCCTCCCAGAATCTCTCTGGTGGATAGGGGTAGTCCCTGAGCATCTTGGGAAGAAGTGGAGTATCCCAGAGCTCCTTGGGTAGGGGAGGAAGGTTGCAGAGAACCTTGAAATTGTGGGGAAATTACCAGTCCACGTTGGTCAGTGGAAGAGTCAGCAGAAGACGGCCCAGGAACTCTGTCATCCTCGTTGACTTTTTCACTGGCACCCCCAGCACAGTGTCTTGGAGATGTTGCAGACACTCTGGTGCCCGAATGGTCAAAGTCCATAGGTTCTTCAGACACAGTAGACATATCCAGGCTTCTTTGCACCTTCCTAGGTCTATGCACGGAAGTTGAGGCCACTCTTTTTCTGGTAGCAGGAGGTAAGACAGATGGTCTGGGTTCCCTGCTCAGTGGGTTACTCCTGCAGTCAGGACCCTCTGGAGAAAGTAGAACTTGTCCTTCCTTGGTCTCTTTCAGCTCTTTTAAGGGATCCAGGGTCTTCTTACTGGATGTAGTCTTTTTAAGATCTCTAAGACTCCGCAGACTATCTGCAGTACCAGTGCAGGGAATTTTGGCTGCTTTGTCTTTATAAGGCTTTTGGCACCTGAACTTGTGCCGAGCCAGTCGAAGCACCCCCGGAGGTGCAAAGTCCCTCGGGAATTTGGTGCTGGTCAAGTATGTCTCCCATTGGGGTGTGCTGTCATCAATCCTTTGGGAGACACTGAAGGGGGTCCCAGGGCGTCGGGCTCTGAAAGAGGTTCCAGGCCTCTGAGGCAAGCGCTTCCCCCATTGGGATAGGATGTCATCATCCCATTGGGGGACCCAGAAGGGGGACCCTGGACGGGGTCCACTGAAGGGGGTCCCAGGCCGGGGAGGCTGAGAAAACTGTGGTCTCTGGTCAGAGTGTGATGGACCAGCTGAGGCTCGCTGGCCTCTCTTCACAGATTTGGCCATTTAGCCAATAAAGCAGTTGGAAAATAAAAAGGAAAATTACCCCTCGCAAGGGGCGGCAAATGTACTTGCCAATGGTGACTCTCGGCAAGCAGCAGCAAAGCAATATCCTCAGAGAGAGGCTCTCCTTCCCGAGAACTGTGGACACGTCCAGTAGCCGAAATGCACAGTACTCGAGTGACAGTTGGCCTCAGAAATCCAACAAAGCTCGAGAGCTGCACTTGGAATGGATGTCCTCGGGCCTGC
>NC_022012.1:18525873-18535138 GCF_000317375.1 Microtus ochrogaster
AGTAGCTCTGCATGGGCCATTCACTTCCATTCTAATGATGAAGCTGAAGTATAATTTTGGAAACCCTTAGACAAGTTGATTCTTTGAAAGGTCATGTTTAGTAAGCATTTGATATACTAAGAAAGTGCAAATTTGAGGATATGGATGAAGACATAATCTTACTCATAGAGAAACTTGCTTTGCTTATTACACGTTTTTCCAATTTTACTTTGAGAACTTTTTGTTCTTGCTGGATGAAAGGTTCTTGTTTATTTATATCAGTGCTATATCTAATTTTTGTGAAGTATTTCTGCCTCCCTTTGACTACACAGACAATATGACTTCAGAAGCATTGGGGGGCACTTTTCTATCATCTAATTATCTTCCTGTGCCATTGTCTTAGTGATTTGGCACATGCTTTCTCCATGGAATTTTTTGGAAAACTTCATCACTCCCTTTCTTTAGCCCTAATTTACCTCACTAATTTCATTTTTGAAAGATATCTATCTTCAGGAATTTTATCGTTCACCATGTTCCCTCCTGTATTTTACAGGCATTTACTTGTACTTCTGCTGTTCTGGGCTAATTGTCTCATGCTCTCAGGGGCTGCTAGAGAGACTGCAGTGTGGGAGGTTAGCACAAGGGGAGGGGCTCCATCCCCGGGGGTTTTAAGTGATGTGTTGTCCAGACCAGGTTGACATGGCTCCTTCTTGTTTGTCACTCCCTACCTGTGCTCTGAAAGCCGGCCCAATAAAGATGTTAGTTGTCCAGACTGAAGTTTGCTGGATCCTTTGGTCTGTGTTTGGGATGCTATACTGGAGGGTGGAGGTTATGTCTCCCCAGGGCAGGATTTCTTCTTCCCTGCCCCCTCCAGCTCCAACCAGATCTGCCTTTATTTGGACCAGCACTGGATGGAGCTGAGACTCTGAGACTCCTTTCCAGTACTACCTGTGTGGGAGTTTTGTTCCTTCTCCCTGTTGGCTCAGTTGGAGAGGGGTGAGGGAGACAGAGTCAGATGAGTTTCCCCGTGAACAGAGTCCAGAGACTAGTTTAGGGGTGCAGAGTTGATGTATTGTGTATCTTCACTAGTTTACATGCATGCACTACCCAATCAGCAAAGGTCTTATCAGGTTGTGGTCCCATCAGCCTGAATGACACACAGTCCGTCTATGTGTACAGAAGACAGTATTCCAGGCAGTGTGACTGTAACAGAGGGTGGGGCACAGGCAACACCCTAGGCTTTGGCACCAAATTAGAAGGCCTCCAGTTAGCTATGACTCCATTATGAGTTTAGGATCAGAGTCACACCAAGATCAGTGGTCTTCCTGGACAATGCTTTGTTTTTGGTTACACTATTCACCCTCCTTAACCGGATACAGACAAGAAACTGAGCAATGCCCCCAAAGAGTTAATAACCATACAATGATAATCCTTTAAACTGAAACCATCGCAGAACGAATAATTAAAATGACTTTTTTTTCAAGTATTGTGGTGCCTTTAATCACAGCACTTGGGAGGCAGAAATGGACCAATCTCTGAAATCTAGGCCCGCCTGGTCTACAGAGGATGCTCTAGGACAGGCATAGTTATACGTATAAACCTTGTCTCAAAGTCATCAGGAAAATAGTCTTTTCATATGAGTAAAATATTCTCAAATTTATATGATACTGAGGCACAAAAATTTTATATGTCAGAGGATTAGTATTTTGCACATTTTGGCCACTAGTTTTGGCCACTATGAATTAAACTTTTAGTTAACATTAAGAATGGTAAAGCAATCAGGGCTTGGTCTCACACACCTTTAATCCCAATACTTGAAAGGCATACATTGAGTCAGGAGGAACTCTGTGAGTTTGAGGCTACCCAGGGCTATTACACAGAAATTCCCTGTCTCAAAAAACCAAAAAACAAACAATCAGTCAACCAAACAAACAAACAGAAAAGGGAAAGTAATCCTATATGGTTTGTCATTTGGTTTCTCTGCCTGGTCAATTTTGGAAAATTCCTTCTGGAAAATGACTGGTGGTTTCTAAGATTCATTGCTGGCCTGAAACTATAGAGATGTTTATACATTGTAGCTGTCTGGACATTCATCTAATACATGTTCTTGCCCTAACTATGACTTGTTCCCATCCTCTTGGTAAGGAAGGGTTTTCTCTCTGTGCTTGTTCCTACTGGTGTTAGGATTCTAGTGAGATTGTTTCATTTTACTCCTCTGTGTTTTGTTTTTCTAATTTTACATTGGTATTAATTCACCAGGTTCATCAAGTTAAATGACTAACCATTTCTTGTGTTTCAGACAGGACCTGGAACACATTCAGAGAATAGATGGACCTTGAATTCCTGATGCTCCAGCCTCCTCCTCCCAAGACACGAGAATTCAGTCTTCTTCTTTGTTTTTCCTTTCCCTCCAAAACTGAGATGTTCTAAGAATGATGGGGATAGAAAAGAAGAATATCAGATCAAATGCACAGAAAAGATGTTCATAGAAATCATAGAAAAAAATACTCCCAACCAAATGTAGGACATGCCTATGAAGATGCAAGAAATGTACAGAATACCAAGTATACTGAAGCAAAAAAAATGCTGAAAGACACCTCGTGTGAGAATTAAAATCCTTATGCTTTTACATCAACTGTGGTGTTAGAGTGGTCTCTTGGGGTGACTCTTCCTCAGTGATTGAACTTCAATGTGCATCAGAACCTATTTCCTGTGATGGGATGCCATGCTCAGCCTTGATGAAGGGGAGAGGACCTTGGTCCTGCCTCAACTTCATATGCCATGCCACTGGAGGCTTTACCCTTTTAAAATGGAGATGGAAGAGGAGTGGATGGGTGTCAGACAGAAAGTAGATGGTCGGGGGGAGAGGAGAGCAGGAAGGGGAAACTGTGCTTGGTAGGTAAAATAAATTTTAAAACTTAATCTAAAAAATGAGTCAGCAACAACTACAAAAGGTTTAGTTAGTAAATGTTCTTAAATGTTGGGCAGATATCCAGCCCCAAACTTCAAATTTCAAAACATGCTCCAATCTTTCTGCCCATGGTTTTACATACATACAGTAGTTGATTAAAGAATAGCCATTAAAAATTCTCCCTGAGTCACAACTGTCTCAACAAATGGAATGTTCAGATGGGCAGTGATGTTCAGGGTCTGTAAGTGGGCTAGGGATGAGGAGAGCCCTGGGAGTAATTCCTGGGCTCACTCAGGGAATGTGGCACAGTCTCAAGATGTAGTGACTGAATCAAGTCCCTCTGGAAATTGGGAGTGAAACCAGCACAGACCTCACCATCAACCAACAGTTGTTATAATCACTGCAGCATGAAAAATAAAAACCCAGAGAGAGAAATTGAAAACCCAATAAGAAACCAACCAAACCACTAGAGAAGTCTTACATCTACCAAGGCTGCGTGACTGAAAACTAAACAGATTAAAACACTCTCTCCTCCCATTTTACAGTTCCTCCAGTGCAGGGATTAAAGATTTATGTCTCATTATTGTAGGGATTAAAGGTTTATGTCTCATTAGTGCTGGGATTAAAGGTGGGAGGCACCACCACCTGGATTTGTTTCTGCATAGACTTTGTGGAGCCCATAATGGCCTTGAACTCAAAGAGCTCCACCTGTCTCTGTCTCCCAAATCTAGAGATTAAAGGTGTATGCCACCAAGGCCTAACCTTTAAATAAAATATCCCTATATTTCCCCTTTTTTGTCTAAAATAAAAAAGGCTATAACTAATATATGAAAAACTATGTACAGTAAGTGTGTTAACTATTTACAATATATACAGGCAATGAGTATGTCAACAATGTCTAGCCCATTTGCATTTAACAAATTCAGAGAAATTACTCCATATGTAGACTCTCTTGGTGGTAGTAGTCTTGGAGTTAATTTATTTACTATCATAACTCTCTTTTCATATCTGATAAACAAGAGAACATATAAATTCCTAGTCTTCAGCTCCCTCAGAGAACCAAAAAGCAAGCAACATTAAGCCAGAAGTGCCAGCAAGTGACTTCTATAAGATGTGAGTAATGACAGAAACACCTGGCTGTCTAGAAGTTACCCAAAGTTACTCTGCATCATTGGGGCAACTCCATCTTCATCCTACAGGCCTAACATATCCAATAGACTTTTCTGTGAAGCAGGACATTCTGAAGCACTGTCCCTCCTTGTCTTGGGAATGATTGGCAGTCATTTTCTTTTGTGTCCTGTTTGTTCAATTAGGACGGCATACTATCACCAGCCAGACAAGGACATTTTCCTGTGCAGTGGCTTACTTTTGCTACAAAGAAAAAGTCCATGTTGAATTTCTTTGATGCCCATTATCTTCTCTGTATAAATTGTTGATTCCAGGCATGTTGCATTTTCAAAAAATAGAGGAACCTAGGTTATTAAAACATCTTAAATGCCATATTCTGTAGACCTCTGAAATGTTTGAAGATGACCTGTCTATCTAAAATGTATCTTTGTTTGACCTTGAAAACATACCTAATGTGACTAAAAGTTCAATTATACTAGGTTATTGAATATTAACCTATATTTCCTTGTTATTCCAAAAAGTTCGGAATAATAAGTTTTAAGTACTATATGTTTGCATTACATTGTTAACTGAATCATATACATATAATACCTTGAACATGAGTAGAAATGTATTTTCAGCATGTTTTTAAAGATTAATTTCAATAATACAAAAATTTGTATATAATAATACAAAAATCCAATCCAATGTGGAACATTAAAACTAGTAGTTGCTTTTTAAAAGTAGATTCAATAATCTACCATTTCATATTATCATGTCTATATCCTCTCTTTTTTCTTTTCAGAGTGGAATCTAGAATCTAATCTTTTATCCTATAATATCTATATCCTCTTATTTCTTTTAAAAATAATAACCTTGAATATATTCTCCTTTGTTTAGCTTTTTCCTGACCATTATCCATAACAACTTGCAACCAACACTCTAAACAATTACACACATCCATAATTCATTTAACAAACAAAAAATCACCCATCTCATACTTGAGAATGTGGGCATTGTAATCTTAAATTTACTTCCTGCTCTCTGTGGGTGACTGTATCTTTAGGGGATCCTTAAAAATATTTTGAATTAATTGTCAAGTCCTGGGATAGTTAGCTGTTTCGTTTTTTTCTAGTGTCTGTGTAATGGGAATGTGCAGGGTCATCTCAAATCCTGTCTAGAACAGTTGGTTAGGCTGGATCATCTTAGCTAGACACCTTGAAATTAATCTGTGCAGTTTGTAGTCCAAAGCTGATCATTAGGTGGTGTTTTCAGATTAGTGGTCTTATCATAACCCTGGAGGAGTTATTGTTGTGAGCCCCATCCTCCTTACGGAGACTTCAGAGATTGCTGTTATGGGTGCTCATGGTTCACTGTGGAGAACTCAAAGAGATTCAAATCAGAAATGATGTACAAAAAGGTAGATGAAACCCTTTTCAAAAATTAGTTAATACTCTATATGGCCATTAATATCGTGATAAATAGTTTAATATATGCATTTTATATATACAGATTATCCCTCTGCATTAAAATTCCTGCAAGGGCATGTTGGAGGGTTATATGACCAGAATGTAGTTAAGATTCAGATCTATACAATCCACATGTCTTCTTTAAAATTCTCTTAGCTTCAACAGGTAATTCCCTGGGACTATTTAAATCCTTGGCACTATCTAAGGTTTTGTTGAAATTAGTCAGTTTATCCCAACAGTGTGCCATAGCTGGGAAACATCTCCTAGCAATCTTTGAACGTCATTAAGAGTCTGCAATCAATCTCTTCTAATTTAGGGGTCTAAATTTCTGTACCCAATTTTATGTCCTACATAATTAATCAAATCTCTTCTTTGTATATTTTTTCAAGAGCAATTTGTATTCACCAGCAAGGCAATATTTTCTTTACTTCTTCAAACATTCTTTCTAAAGTATCAACATTTGATTCAGATAGCAAAATGTTAACCATGTAATGGTAAACTATAGTTTCAGGAAATTGCTTATGTATTATTTTCAATTCCTGACTTACAAAAATGTTGGCACAGGGTAGGGCTATTTAACATTCATCAAACCCTTCCAACCAAAGATAGCCCAGGGGTGGATGGTGTTTGAAATGACCTGTTACGAGTGAGAAGAAAACACAAGACTCGAACAAACCCACTTGGTAGTTTATTAGAGAGGGAAAGTGTACACAGGCCTGGGGGAAATGGTGTACAGAGAGAGAGAGGGAGAACAGGAGAAAAGGAAAGAGGGAGGTTGCCTCTCTGAGTGTTGGGGACAGAGAGACAACAAAGATTTTGCATCCAGCTTAAGGCTACTTAGCACATGCGACAGGGGAAAGACGTGGCTACGTCATACACTAATGAAGGCAACCCACGCATGGCACATGTGCACAAGGGGTTTGCGTGGCTACATCACACACTGATGACGGGCGACCCAGAAGTACAGCTCATGATTGGCTGAATAATTACATTCCACCCTTTTGTTTATTATGAAACTTTGAGGGGGTTGAGGATCTTAATGGGTGGGAATGGGGCATCTGTAAGGTCTCTCATGACTGCTTCATGCTGACTTTGTGGGTGTTGAGGAGTTGGGATGTTTGACCACATCCTGGGGTGGCTGATTACTGCTGTATTTTCTGGGCTCTGAGGAACTGGTTGGCTGGCAGCTTGGACCTCGCAAAATGCTGGATTATGTTTGGAAAAAGTTTAGATCCAAAGATTGACAGAGGAGAGTCCCAAGATGGAAAAGAGAGGGTTTTTTCCTCCAGGGATTCCCAAGACCAGGAATGACAAGGAAAGAATTAAACGATACTTATTCTGGGTGAGTCTGGTCCGTTTAGGTGGGTCCAATTGGCTCCCTGGATCTTAACATCCAGGAAACACTGCTGCAGTCAGTGATAATTCCTGTTATGTTAAAGTTTGTTTTGTGAGTTTTTTGGAGTTTGGGGCTACAAACTCACTATTGTTTCTTACTGCCTGGGCTTTGACAGTCCTTGTACCTCTGGCTCTATGTTTAATGATGGTTCCTGTATTAATAACTGGGTGGTTAACTGGAAATTGAAGTATGGCATTGAAAGCATAGAAGAGAAAGAAGAAAAGGGAGAGTATGTGGAGTTTTTGGCACAAGAGAGGTGAATAAGGATGAGACTTTTATTTTTTTGGAACTGGAGAAAGAGTAGCTGATCCTGCTGTTCTCTGGAACTTAAGGGAAGAGGGTCCTGTTTGAGTTACTCTATATGAGGGGGTATCTTGAGCTGGAAAAGTAAAAGGTTTAAGACACAACAGGTAAATTCAATAAGGAAGTTCCTTAGACTTAGCAGCTGTGGGAGTTACAAGAATTACTTTAAAGGGGCCCTGCCATTTAAAAGAAAGGGGTGAGGGGCATTGGTCTGGGGGAGAAAATAATACCTGATCCCCTATTTTAATTGACAGTGGGCATGCATGAACACATGACTGAGGTAATGAGCAGTCAGTGAAATCCCATAATATGGAGCATAGATGGGAAAACAGTGGAGTAAGGAAGTGATCAGGAAGAGGAGAGGATTTAGGTGAGATGCCGGGGGTTAAAATTGGCTCCCCTACATGAGTTCAAAGGGTGAGATAAAAAGGGGGGCTTTGGGGAGAGCCTGCCATCCCCAGGAGGCACCAGAGCCCGACTGCACTCGCAGCCGGCTAGTCGTCCTGATTAATCTGCCCAGGCAGAGCTGGAAATGATGGCAAAGCTTGCCCGAGATGCAAGGCTGGTGGTCCGAGCCAAGCAAGTATATGGATGACAGTTTTGTGACTGAAGGTAAGCCGAGGGCAGGGGCAGCAGTGGTGCGTGGGAAGCGAAGCAAGTGGTCAGAACCCTAAAAAAAGAGACCCTGACAAAATTAGCCCTAGAGATAGACGGGAATGACTGGATGGCCCTCCTCCCTTTGTTCTGTTCCAAGTTTGAAACACCCCGGGGTGATTTAAACTCACCCCTAATGTAAGGCAGGTGAGATACCTAATCCTGATGCTGTTCTTCCCAGACGGTTATCTGTCCATCTGAAGGCCCTCCAGATCTTCAAGCCCAGGGGTGGAAGCCCCTGGCCGCTGCCTACCTGCCCAAACACTCAAAAGTCTTGCACCCATTCCAGGTTGGCTATTCAGTGTACGTCAGGACACATCAGTCCCAGAACCTTAAACCTCCCTGGTAGGGACCTTACACCGTGCTCTTTACAACACCCACCGCCCTCAAAGTGGACAGCATTGTGGCCTGATTCCACATGTCTTTCATTAAGCCAGCACCTCTGCAGGACAACCCAGACCCTCCCCATGGAAGCTTCAGCACACCCAAAATCCTCTAAAGCTAAGACTGGTCAAATCAGCCTAATTCTGTCAGGACTGCCAGCTGTTCGCCCTGATGCCCCTGACTGTCCATGGTAACCCCCATGCGCCCCAATGACTCACATGGCAGGTCCTGACAAGGGGGAAAAGCAATTATTTTTATTGTAAAAGCTGGGTATGCGAAACCGCAGGGGACACCTATTGAAAACTCTCCTCATCCTAAGACTATATCTTTCTTAGGGCCCAACCAAGTCCATTTCCTAGCTCCCACCCTACGAACCTCTCTGCTTCGTTTGCTTCTCTGCCAGCACCTCCTAAGACAGTACTGACCCAATCTTGCTGGCCATGCCTGTCAACAGGACTCCCCATTGCGATGAAATAGCCTCGTCTGGCAGCTTCAATAACATCACCTCTCATTTGTCATGCAGTTGGGAGCTAACCGAGGCCCACGTCTATGGGTGGGAGCATAGCAACTGCGCTCGCTGCCCCTTCCCCGGCAGGAAAGGGCAGGTCTGTGCAGCAGCTACAGAGGCTCCTGCCCCCTGGCTGCAGAGTTCCTGCGTGCCCTGGCCCTGGCGTCTCCCTAGTGCCCAGTGGACAAAGCTGGCTGAGGCTTTGCAGACGGGCCACCTGCACATTCCCCACTGCTGCCCCTCCTGCTCATGCCCTCCCTGTGCCTGGCTGCCACCGCCCTGCTTGGGTCACTGGCTGAATGCATGCATCTGGGGCACGCTGTCCCCGTGGCCGCACTCAGAACGCCCAGGGCCGTTTGTCACTGGGTGCAGGGCATGTGGCTGCGCTGGCAAGCCAGGCAACATAAAAAGTTAACCTTATGCAAAATTCAAGAAGTCCTTGTTTTTTATTGCTGAGTAGTAGTCTAATATGTATATATTCCATACTTTCTTCATCCATTCTTCCATTGAAGGGCATCTAGGTTGTTTCCAGGTTCTGGCTATCACAAACAATG
>NC_022012.1:18535805-18546621 GCF_000317375.1 Microtus ochrogaster
AAAAAAATAAAAAAGTAACCAGTAAAAAATAAATAAATAAAAGATATGATACATGACATGAAAAAAAATATACAAAAAAAAAGTTAACCTTAACAAAAGTACCGGAAAAAGGCCTATATTTAGGGGCTCCACCCTCTCAATATCAACACCTGTGTAACCTAACTCTCCCAAGTCCCAGGATGACAGGAAACTGGTACCTGGTACCCTGTATCAACCTAAAAGAGATCTCTAAGAATCTCAGAGTTGGGATTCGGCCAAATAAGAAAAGGGGATGCAGAACACTACAATAACTCAGATGACTCTCAGCCTTACTGCTTTCCCCCTCCCCTGGGAACCAGGAATCTAACAATTACCCACACCAATACTGAAATGTTGGGAACATTCCATCTCCCTGAGTCTTTGTGAATGTTCTCCAGATTGAACTCAGTTATTGAAATTGGGGCAAGATAACTCTTAAGATGTTGACTAAGTTCCTGATGTTTTGACTCGGTCCCTGGGAAGGGGTCAAAGTAACCCTCAAATGTTTCCTCTTACCTCACCTGATCTGGCAACTGCCCTCCAGCCCCGGCTCGGACCAATTATTGTTAATAGCCCTTTGAATAAGCCAATCTTTATAGTTGGAAAACAACCCACTAGTTCTCCCCTTGACTCTATGGCTTTTGTTTTAAAATTAGCCTGTACCAGCTATGTAGGGTCCTTGGCTTGAATGCTGAGTGACCCTGTCATGACAGAATTAAAATCCTCATGCTTTTACATCAACTGTGGTATGAGGGTGGTCTCTTGGAGCGACTTCTCCTTGGTGGGAGCAACTCCTCCTTGTTGATTGGACTTCAGAGTCCAACACAAAGCTGTTCATCTTTATCTTCAGTTCAACAGGACACTCTTCTTCTCTATCTTTTCCCTTTACCACATACTATTTTACACTCTCTGATAATTTAACAATATTGGGATTTATTAAAACCATTTCCAATATTCTGCCTCCTGCACTCTTGTGTTTGATTGTTTCCAAACAAAGTGCTTACACTGTTGGGTTTTAGTTGTTGAGGGGTAGGTAGCCACCAGGGAAGACCACAGGGACATGGGGATAAGGCAATAAACAGTTTTCATTAGCCGCTTGGCTACTACATTGAGTGTTCAGAATCCTAGGAGAGCCACGAGCCTTTTCTAGGAGGAGCTTTTAAGCACAAAAGCATGTTCTGAGTTGACATACTTGAGTTAACAAGATCTTTTAGCCAAGCACAACTACAGAATTCAAATGTAAGATTAGTTGGTTTATTTAGAGCCTGTCTAGAACTTATGGACTGTGAGGACTTAGGTCTTTGTTTTCATTTCTATAGGTGGTACTGTCTACTCGCTGGGTTTACAGCCTGACTGGTGCTTCCATCCGTGAGTCAGCTGTGCTAAGATCTGGAAGTTGTTTTATTCTCCATTGCACTTAGTGAATCAAGAAGATGAAGTCTGAGAACTGTGGCTTAAAGAGCTGCAATTGGCCCTAAGCCCCACTAACTGTGCTAAACTGTGGCATAATTTGTCATATGGATTAGGATGCGGGCCCCAATATTAATTCAATCAAGTGAGAATTAGAGGCCCAGAGGGCCCCAATATCAGAGCAGTCAAGGGACAAAGAGAATAGAGACTGCTATCAATCTTCTGATTAATGTCTTATTCTTGTTTACTTTTTGACGTTTTTTTTTTCAGCCATGGCAAGGTGTTTTCTCATTATTCATGATGGATTAGCATAGAAACCACAGGTGTCTCCCAAAGAGGCCCATAGACCCTTGTCTTATGGGCAATAAGTCTAATTTCTCCAATTTCTGCAGGACCAGTTCAGCAAGGGAATCTACTGCTGTTTTAATTCAGAACAAGAGACTTCTAATACCTCTCAATCCTGATCAACCTGTCTACTGAGTTTGGAAAGCATCAGAAGAGGCATGCTGAGTCGAACCTTGTACCTGCCCACCAAGTGGTCTCAGAGGCCTGGGAATATCGCTATTGTTCAGATGAGTTAATGCACCAAGCAGATTCATAGATTACCTGCTAATCAGGAAAGTGGCTAGATTAAAGGTGTTGGATATTAGACAATTTTCAGCCCCTTGAAGCTCTCTAATATTAGCTTGGACTTTCCCCAGTCACCACGAGGTTTGTCAATCGATGAAGTGACAGTCTGGTCAGTTCTCATCCCTATGGAGTATGGGAGCCTATGAGTCTCAGCATGACCAGCCATCCTGGCCAGTGGTTTCTTGAGAGCGTGAGATGCTTCAGAATTTGTTGAAATGCTACTGTATCTTCAGAAATCTTTCTTCTTAAAGTCTACCAAGATATATAGAATACTTGAGTCATTTTTTCAATGAGTCACTCTGTTGGACCCTAGAGTCCAGTTATTGAGGAGGTGTTGCCCCAAAAGACCATCTCTCACACCACAGCTGATGTAAAAGCATGAGGATTTTATTAATTCTGTTCTGACAGGGTATTTTGGCATTAGAGGCCAGAAAGATGTCCCAAATATCTGGTACAGGCTACTTTGAAAGGAAAAAAACCACAGAAGCAAGGGGTGTCTGGGGTAGTTCTTTGACTATTATGATTGGCTTATTCAAAAGGACTGCTACCAATAATTGGCTGGAGAGTAGTTGCCAGATCAGATGAGGTAAGGGGGAAACATCTGAGGGTCACTTTGCCCCTTTCCCAGGGCCTGAGTCAAAACAGCAGTAACTGAGTCAACACCTAGGGGTTATCTGCCCTATTCAGGGATAGAAAGTTCCCCACATCTCAGTACATGCATGTGTAGCTGTTAGGTCCTTGGTTGTCAACGCGGAGGGGAGCACCACCGCTGAGTCTGAGAGGGCTCAGAATTGTCCTCAGAATTGTCTTAAGGTTTCACAACTCCAAAGGGAATACTGAGATAAAATTAAGCTAAACAAGTTTGGGCTGGCAATGTCAATGTCAGAATTCAAAGCCAAATCAAAACATAGGTCAAAAGAAACAGACATTTGAACCTTAGTGCAAAGCACACTTTAGAATAATGGAATCTTGGGCAGTGGAGGTGCACGCCTTTAATCCCAACACTCGAGAGGCAGAGGCAGGCAGATCTCTGTGAGTTCAAAGCCAGCCTGGTCTACAAGAGCTAGTTGTTCCAGGACAGGCTTCAAAGCCACAGAGAAACCCTGTCTTGAAAAACCAAAAAAAAAAAAAAGATAATGCAATCTTAGCTGAGCATGGTAGCACGCACCTTTAATCTTTAATTCAAGCACTCCAGAGGCAGAGGCTCTGTGAGTTCTAGGCCAACCTGCTTTACAAGAGAATTCCAGCACAAAGAAACCCTGTTTTGAATAATTCAAAAAAGAAAAAAAAACAAAGAAAAATTTGAATTTTGGTGAAACTTAATGACTTGGGAGCATGAGGAGTTCAAGGTCCGTCTCTCCTCTGAGTGGGTTCCCACGTCCTCTCTGACACACAAGAAATGGTTAGTCATTTAACTCGAGGAACCTGGTGAATTAATACCAAAGTAAAATTAGGGAAACAAAGCACAAAAGATTAAAATGAAACAATCCAAGCAGAAGCCTAGTAGGGCCCAGCATAGAGAGGAAAACCCTTGGTTAGGAAGATGATAGGAACAAGTCAGAGTTAGGGCAAGACTGCCTTAAATCAACGTTCAGAAAGTTACAATATATCTTATGAACTTCCAGTCATTTTCCAGAAGTAATTTTCCAAAACTGACACAAAAGAGAAACCAAGTGACCTACCATATAGGATTCCTTTCCCTCTTTTGTTTCATTGGTTCTTCTTTGGTTTTTTGAGACAGGGGATTTCTGTGTAACAGCCCCGGGTGGCCTTGAATTCACAAGCTCCTCCTAACTTAATCTCTGCCTCCAAGTGTGGGGATTAAGGGTGTGTGAGACTAAGCCCTGATTGATTTACCATTCTTAATGTTACATTTCAGCTCTTTTCATTGTGGTCAAAACTGTGCTAAATATTGATCTTCTGACATTTAAAATTTTTGTGCCTCGGTATTGATCAAAATTTGGGAGTATTTTTTACACATGAAAATCCTTTTTTCTGATTTTTTGGAGACAAGGTTTATCCGTGTAACTAAGAATGTCCTGGAACATATCCTGTAACCAGGCTGGGCTTGGTGTCAGAGGTCTACCCATTTTTGCCTCCCAAGTGCTAGGATTAAAGGCACAAGCCACAACACCTGAAAGAAAAGTCATTTTAATTATTCGTTCTGTGATGGTTTCAGTTTAAAGGATTATCATTGTATGGTTATTCACTCTTTGGGGGCATTGCTCAGTTTCTTGTCTGTATCCGGTTAAGGAGGGTGAATAGTGTAGCCAAAAACAAAGCATTGTCCAGGAAGACCACTGATCTTGGTGTGGCTCTGATCCTGAACTCATAATGGAGTCATAGCTAACTGGAGGCCTTCTAATTTGGTGCCAAAGCCTAGGGTGTTGCCTGTGCCCCACCCTCTGTTACAGTCACACTGCCTGGAATACTGTCTTCTGTACACATAGACGGACTGTGTGTCATTCAGGCTGATGGGACCACAACCTGATAAGACCTTTGCTGATGGGTAGTGCATGCATGTAAACTAGTGAAGATACACAATAAATCAACTCTGCACCCCTAAACTTGTCTCTGGACTCTGTTCACACGGAAACTCATCTGACTCTGTCTCCCTCACCCCTCTCCAACTGAGCCAACAGGGAGAAGGAACAAAACTCCCACAAAGGTGGTACTGGAAATGAGTCTCAGAGTCTCAGCTCCACCCAGTGCTGGTCCAAATAAAGGCAGATCTGGTTGGAGCTGGAGGGGGCAGGGAAGAAGAAATCCTGCCCTGGGGAGACATAACCTCCACCCTCCATTATAGCATCCCAAACACAAACCAAAGGATCCAGCAAACTTCAGTCGGGACAACTAACATCTTTATTGGGCCTGCTTTCAGAGCACAGGTAGGGAGTGACAAACAAGAAGGAGCCATGTCAACCTGGTCTGGACAACACATCGCTTAAAACCCCCGGGGATGGAGCCCCTCCCCTTGTGCTAACCTCCCACACTGCAGTCTCTCTAGCAGCCCCTGAGACCATGAGACAATTAGCCCAGAACAGCAGAAGTACAAGTAAATGCCTGTAAAATACAGGAGGGAACAGCCTCCATCTGTCTCTCCTCCCGCCTGCCCTGCTTCTAGGCCAGAATCTAGTCAACAGTCAGCGCGCTCATCTGGGGGTCACTTCCAGGTCCTTCCAGATGTTCTGATGCAGATATGACCACGGTGCTCTGAAGATAGTGTCATATGAGCCCGTCACAGGCGCAGGCACACTTGTTTGGAACCATGTTGGGTGCCCCTGAAACTGTTTTCTCTTCCTGTGGAATCCAACTTTTAGGAGGTTCAAATCAATGGTCATATGAAGGCTCAATTGTCAAATAACTAAAAATTTCTGCTGGTGGCCTTAGGAGACCTGTGAACCTGTGTCTGCTTATTTCAAATCCATCTTTGTGAGTGGCAGGGACATTTGGGGCTCTGAGCCAAGATCACACAGGCCTCTTAATGTTGTGAATGGTCCACGGCTTTGGCATCAGCAGCATCCACAGGGATCACAGAGGCCGCAGTAGCTTGCTAGGCCCATCTTCTCACCGTCACAATGGATTTGACGCTCTGAAAGGCATGGGTACCTAGAGCGCACCTTAGTGTAAGGACAGCGGTTGCGGGCTCTGCATACCAGCCTCTTGAACCTACAGATCAAAGTAGATGTCCCCTGAACCTGTGTGTAGGTCCCAAGGGTCAGTTCCTGCCCGGAGCATGAGGTGACCTCCAGGGAGTCCAGAGTTTCCTGACGCTCAGATCTCATCAGCTCAGATCTCTCAGGCTGCAAGGTTCACACAAAGACATCCACTGGGAAGCTCACCCTGGCCTCCCGACAGCTGCACTGAGTCGCCACCTTGCCATAGTCGATCCACCTCGGGGTTGCGAAATTGATGGCCTCAGCGCAGTTGAAGCCGTGATTGAAGCCAGCGTGATAGCCATAGGGAAAGGTGACCATGAATTCCCCAGCCTCTTGGGTCATGCGTGCAAACGGGATGCCATTCTCTTTGAGCACAGTGGGGGAGATGAGTGCCACCTTGTGCCTCATGAAGGCCTGGCAGCCCTGGGAGCTGCCCGGGAACAGCTGTCTGGCCAGGTGCTCCAGGCGCTAGCCATGCTCGAGGGGCGGGGGGGACTGCATACCACATCTTGGGCTGCCCAAAGTGCAGGTAGTTGATGCTGTACAGGTCCATGTCTTCCGTATGCCACACGAAGGTGGTCTTCCACATGCCAAAGTACAGGTAGGGCGTGTTGACGCCCTCAATCACAATGCTGCATTCCTGCTTCAAGAGGTCCAAAAGGTTTCCCAGGTGTCCCACGTTCCAATGTTGAGTGTTCTCGTCAAACAGGGAGCGCTGACATCTGCACCGTAAATTGGCGACCCAAAGTACCAATTCTTCCAGTATTTTCTCTCCAGATCTTCAAAATTCACATGTGGCGGGGTCCGGTATTTTTTGCTGTTGGCCAGGTCACGGTACTGCCCCACTGTCATGGCTTTCCTCTTCTTATGGAATTGAGTGAACACACCTGCCTGGCCAGACACCACTTGCTGCAGGGGAGTGCCTATTACCATGTCACTGACGTCCTCATAGGACTGCTGGGCTCTCCACTCCTTGGGTGGGATGACCTTTGCCAGTCCAGCTTGGTGTGCCCCCTGGGATTCCATGTAGGCTATATACTTGCGGAAATCTGAAAATTCGCTCATGGTTGGGCAGAAAGTCATGATGGTGCTGCCTGTGCTCCGGGGGCCTCGGGACTCAGAAGACATGGCTACTCTAGCCAAGATCTTGGGCTTTTCCGGAAGGATCAGTCAGACTGTCTGTCTGTCTTCTCTTGTCTCACTGTCTTCCTTGAGCGTTTTCTCCACTCTCCCGTCTGTCCTTTGGTAAAAAATATCAAATAGGAAAAAAAAAAAGCATATTTAACAAATAGTGCTGGCATAACTAGATAAGGAAAATGTGATTCATTTACACTGTGGACTACCACACAGCAGAAAAAAAAATAATGACAGTTTGAAATTTGCAGACAAATGGATGGAGCTAGAAAACATCATTTTGAGTGAGGTAACCCAGACCTCACTCAAACCCAGAAGACAATTGTCACATGTACTCATTCATAAGTGGTTTTTAAACATAAAGCAAAGAAAACCAGCCAAGAAATTACAGTCCCAGAGAACCTAGACAACAATGTGGACCCTAAAAGAGAAATCAATGAATCTAATCTACATGGGTAGTAGAAAAAGACAAAATCTCCTAAGTAAATTGGGAGCGTGGGGACCTTGGGAGAGGCTTGAAGGGCAGGGGAGAGGAAGGGAGAAGCAGAGAAAAATGTATAGCTCAATAAAATCAAAAAAATTAAAAGAAAAAAATTACCAAGCTAAAGACAATTCAAGTTCAAATCAAAAGACTGGTAAAGAGACACATTATTTGAACTCAGGTGGGAAACGAGGTTTTACAGGAAGCGTGCCATGGTGACATTCACCTTAACCCTGGCACTTGCGGGATGGCGGCAAGAAACTCTGGTGTTCGAGGTTGTTCTTAGATCCAAACTGAACTCAAAGTCATCCTGAGTACATGGGTAATAGGTTGTTTACTCATTAATTCAAGGAACTTTATGAATTAAAAATCTAAGAAAAACAATGCAAATGACAACCTAAGATTTCAAATCAACCGTCAGAACAGAAAATCCTAACCTCACTAGTGCTGAGCAGAGAGGAAACCTGACTTCTCTGAAAAGATGAGCAGGACACAGGCCTCTGACGTAAGCATGACTGACTCCACACTGGCAGTACCACTCAGACTGTGAGAATTCAGCACCCACACAGCACCACCTACCCAAACCACAACAATGGCCATCATTTTAGGAACGTCTTTGAATGTACTAACCTTGCATTTTTTTTCTATTCTTTTTTTTTTTTAGTTCTGGAGAACTACTTCTGGCTAACTGTTTTTCCTAACTGTGGTATGTCAACACAGAATGTGGTTTTTGTCTTTCCAAGGTCACCCTAAGAAAGGCTGGCATCTATCTACACTTGGATCCCCGGCACCAGTGTAGCCACTGGCAGTCTAATAAAGACTTTCTTCGGTTCGCGCAAACCCATGTCCCAGCAGTCTTTCAGCTGGTTACTTCCAAATATCTCTGGAGGCCTCAGAAAGATCCTCAGAGACCAGACCTCGATGCACCAGGGGTCTCAGATCCCTTTAGATAAAGGAAGAATGTGGTGGTCAAAAAGATCCTGGGATGTGTAGCTTGAGTTGTTCCAGACCCCAGGGTTCCCTCTGACCAATCACTGCCTAACACTTTGGAGGACTGTCACACTGCCACCCCCAAAGGAAACATATTGGCCTTCTCTCCAAAAGATACCCAATAGGAAAATGTAATCCCAATGGCCATAAAGTTTAAAAATTAAAAATCTGAAAATTTCATTAGACAGATTGTGGCCTTTAACAATCCCAGAGAGAAGTGAGCCAGGATGGCTAGTTAAGCTTAGACCCGCCCCCTTCCTTCGGTTGGCATTATATGTGGAATATGAACTAACCTGGAGCCGGGCAGTGATGGTGCATGCCTTTAATCCCAGGATTGGGGAGGTGGAAGTGAGCAGATCTCTGAGATCAATGCCAGCCTGGTCTGCAGGGTGAGCTCTGGGACAGTCGTAGTTACACAGATAAACTTTGTCTCTAAAAATCAGGAAAAAATGTCCTTTTGTATGCATAAAAAGTTATCTAATTTTTATTAAAATTGAAGTACAAAAATTTTAAAGGTCAGAGGATCAGTATTGAGCACAGTATTGAGCTTGCCTTTCTGTAGTAGCTTAGTCTTCTTCTCCAATAATTAAATGTTGGGATATTTGCTATCTCTAGCTTTAGTCCATTGTTCAATAATTTTAGCCTGTGTCACTATGTGTAACTATGGCTGTCCTGGATCTCACCCTATAGACAAGGCTAGCTTTGATCCCAGAGATCTGCTCACCTCTGCCTCCCAAATGCTGGGATTAAAGGCTTGAGTAACAACCAACAGGGAAAAAGTCATTTGGCCTAGAGCTCACAGAGCTCCGCCCGCCTCTCCTCTAGAGTGCTGGGATTAAAGGTGCCAGATACCACACCCAGCTCAGATTCCATTATTCTAAGGTGTGCTTTACCCATGTAGGGATCCAATGTCTGCTTCTTTTGACCAATGTTTTGATTTGGCTTTAAATTCTTACATTGACCTTCCCAGCCAAAGTTGTTTAGCTTAAATTTATTTCCGTATTCCCTTTGGAGTGACTCATTGAATAAATGAATCAAACATTCTATACCTTTGGAGGCTTTAAGCAGAAACATTTCTGAAGATACAGTAGCATTTCAGCAAATTCTGAAGCATCTCACGCTCTCATGAAACCAATGGCCAGGATGGCTGGACATGCTGAGACTCACAGGCTCCCATACTCCATAGGGATGAGAACTGACCAGACGGTCACCCCATTGATTGAGAATCCTCCTACTGACTGGGGACAATCAAAGTTAATATTAGAGAGATTGGAGGGTCTGAAACTTGTCTAATAGCCAATGCCTTTTATTTAGGCACTACCCTGATTAGCAGGTAATCTGTAAATCTTCATGGCACATTAATGCATCTGGACGATAGCGATATTCCCAGACCTATAAGACCACTTGGTGGACAGGTACAAGGTTTGACTCAGTGTGCCTCTTCTGATGCTTTCCAGCAGTTTGATCAGGCTTGAGAGGTATTAGAAGTCTTTGCTTCTGAATAAAACAGCAGTAGATTCCCTTGTTGAACTGGTCCTGCAGAATTGGAGAGTAATTAGACCTACTGCTCATGAGAAAAGGGTCTATGAGCCTCTTTGGGAGACACCTGTGGTGTCTATGCTAATTTATCATGAATAATGAGAAAACAACTATCCATGGCTGAAAAAAAAACTTCAAAAAGAAAACAAAACAAAGGCATAAATCAGGTGATTGATAGCGGACTCTTTTCTCTTGGTCCCTTGACTGCTCTGATACTAGTGACCACTGGGACCTCTAATTCTCATTTGATTGGATTAACGTTGGGGAGCTCATCCTAATCCATATGGCAAATTATGCCACAGTTTAGTGGGGTTTAGAACCAACTGCAGCTCTTCAAGACACAGTGATCCTCACACTTGAGCCTCTTGATTCACTAAGTGCAGTGGAGAATAAAACATCTTCCAGATCTTAGCACAGCTGACTCTAGGATGGAAGCACCAGTCAGGCTGTAAACCCAGCGAGTAGACAGTACCACCTACCGAAATGAAAACAAAGACCTAAGTCCTCACGGGCCATAAGTTCTAGACAGGCTCTAAATAAACTAACTAATCTTGCTTTTTGAATTCTGTAGTTGTGCTTGGCTAAAAGATCTTGTTTTCTGAGGTATGTCAACTCAGAACATGCCTTTTGTGCTTAAAACCTCACCCTAAGAAAAGACTCGTGGCTCTCCTGGGATTTTGAATACTCAATGTAGTAGCCAAGTGGCCAATGAAAACTTTTTATTGCCTTATCCCCATGTCCCTGTGGTCTTCCCTGGAGGCTACCCCACAACAACTAAAACCCAACAGTGTAAGCACTTTGTTTGGAAACAATCAAACACAAGAGTGCAGGAGGCAGAATATTGGAACCTGAAATGACCCTATCCTATAGCAATGCTGACGAATATCTTGCATATCACCATAGAACCTTCATCTGGTGATGGATGGAGATAGAGACAGAGACCCACACTGGAGCA
>NC_022012.1:18549941-18556029 GCF_000317375.1 Microtus ochrogaster
ATAACTGTTTTGTTATATGTAATTTTACTATGTTAAAGTTAAAGCCTTTCTTTTTTGTTTAAACAGAAAAAGGGAAAATGATGTGGGAGTGATTTCTTATTAATAAAGAAACTGCCTAGGCCCATTTCATAGGCCAACCCTTAGGTAGGCAGAGAAAACAGAACAAGATGCTGGGAGAAAGAAGCTGAGTCAGTGTGTCACCATGGTTCCCCCATTCCAGGCAGATACAGGTTAAGATCATTCCTGGTAAGCTGGCTCGTGGGCTACATAAAATAATAGAAATGGGTTAGATCAATATGTAAGAGCTAACCAATAAGAAGCTGAAACTAATGGGTCAGGCAGTGATTAAAAAAATACAGTTTCTGTGTAATTATTTCAGGTATAAAGCTAGCCGTGCAGGCGGCTGGGTGCTAGGGATGCAGCCCCGCCGCTCTTAATTCAACATAAAATAATGAATGGTTTTATGCACATATATAAAGTTTCAAGATGTTGTTACATACTAATAAAGAAAATAGACTTAGTGGGAAGATGAATAGCTATATGAATATATATATATAGGCTATATGAATCTTTTCTGTTTTTCTGAAAACACTAGCAAGCAAAAAAGAAACAAAAGTACATTGGAGTTTGTACTCAAAAATCAAAGAGCCAGCTGTATAAATGCTACTTTGTTTAGATTCTGTCCGGTCCCTCTTACATTTATGTCTCTTTCCCTGTTAGACAATCCACACGTGGATTCTGAGACACTAGGACTTAAAAGATACACATGTGTCCTTTATGGTGCTCCCTGTTGTAAGTGATTTCCTTGTGATAGTGTTTCTACATTGGTTTGATTTAACAGTGTCTAGGAGATAGGAGATTTTGTACAGGTCTGTGAAAATGTTTCCAAAGAGGATGTGGTTTTCACTATCCCATAGGGCAGAAAGAGGGAATGTAATAAAATATGGAAAGGGAGAAATCCAGATGGTGTAAGCATTCTCTTTTTGTTTTGTCATTGCTTCCATTGTGTCCTCTTTGTGATGGTGGATTGAGACTGCTGTTATTCTGAATAAAAATAACTCTATCCTGCTTTTTAAAAAAAAAAATCCCAAGAAAAACGCTTAAACTGGCTTTTCTCTTTTCCTTCCTAAACTGTCAGGTGCCGATAACTGCAAATTTCGGGAGATGCTAGGAATAAATGATGGCACATGAGAAGATTTTCACGTTGAGAAAAAGTCAGTTACATCAGGGAAATGCTAGAGATATTAGCCACAGTACACATAGGCATGCAGATTATAGTAGAGGAGAAGATGCCTGCAGCCAAACTCACACCAGATGGAAGAGTCTTCCAGACCACAAGATGGTAATGAGTTTCCTCAAGAACACTATCCTGGTGAAAAGTGAGTTTACGTTCTCTTTTGCCAGGAAAGGGAGAACAAAAGCCAGTCCCCACTGTCACCCTTCTGCCTAGGAAGGAAACCAGCTCCTTTTGCTATGGGATGCTGAGGTGTATGAGACTCTTCTATGAAGAATAACCAAGGTCTTGAGTACAGAAGCCCATGAACAAGACCTGATATGAGTTAGGAACCTAGAACCATCACCATCAAGACTAACTGAGGCCCCTAAGAAAAGGAGAAACTACCCTGATAGATCTGTAATGGCAAGAGGCTTTGTGTACAACCCCAAAGCATAGGAAATGGAGAAGGGCCAAGTAAGAGGACATGTTCATAAGCCACATCTTGGAATGGGTGACAAAACACTAGGTGACAAGACTAGGAAATGTGGACCCCACCCCATTTAAGATAACTTAAACCATTTAGTGCCTCAAAAAAAAGCCAATAATTTAAGGTTCTCCAAGCACGCCCTGCCCATGCCATCAATAATTATTTTGGTTCAGTTGGCACGAACATGCCACTCTCATACAAGCATGAGAAGCTGAGGTCAATCCCAGCACTCAAATAAAAATCCAGACCTGTAGATCCCCATAATGCACTGACCAGCCATCCCAGGATAATCAGGAAGTCCCAGGTTGCAGCAAGAGCTCTTACCTCAGGGGGAAAAAATGTGGATGACTCCTGAGAAATTACATCCAAGGCTCTCCCCTTGTCTTCACATGCAGGAGGAGAGAGAGAGAGAGAGAGAGAGAGAGAGAGAGAGAGAGAGAAAGAGCGAGAGAGAGAGTTTTGGGGAACAGAAGCCAGAATCAGAAGGGAACAGACAGTTGGCCCAGTTAATCCATCAGCCTAAACAATGGCAATCTGGGGGACATGTCCACGTTCCAGTGGAGAGACTCATACAAGTTCCCATGGCCCTCATGAGTCATCTGAGAAGTGGAGATATCTTTCTTTCTAAAGATTTCCCTGTCACCCCAGGAGCAACAAGGATGATGGATTTCCTCTCGAAATAAGGAAAAGGTTATTCAGGACATTAGCAGAGCTATGGCTCTTCAGCAGGAAGAGTCACGAGATTATAAGCAAGTGGTCCCTTGTTCAGCAATGTCCTCGGCATGCAGTTTCCAGCCCATGTTTCAGAATACAGTCACGACAGTGTGGCTTTCAATCAGCAGCACTTTGAGCAGGAGGCACTCCAGAGTGCAGGGATGGATGACTGAGGCCTGCCTATCTGAAATAGGGAAAATCCATTTGTTTAATCAGAAGTTTTGAGCCCTTGAAGTCAATATCACGGGAAACTGCAGTCTCTGGGCATGCAGTGAGGGGAGCAGTGAAGTGTTACTTATCTACCCCAGGTGACTTTCCTTTGTTCCAGAACTAGGAGTCACCAAGAGAAGGATGGGTTTGGGAAGTGGGTAGAAATTTTTACTCTTTTGGCTGTGCCTGGAGGAATACATGAGTAGAGGTTTGGGATGCCTGTTCCTCTTCTACTGGGTACACAGTTTAGGGGGTTGCAGGACCCCTCACAGAGCTCCTTAGACCATCTAGCCTATCGCTGTCTCACAGCCTCACCTCAGCAACTCTGATGTAAATGGATGGAAATGTCAGCATCCTTCACCCGTGAGAGGTGACATCAGTCCACAAAGGGTGAACTCCCAACAAGAGCAGAGACTGCGATCAGGATACACAGCTATCCTGGCATACAGCACGAATCTTTGCATCACCCACTATCAGGAACAGCATTGTCCACACTTGTCTAGCAGATGGGACACAGCTGTTCTGTGAGGAGAGACTACTCACAGTGATGAAGGGACAGGAGGAGGGCCACAAGACTGGGCAACTGTGAGCACAGGGCAGCATCAGTCACGTGGTTTCCATTTGTTTTTTTTCTTGAGCCAGTTCCCATGGACTCAGTTTAAATCCAAGTTTAATCCAGGTTTGGGGAGCCCCCTCCATGTCTATTAAGCAGCAGGACTGATTTTTCTGTTGTTGTCAAAATTAACACAGATAGAGAAATGGGTGTCTTGTCCCCAGTCACCAAAGAACTGGGTAGAATGACCTAGAACAGGGAGCAGGCCCATTCACTACAGGCTTCCCACAGCTATGGGTATAAAGGAAACCAATCACGCAAGAGGAACCAGACAAACACTGCCTGCTTAGCCTACCCTCCTTAGTATCATGGGTCAAGTTCCCCAGAAAATGATTCATCCCACCATCCTCCAAAGCAGGGCTACCTCAATGCAGTAGCAGAAACAACTATTGATTGACCACATCCTTGGGAAATCATTGGGGAGAAATGTGGTCAGGTGGAGGCAAAACTCACTGAAGCCTGGATTAGACAATGCAACAATTCAAGTAAAACAAGAAAACAATTCAAAGGGAGAAACACAGGCCCTGCCATGGACAGAGCTTTAAACTAGCTGTTCTGAAATGCAGATTCGATGACTTCAGATCCTGCTGAAAGCTCTGCCCAGTCCTCAGTCTCATGCACCCTGCCTCCACTCCTACATTTAGCAACTACCAAGTTACTGCAGAAATTTCCAAACAGCCATCTCTCCTTGCCTTTCCCTACTCATTGCTTTCCGGACAGTCTTTATAAATCTTTCAACTTATAACCATAATCCCCCCCGTGTTTTTAGAAACACGCCACAGCCCCTTGCCCTGGAGGGAAATGTCTCAGGACCTCACAGGCTTTAGACCACCATCCATTTTTCTGTTTATTCATTCAAAAAAAATCCTGTTGACTCTCTCCTCTCGACTGGACTACTATTAAACGTCCTGAGGAGATGACAGTGAACCACAACACAAAAGTCTGTAACTTTAGAATGTCTCTTTCCAAGGACAAAATCATTACCCTGCTTCATCAGCCTCCTGGATGCCCTGTAGCCAGGAGTGTGACCATTGGCTTCTATCAGCTCTTGGAGATTAGCCACTCACATCTCTTTCCAATGCTCTATCCAAAACCATTGCTTTGGTAGCTTGATGTCAGTCGTGGTGGGAGGTCACTAAACATTAGCTAGTATGCCCTTCTTACATCCAACAAGATACAACTTGATAAATTTCAAAATCTCCCAAATGAATGTATGTCTCACTGTGCCTGAGCATAAGCGCTCTGTGCACAAAACCTCTCCTCTTCGTCTATCTGCCATGTGTCTTCAAGCCCTAGCTTTGAAAACATCATCTATGTGAGACAACCTTGGCCCTTGGGGGTGGGGTGGACCCCTCCACTGCAGCATGCACAGGCCTGGAACTTCTTCAGTACTTAACCTCCTCATGTGCTCACCTCCTCCTAGACGGCACATTTCTCAACTCCTGGCCACAAGCTTCCTGGTCTAAAATAAATTCTTACTGAATAAATTTGGCACTAACTGGGAAATTATCTTATTTAACAGCTTTCTTCAGACTTCGTTTTAGAAATCAATTGTAGGCTAAGATGAGCCTGGAGCCTAAACCGTGGAAATGACCGTGAGATCTGTGAAGTATAGGACTATGAACCACTGAGCTGTTCTTGTCTGTGCTGTATTTATTCCATGTCTATGAAAAGTGCACAGTATGAATGCCTGCATGATGAGTGAAAGAGTTGGGGACACAGAGGAGCATGGCTGGGTCTTATGACTGAGCTCATGGGTACAGACTGGGGAGGATATAAGCAACTTGCAAGGTGACCCCTTGAGGTAGGTGAGATGTCCCCCTTATTCTCAGGCACTTTTATATGTAGCCCTCAATAGGTGTTGCTATTGGCTGACAGAAGCAAGTCCCCAGTGTGGGGCCATGCTTTGTGATTGAAGTCTTCACCCACAGTTTGCTCTCTCCATCTCCTGGTTGTGGTTTCTGATCTATGCTCTCAGTTGCTTCTGCCGCCATGCCTGGTACTCACTTCCAGGCTTCCTGATGTGGTGATGATAGATTCTCACCTCTCTGGAACTGTATGCCCAAATAAAGCCTTCATTCTGTAAGTTGCTTTGGTCATGGTTTTGCAAGAGAGGTTTAAAAAAGTAACTAATACATCCCTAGACTTAATTCACTCATTGGAATAAAAAACCAAGAGCCCGGTGGCAACATAAGTAAGTCCCCTGGGAGTTTATAGAAATCTTGAAGAGAGTGTAATCATTCAGGTTCCTTACGCCAGTGCTCTTCTGGAACAAGTGTTGACAATGGACAGCAAGGCACTGAGAGACTGAGAAAGGAAGCCAACACTTCTGCAGTGTGATCCTAGGGATCAAAAACCTGTAGATTCTTGTGATGTAGGTCAGAAGAGCTTTACAAAGTCATCAGGACAAAGGTGACTTCATCTAAGTCAGAAAGAGCCAGATTTACCTCAGCTAATGTCAAAAGGCCAGGTGTATTCCTGGAGCTCAAGTCTCCAATTGACATCTTACTCAGAAAAGAATATGATGGGCAGACAGGTGCTAATGTTGTCAATGGTTCAGTGGAAGTATCATTTGAGACAGATACCAAAGGGTGTTTTTACTGGAGAGCAAGCAGTACAGAAAAGGACCAATGTCCAGAGCTTCAGACATACCTGGAAAGGAGGCAGGACGACAACACTATAGGAAGCAGCAGAAGATGCAACCTGTTTCTAGCCAGTCAACTTTCCCTGAGCACAGCAACAGAAATTGGTGCCCAGCCCTTTAGATGACAACCGATAGGAAGCTAAAAGTACAAGGTGTACCAACCGAGGCCATCGGGAAAGGTGTACCAACCGAGGCCATCGGGAA
>NC_022012.1:18557459-18576416 GCF_000317375.1 Microtus ochrogaster
ACCAACCGAGGCCATCGGGAAAGGTGTACCAACCGAGGCCATCGGGAAAGGTGTAGAGGTCATCGGGAAGGACTGGCAAAAGCCCAAATGCCCCTGCCACTTCTTTTCACTGAGTTCCAGAGTGGTGAGTGAACTCGCAAGGAACAGAAATCCCAGGACTGAATTTGATGGAGTACTAAACATTTTCATGGAGAGCCTGTGGGCATTTTAGCAGCAACCAACAGAGTTGGGAAGAGATAGTGCTTGTCTGTGCCCGGTTTGGCTCATACATAATATAGAAACAATAATGTTGCCTGCCAGGATATTCTAGTAGGAATTAAATTGATTAAATTTTTGAATAGAGTGGTGTCATGTCTGAACTCTGACCACGATAAAATCTACCCTGCTAAAGGACTGCTTCAGGGAGAATGAAGGCAAACATAGGGAGAGGGAGACAACCTGTGGGAGCATGTTGGGCTGAGCAAGTGTCACTCATATTGCCCCCAGATCGGATGCTTGGAATGATACAAAAATCCAAATCAAAGGTGAATTATCCAATGGGCAGCTCAGGGAAAGTCCGGACTACATCATCTCATTGCTTAAAACACACGAAAACTGAAAGAGCTAACTAACTAGTTCATGGAAGTCCCAGTGACAGTTTCTGGAACCCCTGGGAATGATGAGTACGAGAGGCAAAGAGTAGGAGAGATTGTGAAGAGGCAGGTGAGAACATTCTGTCTTTCTCTGATCTACAGAGACTAATGTGCCTGCAGATAGGATGTGTGCAGACCACACCTACTGCACCCCCACTTTTGGTGACACTGCCTTCAGGACTAAGCAGATCAGCAGACCCCATTTTCTCCTGTTCTGGTTCCTTCCTTAGCAGTAGAGGCCTTGGTAAAAAAAAAAAAAATCCAGTCCTGGATACTACTTCCCCTGCCACCTCTCTATCTGGCTTGACACACTGTGCCTTAATTATCTATTTAATTGCCTGCATCTACTCCCTACAGCTGCAGGCAGGACTTCCATCTTTATCCCCATGGTGTCCTCATTGCCAGACAATAGTGGACCTTTTGCATATTTATTGGATGAATGAATAAATGAATGAATTGGCAAAACTCTTGATAATATAATTCATGCCCGGTCCCATGAATAAGCAATTAAAGGTCAGAGTGACTGGGTGAACCTGTGCCACTGAAAACATCATCCATGTACCAGGGACGTTGACTAATCTCCCTTGGAGGCTCATAAGAAATGCACCTTCAAGCAGCAACCCCATAACCACTGAAGTCTCAGAAGTCCTATTCTAAGGGTAGAGTCCTTCCTGGGCCCAGTATGCAAAAGCCAATGGAATGAATGAACTGGAAGTGCAAATGTTTCTGAAAGGGGGCCATGGCCTATGACCACTATCTATTCACCCTATACCCCATAACTATCTATCCTACACTCCATAACTATCTACTGTACACCCTGACTGTCTGCCCTAACCTTACCCTATACTCCACACTGGTCATAGGGCCCCCAACTTAAAACAAGGAATCAAGCATCCTGCACAATCTGGTATCTCCTGGAGCCTCCATCTGCACCAAGTCATGCCTTTAGCTGTACCAGGCTGCTATTGTTAAGGGAGAATAAGGACCAGCAGGGACAATGACACTACTATGGTTGACTGAAAAGGCAAGGCTCCTCTGGTCTACCATGGCAATGACAGGCCTGATTTCATCTGAAGAAGCACAATAGCCTTTTATTATAGGATTTCAATGGCATGAGCTTGCCAAAAGGACCAGAAAATGACTAAGAGACAAAAGCAAGGCCTCTTGGGAATGCCAAATCTTATTTTAACAGCCAGTGTTCCCATTACTCCTGACTGAGCTCCTTCCTTATCTCAGAAGTTCTATAGGCTCTTCAGGGAGGGGTGCAGATAAAAAAAACCCAATAAATGTTTTTGTAACAACTTTTGGGGGAGTAAAGAAGGGAGAGGGCAGAGAAATTCAGCATTGCACATCCAGGAGACTAGTTTTCCTGAAGCCAGGGTCAAAGTCTTTATTTGTTTCACTGACTACTTAGTTAACTTATTGTAGCATGAATTCTTATTGGTATTAATAAAAACCCAGAGTCAGATATAGGGGTTAATGTTGAAGATCAGAGAAGCAAAGTGACCAACTACTAGAGAGTTCTTTTACCTCTACCAATGCTCAGACTAAAGAGGTGATTTTGTCCTCAGACTGCATCTCCAGACTCCATCTGTCTCCACCAAATCTCAGACTGCACTGAGTCTCTTGCCTTCTCCTGTCTTCTATTCCCCTCTCTGCCTAGACTTATCATTCCTGTCTTCACCTCCCTAGTGCTGGGATTAAAGGCATGGGATCCCAAGTGCTAGGAACTCCTTTGTGTGAGCTTTGTTTCTCTTTTAGACAGATTCAAACTTGTGTAGCCCAGGGTGGCCTTGAACTAACAGAGATCCCTCTGCCTCTGTCTCCCACGTCCTGGGATTAAAGGTGTGTGCCACCACTCCCTGACCTCTAGTGACTTAGCTCTGCACTCTGATTTTCAAGCAAGCTTTATTTGCTAAGACATAAACAAAATGTCACTACAGCTTATCTTTTCTGGTTCTCATTCTGTGACCTACAAAATGTCAGTACTAAACTTGCCATGTGAGCAAAGAGATAGTGAAATAAAACTAACTGAGGTATATGGAAGTACTCAACATGGCACTGGACACATGCATAGCAAGTTTTAGTTCAAAAATTTGCTCATATTGTCTACCAACTAGTATCCCTTCTACCCACAGCACCCTGAGAAAGGCTGAAGGTATGGTTCCTTTCAAGATGTCTGTATTTCAGTAGGGACTCCAAAGCAATCAAGGTTTCTGATACAAAGGAAAGAATCTGCAGTGATAGAAATGGCATAGGGAAGGCTGGTACCTTGAAGTCACTGAGTACAGATGAACCCCAATTCCAGATGAGTGGAACTACAATAGCTGAGTCAGACAGGAGAAGAGGCCTGAATACATGGAGCCTCCAGAAGGTGATAACTAACAAGAGTGCAATGCCCAGCTCAGGGCACAGTGTGGCTCCTGATTCCAAGCCTGACACAAAAAGGCATGGCCATACCCATTCCTTATAGGCAGGCTTGAGAGAGAGAAGGCCATGAAGGAAATGGCTTCTAGAGAGAGCTCAGCAGCCATACCCCTTTATTCAGAGCTAGTTCACTGCTCTGGTCAGGGTGGAGGTAGGGGAAGAGACCTTGGAGTGGAAGGCACTAGCCTCAGGAAAGTTTGACAGAACACAGGTGACAGAAGACTCCAGTTAAGCACAAATTATAGGAGCCCAAGGACCACAGAAGATGGGATCAATGAGCCAAAAGGCAGCTAGCAGAGAATTAGGGGCAGCTAGTGAGGAAATGTCAGTGCCAACAAGCCATGACATTACATCCCCAGTGATATAACTACACCACAGGGCATGTGAAAGGCTATATGTGAGCTGGTCAGCAGCCATGAATATGTTCTCCCCCATTAGTGGGAGTGTCTAGCATCCTAAATGTTCCTACTGAGAACTAGAGTATGTAACAGGTGTAGCCATGGAGAGAGCTAGACAGAGCATAGCACAGTTGTTCTCAAAGAAAGACTTTAGTGCTACTAGAAAGCAAACAATAAGGTTGTGAGATGATAGTATGCCTTATGAGGAATTACTAAAAGGAGCACAAACCCTTCTTTGGGGCTAGAAGATGTAGGATCTCGTCTGTTTTGATAGGCATGACTTTGTAGAGAGTCTTTGTCCTACCTCTCAGCTCCCAAATCACAAGAAGGACATTTATTATTAATTATGAAAGTTCAGCTGATAACTTACGCTTGTATTTTCAGCTATCTCTTATAAATTAATTTATCCCATTTCTATTAATCCATGTGCTTCCCTGATGCTCATTTTCCTCATCTATATACTGTTCATCTTGCTTTTATCTGCATCTCATAGAATCTCTGTGGCATCTCCACCTTCTTCTTCCCAGCATCCTCACTGTCCCCAAATTTCCTGCCTAGCTATTGGCTGTTCACTTTTGTGTGTGTGTGTGTGTGTGTGTGTGTGTGTGTGTGTGTGTGTGTGTGTTTTGTTTTTCGAGACAGGGTTTCTCTGTGGTTTTGGAGCCTGTCCTGGCACTAGCTCTGTAGACCAGGCTGGTCTTGAACTCACAGCGCCTGCCTCTGCCTCCCAAGTGCTGGGATTAAAGGCGTGCGCCACCACCGCCCGGCTTGTTCACTTTTTATTAACCAATCAGAGTGACACATCTTCACAGTGTACAAGATTATTCCACAATATTTGTCCCTTTTTATCTAAAAAGGCAAGGTTTTAACTCTAACATAGTAAAACTATAAACAATAAGAACAATTGTCAGATAAAACTTATATTCACAATGTCTAGTCTATTTGTATTTGGCACATTTAGATAAAATAATCTATTACCTATCTTATCATGATGAATTTGAAGTTTTATACCTAAACCATTTTTATCATTACTTATATTACAATCTTAAAAATATTTTTTAGACCTCAAAATATTTTCTTAGATAAACAATTTATATTTCTCAACCTTATACACTTTACATCACTTATATAAGTTTCTTTTTTAATTTGATAACAAGAAAGACTGTAAAACTATAACTATCTAGTCTTTAATCCCTATCAGAGACCCAAGAAAGATAAAATATTACCTGAATAAACAAGAAGTGGAGAGAAAAAAACTTCTGAAACTATTGAAATGGCAGAGACATCTGGCTGCCTGGACAGTCACCACCAGTTTCCTCTGAAATATTATGGCATCCATCTTTGGCCTATTGGCCTAGAATATCTGAGAGACATTTCTGTAAAGCAAGAATTTTGAAGGACTGTCATACCTTGTCTTGGTAAAGTTTGGCAGTCACTTTCTTTTTGTGTCTTGCTTCTCCAGTTTAGACAGCATACTGTCAGCAGTTGAAGCAAGATCAGACCCTTGCCCAAATGACTATAATTTGCCACAAAGAAAGCAAACTCAATATGGTTGTTCTTTGATGCCACAATTCTTTTTGATGTAAACTGGTGCTCCTGAGCAGATATGTCTCACTGTAAGGAAAGACATTATGCTATTGAAACATTTTAAATGCCATGTGCATCTCTGTACACAGCCCTCATGAGATTCTGTGGGATTAGGAAGCCACATTTGGTTCCATTTTTTTTTGTATGTTTGGAACCTTTTTTTAAGCATTCTAACATCTATTGAGGAAATATGTGCCCCATATTGGGTGCCATTTGTAGTGAGTCTTTCTTTGTCCCTCCAGTCAGCTCCTGAATCACAACACAGAGAATTATTATTAATTATGAACTCATGACTGACAGCTTAAGATTGTTTTTTCTAGCTCTTATAACTTAAATTACCCCATTTCTATTAATCTATGTGCTTCCCTGAGGCTTGTTTGCCTCATCTCCATACCCATCCTGCTTTCCTCTGTATTTCATGGCCTCTCCCTGGCACCTCTGCCTTCTTCCCAGCATCCACTCTGCCACAAAAATTCTGTCAGCTATTGATCATTCAGCTTTTTATTAAGCCAATCACAGTGACACATCTTCACAGTGTATTAAAAAATTATTCCACAACATGTCTTCTTTGCCATGAACCTTTTCGTCTCATGATTACTTGAGGATCCAACTCAGTTATTTCTCTTTGAGCTAAGCATTAGATGTTAGCACAGCTGGCTGAGCCTTTCTGGATTCCTCCACTGTGATGTTACCATCAATTTTGGTAGCTCTATGTTTGTCACCATATGCTAGTAGAAAATAGAAATTTCCTCTTTGGGTCCTCAGACTTGAAAACAAGTTTAGAGACAATTTTATTAATTCTTGAGCAAATGGCAGCAAGCAAAACAAGCTGTAAACCTTGGCATTTCTTAGTAAGAGGGAGATCAAGAAGAAAAAGGGAAAAAAGTACCATTTGTAAGCACCCATATGGTTCAAGTATGAGGTAGCTCAGAACTAGAGATAGAAAGTCCAGAGAGTCAGAAAAGTATGCCTGGGCTTTGGAAAGGGGGCTGGAAAAGAAGTTGCACTTTTCTGAGTAATTTGGAAAAACAGAAGTCTATCAAAGCTACATAGTAGAGGCTTCACAAAACTTGCATGGGAGGGTGTTCCGGGAGAAAAAGTACATTGTATCATTTAGAGAATAATTAATTATTCCTTTCATCTCCTTAGCTTATCTTTCTGTGAGTTACCTTCTTGAGAGAGTGATCTCTCAGCCAGGTGATTGACAGGCTCAGATGGTTTACACCTAAGTGAGGAGACAATGGTATGTAAAGCTTCAAACATTGAAGTAGATCATAATGCCATATGAATCTCATTCTTTTGACCAGGAAGAAATAGCTCTCCCTCTGTAGGCCTCAACAGAGCACTGATGTCCATCCTTGGTAACCTGGAAGGATACTGTAACATTGCCCCATCAAGAGATCAAGGTTTACATCAAGAGAGGAGACCTTTAAATTGCTTAGGAAATGGGCTAAAATTGGAGAACAAATATGGCACATTTCCACCATGATTCCAGAGTTGTTCTTTAGAAGGGATTCTTGTCTGGTGTTTCAGTCATACCTCCAGGCTTCAGGTGAAGGTGATCATTTAGGAGGAGATAAAGAATCATGGCTTCCTGTAGTAGGAGCGGCGGGGCTGCATCCCTGGCACCCAGCCGCCCGCAAGGCTAGCTTATGCCCCGAAATAATTACAAGGAAATTGTATTCTTTTAAACACTGCTTGGCCCATTAGTTCCAGCCTCTTATTGGCTAGCTCTTACATATTGATCTAACCCATTTCTAATAATCTGTGTAGCCCACGAGGTGGCTTACCAGGAAAGATCTTAATCTGTGGCTGTGTCGGGTGGGAGAATCATGGCGACTGCCTGACTCGGCTTCTTTCTCCCAGCATTCTGTTCTGTCTACTCCACCTACCTAATTTTCTGTCCTATCAAAGGGCCAAGGCAGTTTCTTTATCTAACCAATGAAATCAACACAAAATAGAAGACTCTCCCGTATCAGCTTCCTGCTGACAGAGCTTCCAGTTGGGGCACAACCAGAGTTATTTCCTGCTTCTAACCAAGAAAGAGAAGTACAGCTGTTCTCTCATGCTGTCCCTGCCATAAACAGCCTGACAAGTTTCTACGTTCTGTCCTCATTGTGACAATGTGCTATGGTGGTCCTATTCCTGGTGCCACTTTCCACTGCTTACAGTTTCACCACTTCTAAATATGGACCACAGTTGGACAGACATCATCTGAATCAGCAAGGAGATGGAATTATTTAGCTGCCAGGTGGCTACGGAACACAGCTAGACTTGGAAAGTCCTGATAGAGACAAGTAGGGACACTGGCCAACAAGGAAAATTGATTTAAGAGAAAGTGAAGGGTCAGTTGGTATTACAAAAAGTAGAACTCCATATTGAGGTATATGATAAATAACAGAATCTTATTTTGTAAGTGCATGCTTACGCACACTCATGTTCTGTTCCCTGTTGGTGGGATAATATTAATAGGGATTACTTCATAATTCCTTCCTGTTTCCTAGATGTTTCATAATGAACATACATCACACTTATAATGAAGTGAATGCTAGATTGGAAATCTTGACAAATTTGTGACCACGGAACTGAAACATGGCTTATCTGCAACTCAGCATGCTTCCAGGAACACAGTCCCTCCAGACAGATAGCCCCTGCCTCACTCCTAGAGTGAGTTCACTCATATTCACTTCACACTTAATGCAGTTGCCTGGCTTCATTGAAACTTGTGGATTATGTGGCTCAATTCTGTGAATAAACCCTCATTTCACAGTATTAAATGATTGCATAGACTTTTTTTTAAAACAGGAGTTGAGGAAGGAGTCAAAATTTTGGGTATGCATTTGAAACAAACCTCTAGAGAGCATAAAGAGGAAGGACTGAGTAGGGAAATTAAGACCAACATAAACATGAAGGTGAGGAAGGCAGCACTCTTCCAGGAAGACTCCAGAGATGCCTCGGAGATGTGGTGCCATAGCCTGGCATTTGTCTGTGGCTGATGGTCACATTGCTTTGGGATTGCAGCAAGAAAGCAAGTAGTGGGAAATGTAAGGGGCTAAGGAGAACTGTGCAGCTCACAGCTCACTTCAAATTTGGCTCAAAAGTGTGGCAGTGCTCCTCTTCTTACCCAGTCAGATTAAAAAATTGTCTGTGAAATGAGAACCTTCCAGAGGCTCAGATCCTCACACACTCTTGCTTTCCTCCCTGCTTTGCAACCCTGAAGATGCACTGTAACCTAAGGTTGCCCTTGCCCCTAGGTCTTTGTCTGATAGGCTGGGCTCAGGAAGACTGTGAACAACAGACTCATCTGTCAGCTTCCACCTCATCAGTATAACTGGACAAGAGATTTCGTCTTTTGTGCCTTGCTTTCTACATCTGTCAAATATCCTTAAAAAGTAACTTCTTATTCCTTGTATAAGACACAATATGGACATTTGATGAGACTTTTTACTTTTTCCTCTTTTACTATTAGAGAGACAGTTACTTCACATCTGAAAGCAGTGGATTCTCTGGACTCTAGAGTCTAAAGACTAGAACATGATATAATACTTCTTGCATTTTCTGTTAGAGTATAGACATTCTTCTCTGGTTAAACATGAAATCTATGAACTTGGCCATGCCATAGTTTTGTCAGAAGACCCAACCCAGGTCACCATCATGCAAGACCCCCAGGCAGGCAGCGTTTGCCACCCTGTGTTCTCACAGAAAAGGGAAGGAAGGAGCTTGTGATAATTTTATTGTAATTGGCTCCATTAACTCCAATAAGCTCATAGGGAGTGGCACCATTGGGAGGTGTGACCTTGCTGATTTAAGTGTGTCCTTTTTGAAAGAAGTGTGTCTCTGTTGGCGAAGGCTTTGAGGTCTCTTTTGCTTAAGCTTCTCTCGGTGTTATAGTCCATTTCCTGTTGCCTGCAAGATATAGGAATCTCAACTACCTCTCCAGCACCCTGTCTGTCTACATGCCACCATGCTCCCCACAATGATGATAATGGACTGAACCACAGAAACTGTAAATGACTCACTCCAATTAAATGTTTTCCTTGTAAAGAGTTATGTGGTCATGGTGCCTCTTCACAGCAATAGAAAACCCTAAGACAGAGTTCTGGTGATACAGGTTTTTGTTTCTCATTCAGTTCACACAGAAGTAAGCCAACAGAGGGATGGTATCAGAAGAATAAAGTGTAAGGTTAACAGGGCACCTGTGAACCCTTTCAAAGGGCATTTGGCATCATCTTAATTCACAGAGAAGGTCTCAGAGGCCTACACATCAAATACCTTGGTCAAGACTGGAAGTTGGCATGGGTGGGATGTTGACCCCCATTAGTCTGCTGTTCAAACTCACATTCTTTGCACTATATTCATTGACCTTGGCAAGCATGTTGATCCTTGAAAAACTCAAGATACTCTGAAACCTAAAGCAAAGCAATCATGGCCTTAGAGAGCTCACAGACTGGAAGAGGAGAAAAGTTAACAACAAAAGTAAAACCACATTATGCTAAGTACTTTGAGGAAAGATTTCTATGACACTGTGTGAGACAACCTCCAAAATCCTTGGCTAGGAGCTCTATGACAGGGTCTGTTGCATTAGACCAGGTACCTAGCATGCTCCCTTTTCTAGGTTAAGACCTGAAAAAAATACTACTTCCCCTAAGAGCCTCCCAGATTCTCTCTTTGTGCAATCAGTATGGAGTTGGCCTTCTCTAAATGAAGCAGATGACTTTAGACACAGTTAATCAGTTATAAAGGACAGGTAAGGACCTAAGTATGGTCTATTGGAAACAGAGGGCCTTAAAAGAAAGCCATTAAATTAAAACAGGCATTGGTTGAACATATGAGAGCCATTATCTGCCTATGGCAAGCCCCATCCCAACCCTGCTTCCTCAGGCTAGAGTCACAACACAACCTGCTCTAAAGAACTGGGGCGGCAAAGGAAATTTTCTCTGCTTCAGCCATGTTGCCAACAGAAAGATTCTCCATTCTCTTCCTTAGCCCTGTTTGGAAACACATGAAGGGGAGAGTTTGGCAAGGGGAAGCCCCTAGGAAAGGTTGCTTGCTTCTGCAGCAGAATCACAATCTCTTAGCCCATTTCATAGTCTAGAGTATTGCTGGTCAGATATCTTACCAAGAGCGTTTAATCTGGCTCGGGGTTCTGGAGGTCAAAGATGTGGCACTGGACTCTCACTCTGGTGAAAGAACAAGGTTTGAGGGCATGGGTTTTAGGGGTACAGGTTTTGAGGGCATGGGTCTTCTTCTGCCCTATGAAGGGAAAATAAATCAACATATTTTCTTTTTAATGGGTCCAGGGGACAAAATTCAATCCATGACAACTAAACATAAGGTGATATCCTGATGAATATTTAAAAAATCAGAAAGTTTCAGTAACTAAGAAACATAGAGAGAATTTTCAGTCATTAAGAACATCACCATTATTGTTTCATGAGTTCAGGCAAGAATACCGCAATGAAGTAAGACCTTGGTAATAGGAAGTGAGGACAGGAGTGATTGGGAATGCTGTGCCCTCTTCATAATTTCTTCAATGATATTCTAAAACTAAAAGTTTATTTTAAAAAGAAAAGTCTTTAGGTTGAGAGTTCAAGGACAGTTGAAAAGTCTCTTGTAGAGAAGTCCTTGGCCCTCATCGGTGTCTTGTGAATGTGGATGTCAGAGAAAGGTGACTGACAAATGAACAGAAATAGATTGCATTTTATGCTTTATTACAAAAGCTTCCTATGGCTGCCTCTTTCTATATCTTTTTATATATTTAGCTAGAGATAGGTAACAGAAGGATGTCAGTCTAGATTTACTCTATACACAAGATATTTTAGCTCTATGAATCATTTTATGCATTTGTAGCATATTTATTTTTATATATAAATTATGCATAAGGATTTCTATTTACATTTTTTATTATTACTTAAAAAATATCAATCCAAATTCTCACTCCCTCCCATCCTCTCAGACCCCTCCCTCTCCCTCCACAGACCCTCCCCCAACCCTAAGGAAGTGCCAAGCATCCCACCCTGTGGAAAGTCTAAGGCCCTTCCTACTATATCTAGGTTGAGCAAGGTTTACATCCAAAGAGAATAGGATCCCATGAAGCTGGTATCTGCAGTAGAGACACATCCCAATGTCACTATCAGTGGCCCCTCATTCTGCCCCAGCTGTGAACCCCCTTCAGAGGGGCTTGGTTGTTCCCATGCTCTTTCATTCTCAGTCCAATGAGCTTTGAGATTGGGACCTCAAAATGTAAAAAGTTACTTAACTATGTGTCAACCATTACAAAGAGGAGAAGAGGGAGGGAAAGAATGAAGGAGGGAGGGAAATCAGGGAAGAGGAGGGAAGAAAAGGGAGGTAGGGTGGGGAAAAGGGAGGTAGATCAGAGGGTCTTGCACTTCCACTAAATAGTTGCTTGAGAAATTGGGTCTTCAGCATTATTTTCTTCTCTCTCTCTCTCTCTCTCTCTCTCTCTCTCTCTCTCTCTCTCGTTCCCCTCAAAAAAGTTGTAGGAAAATAAACAAAGAGAGAAAAGAACGTACAGAGGTGGAGGGAGGAAGAAGGATCTGCAAAGAGGTCATCTATTTCCTGTCACTTGGCAGGAGCAAGGTGTTGAGGGTTTCATAGTATGATTAACTAGACAACCACACCAGAAAATAATCTCTATCCCCTTTGCCTAGGGAAGTTCCCTGTGTTTCCTTCTATGACTGCCTGGGACATTGGTATGGACAAGCGTCTTTGTGACTAATTCTCTGAAGGTAATAGTCATGAAGAAGAAGCTGACATGATGCTGTGATCACTTCTCCCTGTTCAACAGTCATTAAAAGCAAACAACAACGTAAATGGATGAGAAGATAATATGCTGTGTGTGCTATACCTGCTTCTGGAGGAGACAGGGTAGTTATCAGACTTACTCAGCTGTGAACACTACAAGTTACAATAATGCCTGGCCAGCAAGACAATCTTACTTCTGCAGTAGTGGTATAAACATCATGAGGTAGTGGATCATTTTCTGATTGGATTAAAATCCTGCTCCACACAATGAAACTCATGCCTGGCACAATTATAAGGCTAAAAGCCTGTGTGTGTTGGTTTGAGGGAGAATGATTCCCATAGGTTCTTCATAGGCATAGAACAGTAACTAAGAAAGAAATTGATACCAGGGAGTGAGATATTGCTGTGACAAGCCTAATTATGCTGTTGTTTGGAGAAATATGGAAGTCTTTGGACTAGAAAAGTCATTGACCAGGTTAAGCAGGACTTAACAGGCCAGACTAGTAGGATCATTGACGACAGTAGTACTGAAGGCAAAGTAGACTACGCAGGCACATCTCAAGAGGTGTCAGAAGGGAAACATACCAGCAAGTGGCCTGGCCACCATTCTTGTGACATTTTGGCAAAGAATGTGGTTGGCTTTTACCTTTATTCTAAAATTTTGCTAGAAAATAAATTGAAGAATTTTGGGTTAACGTCATCTGCAGAGGAGATTTCAAGAAATCCTTTTACTGACTGTACTATGTGGTTATTAGTGACCTACAAGGGAAAAAAAGAGCAAGTGGGACACACACACACACACACACACACACACACACACAAATGTAGTTTGATAGGAAAAAGAATGGGACTCTGTATCTTCCTCCAGATCATTGGCTGCATTGGTCCACAAGGAACAGGGTTCAAGACTGCTGTGGGTATGAATGGAGACAGACTTCAGTGAATCAGCTCAACATTATTCCAGAGTATAAGAAATTTATAGGATTGGGGAGTCTGGGGACAAGCCCTATTTTGTATTAAGTGGTACTCTCCTTTCACAAGGTTTAGTATGTGATGTTAGGGTCCTATAGCAGACCTTCTAATACAGTCTTCTTAGCAGAGATCTGTGTCAAAGGTCAAACTAAGGATGAATCAGGCAGCTGGTTTAGAGGCAGCTTTTAGATAAGGTCAGTCCTCCAGGCCCAGGGACATTCTTCAGAAAAGGTCAGGTAGAGGCAGGAAGTTCTGCTGGAGAAGGAAAGAGTCCTGTGTTACTTAGCTATTGAGATAAGCCACCAGGGCAGGGGAAGCTACAGCCTATACCAGGCGGCAAAAACCTTTCAACAAAAGAGAACTGGGAAATGTCATATTAGAGCCACGCCTTGTATTCAAGGAGATGAGAAGTTTAATGAAAAGTAGCCTGATGCTAAATAGAATTAAGAGCAATCCTGCTACCTGTGGGAAGAAAAGATTGGAGAGGTTTTCTAGGATAGAACAACACTGGAAAGCTTATGCAAATTCAAGTATAGGGCCAGGTTCCAGTACCAGCAAGCAGAACAACTTGGCAGCTTTGGGCACATAGTTCTGGATTTAGGATCAAGAAGGATGCAAGAAAGGGGTTATGAAATGTTCTTCCATAGTTAAGGAAAGCCACTGAGGTCAGGCATATGGCAGGGGAGTCTTTGCATGGAGGCCCAGACAGATATTACCTGAAGCTGTCAAAGTGAAGCGTGGATTGCCTTGGAGACCTCAGTGTTGGCTATGCCAGAGCTGTGGAACCTGCCAAGCAGATCTGCTGACAAGGCAAGGAACTGGCCCAAGAGAAAGAAGTGTGTTGCATCATCAAAGTTAGGATTTGGAGATCTGAAGAATGCTTTGACATTAGACATAAAGATACAAGATTTGAAAGTTTGTTCTGCTTGTTTTCAGTCTTTCTTCGGTTAGTATATCCTCACTGCCCTTTCCTTCCTGTAGGAACAATAATGTATATCCTGTGACATTGTATCCTGCAAGTATGTGACTTGCTTTTTGATTCTGATTTTACAGGGCAGTCACAATTAAGAGATTGCCTTGAGTCTCCAAAGAGACCTTAGACTTTGGACCTTCAGGCCCCATTGACTCTGAGGGACTATGAGAAGTTTTGAAGTTGGACTGAACACATTTTTGTCTCCAGAGAGGACCACTCAGGCACAGGTTACAGCCAATTGAAAGTCTGTATTCCAGTCAGCTGGAATCACAGTCAAGGGTTCGGGGATCTAGGTGTAGCCCTCAGTCTCCAGAACAGGGCAGAAACCATTTCCTGGCATCTTTTGTGGCCACAGAAGGGGAACTTCACAAAGTAAGCTGTTTGAAGCTACCGGTTTTAACAGAAGCTATGAAAAGTTAGCTAGGACACCCTGACCTTTGCTTCCTAGACTAGAGCTGCCTAGTTTTCTGTGGGATACTTCATGAAGGAGATCAGATTCTAATTAAACCTGGAATGGCTTCAGCAAGAATACAAGATGGAGGAACCTCTGGTTGTCTTGACCCATCAAATTCTTCAATGGTTCTAGGAGCACAAGTCAAATAATTAACTCATCTTGTTCTAGAGGGACAGGGCTGACCCTAAGGACCAGTAGCTTAACAGAGTTTAGTCACTGATGCCAGGCAGTAGAGGATGCAGGGTCCCATCTTTGGCCAATCGGCTTAAGAATCAACAATCTAGCTAATGCCATAGGGACCAGGTAAACAGAGACTGCCACCAATCACCTGGTCTATGCCTCTTTCTTCCCTTTCTTTGAGGTTTTTCCTGACTGTGGCAAGTCCTTCCCTAACTACACATATGAACTATTGACATATGAACAACAGGTTCCTCCTAAAGCTATATGGAATCTGCCTTCTTTCATCAAGAAAGATTGAAGCCTTTGTGACTTTGTCGAACCACTCTTGAGAAGGACTCTACTTGTTTCTTTAGTCTGGATATGGAGTCCTCCAATATCTCTAACTCCTGGTTCAATTATTTACTTAATTCCCTCAAGTTTTCATTCCCCGCCATGAGAACCAATGTTCCTATGGCTGTTGCCCCAGCAATACCAGCTCCTACAAGGAGTGGAATGCAGATAGGTGCAGCTCGCTTTTCATGCTGTAGCCTGGGGTCCGCGTTAAAGTGTTCTCCTCTTTCTTTCCCAGTATAGAAGTACACTAGGGGCACAATGTGTCCTAGGACACACAAAGGGGACTTTCGGTTTTGGAAAGCCTCTGAGGAGGCACATTTAGTTGAAACATTTGTGCATACACACCAAGTCTCAGGAAACACAGAATAATGCTGCAGATGAGAAGAACTGACTTGGAAACTGGAATGGCAAGCACTGGGATAAAGCCAAGTTTCTAGGTCCTGGACACCGGGCAGATTCTAGCTCCCTGCAGGTCCATTACTGTAGCTTAGGCTGTTTCCAGTTCCGGTTGCTTTTATTTACTGGTGGACTGAGTTGTCTAGCTGACCACTAGCCCTGTACAGTGAGAGGGTTGAGGGTTAAAGGGCTGACAGCAATGCTAACATATTCCCTGCTGGGAGTGAACCCTGCCAAAGGTAGAGAGCATAGGACTTCCAGTCCCCGTGCCAGTGGGACTTAGGTTGTTAACACTTCTGGTGCTGGCTGGGGCCAATCTTGTGGAAGGGAACACTGGTTATGGTGTTCTCCTCAAGAGGGCCTCGACAGGTTGTGAGGCTGTCAGGAACAGTTCTTGCCATACAGTTATTGGTCAATTTCTTTTACCAGCAGACAGTGGTGGTTATGGCCCTAATACGTGTCATCTATCCAAGTGCAACTGAGTCAAGTCTCTTAGACAATTATGCTGCCGGTCTTTTCCAAAATCCCATGGTTTGCATGAAGACTTGAAGCAAGATTAATAAAAGCTCAGAGTCAGAAATTGGGGTTCAACCTGAAGATCTGAAAAACAAAACAGCCAGCCACTGGCTCTTATCTTGACCTCAGTCTGAAATGGCGAGCCTGACTCCCAGAATCTCAGAGTGAGACTGTCTGTTGACAGCTGTTTCCTCCCATTTTATAATCTCCCCTAGTGCTAGGATTAAAGGTGTGTACCACCATGATTAAAGGCATGCAGTGCCCAGTTTCTATGACAACTAGTTTGGCTACTGGGATTAAAGGTGCATGTCATTATGGCTACTGGGATTCAAGGTGTGTGTTGCCATAACCTGGTCTGTAGGAATGACCAGTAGGACTGTTCTATTCTCAGATCTTCAGGCAGTGTTTATTTATCAAAATACAATTGAAATGTCACTACAAAGGCTCACTTGGCAATACCTCTGAACTCATTCCCATATACATGGAAGGGCCAGGGCAGGCCAGAGTGGACAGTAGGGCCTTTATCAAAGCTTCTAAGTCTCCCATAATCTCATAAGGAATGGCACTATTAGGGGGTATGGCCTTGTTGGAGTGAGTAAGAAAACTCTACTCTCCCTTTGACCACCTCACTATGCCTGCTACAATATAGTTCTGACATGCTTGTCCAGGAAGGGAAGCTTGTTTAGAGATCCCTATGTAGAGAAGTGTTGATTGACATATGTATTAGCGAAGTCACCACAGAGGTTCCTCAACAAACTAAAATCAGAATACCAATCTTCTGGGTGGGCGTCTCCAAAGATCTGAAAGCAGCTTGTTGAAGTGATGGCAATGTGGCCGTGCTTGCAGTAACACTACTCAATAGCCAAGTCATGGAGTCAGTCATCCTAAGTCTTCATCACAGGAAGGATGGATAAAGCGAACGTGGTAACTACACGGCCTTACAACAGCAAGAGATCCTGTCACTTGCCACAGTGTGGGTAGAACATTTTACCAAATGAAAGCAAGAAAACAAGTACTACGTGATCTTATTTATGTATAGAAATAAAGTAAATGGATTCATAGAGGGAGAGCATGGAATGTGGGTATCAGAGGATGAAGAGGTCTGAGGAGATGGTAGGAAAAGGGGGCAGGGCTGGGGGTAGTTTGGTGGGTAAAGCACTTTTCTGGCAAGCCTGAAAACCAGAATTTGGTCCCTTCGAACTCAAATTAATAAAAGTCAGGCGTAGTGACATCTGCTTGTCATCCCAGGGCAGGGGAACAGGGTCCACTGGTCAGTGACCCTAGTTGACTAGGCTGGTTCCAGGCCAGTTAAAGACTTTGTTTCAAAAATTGACTTCCACCAGCAGGCCCGAGACACCAACCTCCACAGAAGCAGGTACAAGGGAGCGATTGCCGAGGGAGCAGGTCTGAGCCAGAGACATCTGCAAGACGTGGTGCAAGACAGGGACCTCCACAGGAGCTGGCCCAAGCCAGGGACATCTGTGGGAGCCAGCCTGAGCCAGCAACTTCCACAAGTCAGGGACCTCCGTGGGAGCAGGCCTGAGCCAGCAACCTCTGCCAGGGCAGGCCCAAGTGATCTCCACAGAAGCAGGTACAAGGGAATGGCGACCACAGAGGGAGCTGGCCCAAGTTAGAGACCTCTGCATGATGGGATGTAGCCAGGGATGTCCACGGGAGCAGGCCAAAGCCAGGGACATCCGTGGGAACAGGCCTGTGTCAGCTGCCTCCGCTGGAGCAAGCCTGAGCCAGCGACCTCCACCAGAGAGGCCTAAGGCAACAGCTTCCATAGGAGCAGGTACAAGGGAACCACAGAGGACAAAGCAGTCCTGAGGCAGAGACCTCTGAAGGATGGACATGAATCAACAACACCCTAGGAAGGAGGCCCGAGCCAGCAACCTCCACCAGAGCAGTTCTCAGCAATGACTGTTAGGAATAATCTTAAGAGGAGCCTCTCTGCGGATGCAAATAACTCCAATCAGACCAAATTAGACCAAAGAAAAACTGCCCATGTTTTATAAATATAGTGCTTCCAGATGACAGGGACAGCATGGCAAGGGAGAGAGAGACCATGCAAAACCTGAGATCATGTGTTCTCAGTTAACCATTTTAAAGACAAGGCTGTTAGTACCTCTGAAAGTTTGCTAGTTGCTTTGTGTTCTTGTACAGCATAAATGGCTGCTGATTTTGTTTATAATATTTTATAATATCCTTCCAAGAAACATGAGTTTTGAGGATTTAACAGACATCTATAGAACATTCCATCCAAGCATGAAAGAACATAAATTCTTCTCAGCACCTCATGGAGTCTTCTTAATAATTGACCACATACAAAGTAACAAAGAAAACCTCAACAGATACAAACAAAAAGTGGGAATAACCATGTTTCTTATCATATCATCATGGCTTAAAACTAGAATTCAACAGCAACAATTTCAGAAAGCCCACAAACACACAGAAATTAAGCAATGCTCACCTGAATCATCAATGGGCCAAGGAAGAAATAAAGGAAGAAATTAAAGACTTCCAAAAATTCAATGAAAATGACCACACAGCATATCCAAATTTATGGGACACAATAAAAACAGTGTTAAGATGAAAGCCTACATAAAGAAACGGGAAAAATCACACACTATTGAGTTAACAGAACACCTGAAAATTCTAGAACAAAAAGAAGCAAACTCACCCAGGTGGACTAGATGGCAGGAAATAATCAAACTGAGAACTGAAATCAACAAAATAGAAACAAAGAAAACGATAAAAAGAATTAATGAGACAGAGAATTGGTTCTTTGAGAAAATCAGCAAAAAAGACAAACCTTTATCCAGAAAACTATTAGTTATATTTCGAAAACCTGTACAACACAAAATTGAAAGTCTTAAAGGAAATGGACAACTTTCTGGTTAAATATCACTTACCAAAATTAAGTCAAGACCAGATAATCAAACTAAATAGACCTTTAACTGCTAAAGAAATAGAAAAAAAGTCATCAAAAGTCTCCCAACCCCCCCAAAAAAAGCCAAATACCAGATTGTTTCAGCTCAGAATTCTACAAGATTTTGAAAGAAGAACTAATACCAATACTCCTCAAATTATCCACACAAAAGAAACAGAAGGAGCATTGCAAGACACTTTTTATTAGGTTACAATTACCCTGATAACCAAACCACATAAAGACATTACTAATAACGAGAATTACGGACCAATCTCACTCATGAACATTGATGCAAAAAATTTTGCATGCAAATGGATGGAAATAGAAAACACTATCCTGAGTGAGGTAACCCAGACCCAAAAAGATGAACATGGGATGTACTCACTCATAAT
>NC_022012.1:18577576-18580326 GCF_000317375.1 Microtus ochrogaster
TGGAGAGAGCAGGGATACAAGGAATACCTAAACATAATAAAGGCAATATACAGCAAGCCAACAGCCAACATCAAACTAAATGGAGAGAAACTCCCAGTGATCCCACTGAAATCAGGAACAAGACAAGGTTGTCCACTCTCTCCATCTCTATTCACTATAGTTCTTGAGGTCCTAGCTACAGCAATAAAAAAAACAAAAGGAGACCAAGCAGATACAAATTGGAAAAAAAGTAAAACTCTCAATATTTGCCGATGATATGATAGTTTATATAGGCGACCCCAAAAATTTTACCAAGGAACTTCTACAAATCATAAACACCTTCATTAATGTAGCAGATTCACTTGAAAATGTAAGATTAACTTGAAAAAATCAGTAGCCCTTCTCTACACAGATGATAAATGGGCTGAGAAAGAAATCAGAGAAACATCACATTCACAATAGCCACAAATAACATAAAATATCTTCAAGTAACTCTGACCAACCTGTATGATAAGAGTTTTAAATATTTGAAGAAAGAAATTGAAAAAGACACCAGAAAATGGAAAGGTGTCCCATGTTCTTGGGTAGGTAGAATTAATATAGTAAAAATGACAATCTTACCAAAAGCTATCTACAGATTTGTTCAATACCCATCAAATTCAAAGCAAAATTCTTCACAGACCTCGAAATAACAATACTCGACTTCACATGGAAAAGAAAAAAAAAACAAAAACAAAACAGTTTAGGCAAAACAACCCTGTCCTTCTGGAGGCATCACAATCCCTAACTTCAAACTCTACTACAGAGTTACAGTACTAAAAACAGCATGGTATTGGCATAAAAGCAGACAGGAGTACCAATAATACCAAATCAAAGACCCAGTATCAATCCACATACTTATGAATACCTAATTTTTGACAAACAAGCAAATAATAATATATTGGTAAAAAAGAAAGCATATTTAACAAAAGGTGCTGGCATAACTAGATATCAAGGAGAATGAAAATAGATGCAAATTTATTATAATATACAAAAATCAATTCCAAATGGATCAAAGACCTCAACATTAAACCAAACACACTGAACCTCATAGAAGAGAAAGTGAGAAGTATACTTGAACGCATTAACACAGGAGAACACTTCCTAAACATAACCCCAGTAGCACAGGCACAGAGAGAAACAATTAATAAATGGGACTTCCTGAAAGTGAGAAGCTTTTGTGGAGCAAAGGATATAGTCAACAAAACAAAATGGCAGCCTACAGAATGGGAAAATGTCTTCACCAATCCCACATCAGACAGAGAGTTGATCTCCAAAATATACAAAGATCTTAAGAAACTGGTCATCAGAAGAACAAATAATTCAATTTAGAAATGTGGTACAGACATAGAGATCTCTCAACAGAGAAATCTAAAATGACTAAAAGACACTTAAAGAAGTGCTCAGCATCCTTAGCCATCAGAGAAATGCAAATCCAAACAACCCTGAGATTCCATCTTACACCAAGAATGGCCAAGATCAAAAACACTGATGACAACTTATGCTAGACAGGCTGTGGGGTAAAGGAACCACTCCGCCATTGTTGGTGGGAGTGCAAACTGGCAAAGCCCCTTTAGATATCAGTATGGCAATCTCTCAGTAAATTAGGAAACAACCTACCTTAAGACCCATCACTTTTAGGTATATACCCAAAGGATGCTCAATTGTACCACAAGGTCATGTGCTCAGCTATGTTCTTAGTAGCATTATTTGTCATATCCAGAATTTGGAAACAAAATAAATGCCCCTCAATCAAAGAATGGATAAGAAAAATGTGGTACATTTACACAATGGAGTACTATACAGCAGAAAAAAGTAAGGCATCTTGAAATTTACCAGCAAATGGATGGATCTAGAATACAATCATATTAAGTGAGGTAAATCAGACCCATAATGACAAATGTCATATGTACTCACTCATAAGTGGCTTTTAGACATAAAGCAAAAAAAAAAACAGCCTACAATTCTCAATCCTAGAGAATCTAGACAACAATGAGGGCCCTAAAAGGGACATACATGGATCTGATCTACATGGAAAATAGAAAAGGACAAGATCTCCGGAGTAAATTGAAAGCATGGGAGCCTTGGGAGTGGGTAAAATGGATATAAGGAGAAGGGAAAGGATGGGAAGGGAGTGGAGAAAAATACGTAGCTCAATAAAAACAATAAAAAGAACTCTGTTTCAAAAATAAAAGAAAATGGGGGAACATGGGATATAGGCTTGAGGAGTATATGTATGAAAGAAGTGTCTGGAGAATCTGGGTGTTAACTTGGTATTACCAACTCATGGAGTCCTTTTAGAGCTCACACTGATGGCAAATGAGTGACAAGGAGTCAGTCTAGCAGAGCTGGAGGGCATTGCCTCTGTGAGAATTGTGATGAATAGGAATTTGATCTGGAAGGAAGGGAACAGAGGACTAGAGGCTAAATCAAATTCAGACTGGTACTCAGGATACTTCCCAATGTCCCAGTTGACTTCTTGTTGGCTTCTGATCAAGATGTAACCAGCACCAAGTCTGCCTGCCTGCCACCATGTTCCCTCCAACGATGCTAATGGACTAACCCTCTGAAAGTGTGAGCTGCCACCACAATTAAATATTTTCCTTTATAAGAATTGCCATGGTGCAACCTACTGACTGGGAAAAGATCTTCACCAACCCTGCAACAGACAAAGGTCTGATCTCCAAAATATATAGAGAACTCAAGAAACTAGACTTTAAAATGCTAATTAA
>NC_022012.1:18581738-18611329 GCF_000317375.1 Microtus ochrogaster
AGAGGAGTTTGGGGGAGGGGGAGAAGGGTGGGAGGAGGGGGAGGGAAATGGGAGGCTGGGAGGAGGCGGATACTTTTTTTTTCTTTTTCTCAATAAAAAAAAAGAAAAAAAAAACAAAAAACAAAAAAAAATAAGAAAAGAGAAGACTACAAGCATTTTTTTATTCCTTCCCACCCTTGCCTGTTTTGTCCCTGGTCCTACAGTGTCAGATCCTATCAATGTTGTAAGTGATTTTATCATTTCCAGTTCCTGAATTTAACTCTATTTGTCTTATATTGTATCTATCATCTCAGGTGAAAACTTACTGATCCTTCATCTGGATGCTTTTGGCCTTTTTTAAAAAAATCTGTTTATAAGGGTTTTTTTTTGCCATCTCATCTAGCAACCCCACTCATGAGTATAGAAATTATTCATTTATTCAAGGGGATAAAAATCAGTATGTTGAAGAAATTTGGGCACTTTCTTGATTGTTGGAGGGCTATTCTTGTGAATGATAATAAAATAACCAATATGGATAGAAAAAAAAAAGAATTGCCATAGTGTTCATTCTCAGCAATAAAAACCCTAACTAAAACACCGTCTAAGTCTGTTCTCTCAGGTAAGGATACAGCACACTAATTATACTTCTCAGTCTTGCAGGTAACAACAGCCTTTCATAGAAAGAAAGCAACTAAAACAGAAAAGAATACCATTCTAACATACACATTCAATGAGCCTGAAGTGGAGCTGGAATTTTATTCAGAAAACAATACAGAAAAAAAAAAAAACCTGATCCATCACCATTATGATCTTCAGATCAATGAAGATATGCCATCTTGGGCTATAGAGAAGTATGAAATCTCAGAGACCCAAAGGAGGAAGAAGGAGTGTGCTTTTGTGCTCTATGCTGCTGTCTGGAAGCACCTGAAATAAATTAGTTTATTAGTTAGGTTTCCTGCTGTAAGTATCAAAGACCCAACTCACAATCACATGAACAATAAAATGTTTTGACTCAGTTACTGGGCTTTCTGCAGTAGAACTGCCATGGTCCTGTGGGCTCTCCAATCAACTACTCAGGTTCTCTCAAGATCTCCTTTCACAACTTCTTTCCGTAATTGACTCCATGCTTAGCTGGAGTTTCCTCACCGGACAGGGAAGTCACTGGCTTGTGATTGAAGAGAAAAGCGACTTTCCTCTCCCAGTGTCCTTTGGCTTCACTTGCTTCCCATTTCCATCTCCAGATTTCTTCGTTTATTCACTTATACCTACCATCATTGTTAAACACACACATGATGAATGTGTGCCGTGTACTGTTCTAGCTAGGATGCACTGATAGGAAAGAAACACTCTTCTGTATTCTTAGAGCATATTACTTAGTAGAGAAGGGCAGACTGCACAGAACTTGAGATGTAAAGTATGTGGTTATTGTTACTTACAGTGCCATGACCAAATACCGAAAGAACATATGAGAAGATAGTTCTAGCTGGCTCACAATTTTTGGAGGGTTTCAATTCATCATGATTGGGGAGGCAACAGCAGGGACATCTCCATCTGTAGTGACCAGAGAATACAGTAGTGGCTTCTTCATATGGTGCAGACCCGAAGGAAAGAACATGGCTGAGCCAGAAGAAGCTCTAACCAAAGCCTTACCCTTACTGCCACACTCGACTGGCCAGACTCCCACTTCATAGCTATTTCAAAATAACACCACAATCCAGAAAACAGTTGCTCAAAATGTGAGCCTGTGGTAGACACTGAGGATTCAAACAACACAAGTTAATATTCACTAAAGAAGAAAAGATGTCATAAGAGGGGGCAAGGGAAGCTATTTTATGTACAATGGCAGAGGCAGTTTCTCTGATGAAGTAATATTTGAATAAGTACTGAAAGAATATTAGGATAAAGGTCTTATCTACAGGAAGAAACAACACATATTTGGAATTTAGAAGCCCCAGGAGAGTAAGATGTTCATCATGTTTAAGAAAGTACAGAGAGAGCCCTGCATCTAGTGTGCACAAAGCAAAGGATCATCTAGCAGGAAATGAGACCTGTGTTGGATGACGATCACACAGACTCCTGTGGGCCCTGATGATGGCTTTGGCTTTGTTCTAAGTAACTTCAAAAGCTGATGGAGATAGTCAAATTGAACAGTGATACGTTACATCATTTCAATAGGATCCATGAGCTGCTACCTAGAGGTATTTTTGTGGAGGGTATCAGCATCCTCCGGCTGACTATCACCTATCTGGAGTTGGTTTCACTGTCTTTTGTAAGATGGATAAAGGGACCATTTCAGTAAAGGGCTTACTACAGGATTTAGTACTATGTCTGGTCCTTTGAGGCACATAGTTTAGGAAGAAGGCCTTTGCCTTTGCTCTGGATTGGACACTGTCAGGCTAACCAGTGATGAAGTATATTAATAATTCCTATTACAAATATGAGAGTAAAAGGAGGCTAATTCTGTGATTTACAAAAGAAGCAGAAGTCATACATGTTAACCAGGCTAGGATAGGTACAGTCCCTGGTGTTTTTGAATTTTCTTGTTTTTGTTTCGATCCATTGCCATCACAGAGTGGTTTTGTCTATTTTTGTGTCCATCAATGACGTCTGGGAAGATCCCTGCTATAAGTATTGCTTTTCCCTTCTGCAAACAAGGGAGAGCCAAGAAATCAAAGACAGCTTATTAAAAGTTGGCACTGTGGCTTCCTATCAAGACAAACACAATTGTCCAGGAATTAATCTTAAAACTATCAATGAATCTATTGTTTAGTATAAGAAACATTGATCATAGTCAATATTCTGTCAAACCATCTTCCAGATTTTATCCTGCCTTTTTGTACCAGACAGGCCATTGCCTTAAATTAAGAGTTTAATATCTTAACTGGCAAAACTGGGAAGGTTTAGCCATAAATAGCATTTTGTTTTTTCGTAAAACTGTCGTATAATAAGTTTTACACTTAATACACACACTTGTCATAGCTGAATCATAATTAATCTGCTGTACTTTGTTGATTGTTGTATACTTTACCTGTTGGTTCATACTTTACCTGCTTGAGTACCTGTCTGGCAGCTTTTATAAGCTCTCTATTGAAAACTGGCTCATTGTTTTTTGTAAGAATTTTACCTAGCGGCTCAAGGCCTCCCATAAGAATACTATAACTAGGGCTTTAACCATTGAATATCTAATTAAAAGTTTATAAGCCATCCTCCTCTTAAGTTGCAAGTCTGCCTAGCAGATAGGAAAATGGAAAAGAGAAACATTTTAACTAATGATCTGGGCCTCATTAAACATCAACATGTAGAAGAATAAAAATAGATCCACATCCATCTCCATGTACAAAACTCAAGTTTAAATGAGTCAAAGGTCTCAGCATATAAAACTTACATTGAACCTCACAGAGAAAAAATTAGTACACTTTGCCACTTCTTAAACATAGCCTCAGTGGCATAAACATTGAGAGAAACAATAGATTAGATCTCCTGAATTGAGAAACTTCTGTATAACAAGACTATAGAGTGGGAAAAGATCTTTACTTATCATAAACCCACTCCAAAAACATATGAAGAACTCAGTGAATTAGTTATCAAAAATTAATCCAATAAAAATATATGTTACAGACCTAAGCTGAAAACTCTCAACAGACGAACTTAAAAATGACTGCGAGACCCTTAAAAAATGCTCAAACATAACATCCTTTAGCCATCAGAGAAATGTAAATCAAAACTTTGAGATTTCATCTTATTCTTGTAATAATGACCAAGATTAAAGATTATTGTTAACAATTTATGCTTAAGAAAATGTGGGTAAAGAAAAAACTCCATTGCTGGAAGTGCAAACTGGCACAGCCACTTTGGGATCATAGTATGGTTATTTTTTTTTTTAATTAGGCAAGTATCTACCTTAAAACTCAGCAATACCTTTTGGGCCTAAATTCAAAAATTGTTCAACCGTACCATAAGGACATATGCTCAGCTATGCTTACAGCAGAATTACTTTATCATAGCCAGAATCTGAAAACAACCCAAATGTATGTCTTTTACACCTAGGATAAATGAGACATCATCCTTTTAAATAGCCATGAGTACCACAAAATATCTTGGAGTAACTCTATGCAAGTAGGACTGAAGGATGGGCCCTGTCATCTCTGCTTGTGAAGGGGGAAATGTTTTTTATTTTTAACCATTATCATTTGTTAGAGTATTACTCTGGCCCTTGAAAAATTTAGTAAGAGGCCTGAGTCTCAGCAGTCCACCCTGAAGCAACACCTGGCAGCGGGAAAGGACCTCAAGCTGAGACAGCTCGACTCCCACCCAAGAGCAGACTGTACAAATGGAAAAACTTGTATGATAAGAACTTTAACTCTTGAAAGATCTCCTGTTTTCTTGGGAAAGTAGAAGAAACACAGCAAAAATGACCATCTCACTGAAAGCAGTGTACAGATTCAGTGTAAATGTCCACTAAAAATTATAGCAACATTCCTCACAGAACTTACCTACAGATTTAATGAAAATGTTCATTATAATTATAGCAAAACTTCTCACAGAGCTCGAAAGAACAATCCTCAACTTTATAAGGAAAAGATAAAAACTCAGGATAGCCTAAGCAATTTTAAAATCCTCTGAATGTATTACAATCTTTGATTTTAAAACTTTCCTACAGAACCACAGTATTGAAATTAACCTACCTTGGATATAAATTTATATGCCTACAAACTAAAGATTTTTGACCAAGAAGCAAAATTATAAAACAGAAAAACATCATATTTAACCTCCTTTTACTGTCCTGAAGCTGTAGTTTTCTGAGTCTAGTTCCCTTTATAGCAAACCTGCCTGGCAGCTTCTGCTCCGTATGGCAGGGGGTTAAGACATAGGCTCTCTGGGCCTGGCAGCCAGCCTGCTTGGCAGGCATAGCTGTGTGGATTGTACCCTTCTTGCGTCTTGAGGGACTCTTTTACTCTGTTTACTGAATGCTTGCCCCATGTCCGGGGGTGAATTCCTGGCCCTGTCAACACTAACCAGGGGCATTTTTCATCAATAAAACAAAAGAAGTGTACTAAATCTTTCTTTTTAACTCTTACTCCCTTCTCTCTGAGCGAATCCTTGAACTCCTTTTAGTTCCATTGACAATGTATGGCCCATGACAATGGGATGGCAATGAAAGGTGCCTTACCTTCTCCTGAAGAGGTGCACTAGCGATGCAGTCGACAGGATCCTCCGTGTCCGGGATAATCCTCTGCCGTCCAGTAGCTGACAGTGCTTCAGGTCCCTGTTCTGGCGCCACCTGACCCGTCCAGCAGGCCCAGTTATTCAGGGTCTGAAGAGGTTCTACCTGTATGAATCATGGGCAAGAGAAAAGAAAGAGACCAAGTAAAATTCACTTGTCAAGGTCTCCGTTTATTAGGGTAATGGTTGCCGCTTATATAGCCCTTGAATGAGGAACTTGGCTTGGGGTGGGGGGAGGGGTAAGAAGGAACTTTGCTGGGGTAGCAAAGGTCATCAGTCGCACACCTAGTGTAAGCAGAAACATCCTTTTTGTGATTCCGTTAACAAACAGTTCTCAAGATAGTTAGGATGTGGGGCTCTCTGCAAACATCCTTAGGACAATGGTCCCTGCTATCATCTTTAGGACAATGGTCCCTACTATCATCTTTGCTATCATCTTTAGGACAATGGTCCCTGAATCACCTCATCTGACACCACAGTAAAGACTACAAACAATAAAACATTAGAATGCGGCCCAGTTTGCTAGAGTTTGAAGGAGCAGTGCCCAGAGTAAAGTGGTCTCCCCAGACTGCTTCCAAAACATAAGAGAACTGCTGTTCATACAGCCAGTTACACAGTCCACTGGCTATCAGAGGCAAGTGGGAGAGCTACTATTTCCTGACCAGACTGAGAGCTGATTCTAGGAGATCTGGAGTTGGGGTGAGTTGGGTTATCTAAAGTAGGCAAAGCCAAAGAGACATCTGGAGCAGAGTAGCTGTGACTGAAACACAGTCTCATGAACCAAAGCGGTGGTTTGGGGAGCCATAGCAACTATGGCAGTTCCACAAACTGGAACACAATTACTTCCAGGATTCAAGGACTGGTTTGTTGTCACCTCTGGCCATCTGAAGTCTTCTCAAGAGCAGCCGTAGCAGTGATGATGAAAGCTGGAGAAATTCCAGAGAAGTGGCTGCTTCTCTAATGGCTCCTGGAATTTCTGGGAAAATGGAGGTGCTGAAGCCAAGGCTGTCTCACCAAGGGAACCTTCAGCAGCTGAAGTCAAGGCCGTCTCACCAAGGGAACCTTCAGCAGCTGCAAGCATTCATTCACAGCCCCCGCTGCACTCTAGAGTACCTCTGATCATCCTGATGCAGTCACTACCCCACTTGCCTTGTGGAAGTCAGCTGGACTTCATCTCTCAAGCAACTGTTTCTATAGTTAGGCACAGAAGAAGAATGTGACATCTGCAGGGATACCCCTCTTAATGGTTTGTAATAATTTAACATAACACACTGATGCATCCTTTGAGGAAGCAGATTTCCAACATCATTTCCTGATATAAAAAACACTGGGTTCCAGGAGGATGTTGTACCATGGGCCCAGGGACTTTTGACTTTCTCTTGAGCTTTCAGCCAAGGGGCTCGCACAGCACCTGTGGATTGCACTCACAGTGAAAACCAGCAGGTCGGAGTTCCATGCATTGACTGACACAAAAGAGACTCCCTTCCTGGGTTCAGAATCGTGCTGATAGATGAGAACTTTGGATAATTCCAGACTGGGGCCAGAAGGGTTGAGTACCATGGACTAAATGTCTCTAGGAGGTGGTTGAGTTCTGTGAATGTCTGCACACCTCCCGACACACACACATTTCACCAGGATGTCCTGCAAACTGCTGTGGGGGAGGGGTCTCTCTAGTCAAACATCTGTGAGGTGAGCACTTAAAGCTGCTGAGGAATGTTCCCCAAATTTTACTTATTCAATAATAAATACACAGAATGCTGAACACTCTATATTATTTGTAGCTAACCTTTGATGCATCACTTTATATATAAATATTTCAACATGCGTCCCTAATAGATAAGTGCTTTAAGAATATTGCAATGCATTGTAATGTAGATACACCTGTGACTAAATAAGAGCATATTCTAGGAGTTAGGGGGAACTTTTTTAGGGGAAAAGGGAGCTATTTCCCTGTTTGCAAAGTTCCCTCGTCTAGGAGTTGATATCAGGTAGAGAGTTGACATCAGGTAGCCCTGCCCTTGTTAGATGGGTGTCCCATACAGAGTGTGATGGATGATTTATTTAGCAAGAAAAAAAAAAACTTAACATAAGCTCTTTTAGAGGAATCTGCATTCAAGGCAGGCCAGCAAACCACGAGTAGCATGTAGCACAAGAAGGGATCTGGGGCTTTCAGAAAGTCCTGAGACAGCACTTATCTCAGAAAGGCAGGTCTGAGCTCTCACCCCCTCACAACCTTTCAGCTCTATTTTATCTGGGTTCAACAATAAAGGTGTCATCTTGTGATCACTAACTTTTACAAAGGGCATGTTCTTCCAGCTATGATGTAGTCACTGGAGACAGTAGAACGGGTAGGTTCATCCTCACAGAAGGTAGCTGTGGTAGTCAAGCTTTTTTGATTCCAGCCCGTCCGATTTCCCGGAGAGAACATTATATAACTACCCTAGAGGTCCACTCAGTATGTTAAATGCGTAAGTCACCAGTACAATTGTGAGCAATTGTCCCTGAATCTTATCAATGTTGAAACGGATGTGTGGAATTCTCACAACGGTGGCAGAAAGGAGTAAAAGATCCTGAGCACAGCTGGCAACAGCATAGTCCAACCACATCTCCTCACATCAAAAGGGAATGAGGTGCTGTGTTGGCCTAACAACCTTTCCCTTAGAAACTAGGTTATAAAGCAGAACTGTAGCCATATATTAAAGTTCTTGTTTATCAGGGACACAAGCAAAACTATTTATGGGTAGAATAATTAATCTCAAGTAATACAGAATGTATAGGATTCCACTTACATTAAGCAGAAAATGCTGCTTTTAATCTGCTCAAGACCAGGTCATGGGGATGTTGGTGGGCAATGCGGGGGCTGTGTTTCAGTTTATGAAAATTACATTGCATCATCTTTACAATCCATGTACTCCTCTATGAATATATCTATACACAATGTACACATGCGTCATACTTCAGAGAGTTTCTAGAAAACATAGTAGAGAAAGATGAGTAATGGACACAAGAAGTGAGCGGGGATGGGGATTAGCTGGTACCCCACAGGCTCTGCTGAACCTGAGTGTAGGCATAAAGGGGTTCTTTTACCTACTCTCCTGCCGCAGATTAGAGGGTGCCAACTCTTTCTCAGGACATTTGGCAGGAAGTTAAACACAGTTAGTCTCTTTAAAATGCCACCAAAATGTCATCCCGTCATACTTCCTTGATGCATAAATGCCTGTTGACTGTTTCCTTTGGACAGTTTAACTGTTGGGGACAAGTCACTCAACTGCTTGAGCATCAGGTGACTGAAGCCTGGTCATGTAAAGTAGAAGCTGCGAGCCAAACAAAGTCCAGACTACCCTGATGGCATGAGCTCCTTTGGACCCTTCTGATCACTTTGAGAACACCACAGCAGCTGTGGGGGATTATTTCAAGTATCACACAGTCAGGAAGCCCATCCTGGACTGGGAAGACATACTACAAACAAAATTTTTTTATTTCTTTTGATGAAATTGCATTCTAATAATGTCATTCTAAATTGAAAATGTGATGTATCATCTGGGCGGTGGTGGCACACGCCTTTAATCCCAGTACTCAGGAGGCAGAGGCAGGTGGATCAAGGCCATCCTGGTCTACAAAAGCTAGTTACAGGACAGGCTCCAAAGCTACAGAGAAACTCTTTCTCAAAAGACAAAACCAAAAAAAAAGGGCAAAAAAAAGAAGGAAATGTGATATATCAGAAAGTACATTCAACAAGCCTCCTCAGCTGAACACCACAGCTTACCCTGCCCTCCTTAAAACATTTTCAGAATACATAGTATTCACCTACTATTGGGGAAAACCTTTCAACACAAAGCCTTTCTAAAATAATATTCATTCATTCATTCATTCATTCATTCATTCTCTGTGTGTCTGAGTGTGTGTGTGTGTGTGTGTGTGTGTGTGTGTACATAGACAAGTGGAGTTCATGTTGGTGGAATTGTGTATTGTGAGTGTGTGTTATACTCGTGCGCCTACATGAATATGGAGCTCACTGTTTTTCAGCATGGTTAGCTGACCAGCAAGCCCCAGTGATCTTTCCACACCCCCCACCCACAGCCCCAGTTCATGGATTACAGATGCACACAGCCACACTTGCCTATTTTATGCAGTCTGGAGACTCCAACTCTGGTCATTAGGCTTGCACAGCAGATATTCTTTATCCACTGAGCCCTCTTTCCAGCCTGCGAGTGCTATTTTGGGACTCTGTGGAACCTTTAGGTGGTGAGGCCTGGCTTGGAAACAGGTCATGGCCAGTAAGGACAGGGTTTTGAAGGCTGTACCCGGTCCCTGGCTCCCTCTAAGCTTTCTTTCCTGGTTTCCCATAATGTGAATAGCCTCCAGCCCACATTCTTATCACCATGAGCTGAGCTCGTTCACCAAGCCTTTTCATGCAATGATGGACTAAAAACCTGTGAACCCACAAAACAAAATAAATTTCCTCTTCATCTGTGGTACATTATCCGTACTGAGTATTTAGGTCACTGAGACACAAGACTCACTAGTAAAGCAAAGATGGCTTGCCTCCACAAAACTAGGAGCCTGAACATGGCTCTACTTACCTGGTAATTTCAGCCCCCTCCCTTCTAGAACCATCGGAGGGTAAATTTCTGTTGCTGTAGTCACTCAACTGATGATACAACAGCCTTAGTAAATACATAGACCAATAAGAATTGGCCAGTGAGCAGGCATGTGTGGTAGTGGTTCCCATAATATCCCTGTGCGTAGAAGGGACAGAAGGAGCTACAGTAGATGAGAACAGAGAAGCCTGAAGGGGCCACTCAAACTGTACCCCAAATGAGAGGCTACGGAGGTGGCTTGAGTGAGACATGACGGAGCTTGATTAGGATCCCAGGGATTGGATGAGTGGGAGGAATCAGATACCTTAGAGGTAACAGAAGTGGTAGAACAGGTGACTTGCCATGGGAGATGAAAGACAAAAAAGTGACAGAAACTGTAGGGTTGATGGCCATCTCACAGCAAAAGTAAGAAATGAAAGCTGGTCAGGAGCTAAAGGGGAGATGATGGAATCAATTTTCAATGCACTGATGTTTGAGATGCTTTTGGATGTACAAATGTGTTGAGTAAACAGTTGAATATAAAGACTATAAAGGCAGGGGAGATGCAACACATATAGGTAACTATCTGAGAGACAGCAGTAAAAAGGTCCATTGAAATCAAGGAGAGTAGACCCAGATCCAAGGAGCATCCTGAGCCATAGTAGCATGTAAGTGATGGTCAGAGGAGCCCAATAAAAGGTGGAATATGAATGGTGAAGGAGAGCATTAAGACAGTGGAGTGATGGGTGCTTGTCACAGAGACAAGCATGGTGGGTGGGCTCTAACAGGCCAGAGACTCAGAAGTTCCAGCAAGAACAGTCCTGGGCTGAGAAACGGCAGTGGTGATAGGTGATGGCTTCAGCAAAGCTGGAGAACACAGGCAGGCTGTCCTAGCTGGGGACTGAATGCTTGGAAGGAAAGAGGGGGGCATTTAGCGATCAGTTCCTGGACAACATGTTGCCGAGGGGGAATGAAAAAGAAAAGGAGTTCCCATCTGTAAAGGGAACTGGAAGACCAAGGCTGTGAGCAAAGGAGATGGAAGTAGGTTCTGGACTCAGGCAAGAGAGAGCCTTAAAAGATAGAGGGAATGAGTGAAAGGAAGAAGAAGAGAGGACTAAGGCTTTGGGGGACAATCTGGGACTGGCACCATGGATGTCAGCACTGCAGGAGAGGCCTGGTTGGCTAGGGGGCAGACATTTGTAAAGGAAGCTTTTGTTTTTAAATAGATTTTGAAGGGTGTTTTTACCTGAAGCACCGCTCATGCTGGAAAACAGGGAAGGATAATAGAGATTAAGGATGATTTTTTTTAATGTATTTATTTATTAAAGATTTCTGTCTCTTCCCCGCCACCGCCTCCCATTTCCCTCCCTCTCCCCCAATTAAGTCTCCCCCCTCCTCAGCCCGAAAAGCAATCAGGGTTCCCTGTCCTGTGGGAAGTCCAAGGAACCTCCACCTCCATCCAGGTCTAGCAAGTTGAGCATCCAAACTGCCTAGGCTCCCACAAAGCCAGTGCGTGCAATAGGATCAGAAACCCATTGCCATTGTTCTTGAGTTCTCAGTAGTCCTCATTGTCCGCTATGTTCAGAGAGTCCAGTTTTATCCCAGGCTTTTCCAGACCCAGGCCAGCTGGCCTTGGTGAGTTCCCAGTAGAACATCCCCATTATCTCAGTGTGTGGGTGTACCCCTCGCGGTCCTGAGTTCCTTGCTCGTGCTCTCTCTCCTTCTGCTCCTGATTTGGACCTTGAGGTCACTCTTTCAGCTTCCTGGTCTTTCTTCTGTGGTTTGTCCTCTGACCTTAGATTCACAGCTGGCCCTCGTAGGACTGAAAGGGACTTTCACACAACAGGGGCTCCCTTTTAAGCCCTGGATTAGGCACAAACCACATGGAAAATGAAAGCATCCTCTCTCTGTGTCCCATTCAGCCCAGAAATCATCTACTATTCCTTTGTCTCTGCTATCCCAGGACCAAAAATCTCAGACAGTCAACTGCGTAATGAATCACCATACCTCTTTACTGAACCATGACTGCCTTCCATGCCAATTATGAGGCACCGGGATATCTGCTCTTCCTTCCTGACTCACAGCAGAAGGCACAGAGCATCAGGACAGCCAGTGCAGGCCGACTGCAGACGAAAGTAGGGCAACTCACCCTCCCAGACAGCCCTCAACGCCAGCATCCAACAATAACACCCAGCAGCAGCTCTGCCAAAGGCAACAGGCATCCCAGGCACTGCCAGTTGGAGGTGAGGAGATGGGAGAATGCTGGCTGCCAATGGGCTTCATTTTCCCCTCCCTGTGGCCCACTCCCATTGTAAGTAATCTCCTTCCTCCCTCCTGCAGTGTATCAGTGTAACAGACTGCAGCCTGGCAGTGCCACCGTGATTTCCATCTCCAACACAAGCTCATTATAGACTTTCTCTCGCCTAAATCATGTCGTGGTCTCCAAAGGAGAGCTTTACTCTGGTATCAAATAATAACCCAAGAAACGGCAACAGTACCCCGTTCTCCATTGATTGCCAGTCCCTAGAGTTTCACTATCAAAGTCTGAGATCCCACTGTGCTCTTCAAGTAAGAAATCCTGATTTGCGGGTGCCTGTTCCAGAGAAAGACAGTTTACATGCATATGGCCTGCTTAAAGGAGGCTGGACCAGCAAGACAGCAAGGACAGAGCCCTGCCACGGCCTGGAAGGCTATAGAAGATAGCTGTCCTCAGCACAGATCACATGGACAATCATTTTTCCTAAGGCCCCCAAATTCCAGTATTCCTAAGAGTACCACTTTGCACCTTACATTCATGTGGGCCATGTAAATTCATGTTGGCTACAGCCTTCTCCTGCCTAACTCTGCTGGACTCAGTGAAAAGACACTGGTGATGGGTTGGTCAGAACCCAGGGCATTCACTTGGCCTGTTTCATTAGAGGACAGGAATACTGAGCCTCCAAGGTAAGACCTGGGCACTAAGGCAGGTATGCATCCCTTGTGGGCCCAGCTGCCTTCAAAGAGGCAAAGGCTCCCATGGATTCCCTGTTTCTGAATTGGCTGTTTCTCTGCAAAGGTTTTGCTACATCAGAAACTCATATGGAAGAGACCCGTTGATTTCCACTTAGCTTCTTTGTAGTCCCCTCACTGGGTGCCCACATGGAGAAGCAAAGCGACTGATCTCAGAATCTTTATCTTCCAGAAAATAAACCATCAAGGGTCAGGTAGCAGGCTTTGGCCTTGGTCAGTAAATATCTTTGGCAAGGAATGAAATGAGTTCTGGACTTCGAGCAGTCCACACTTAATTTTAGTAATATCATATCACAGTATCCCAAAATCATAAAAATTTCCTGACAATCAGGTTTGATAAAGGAGGTAAATTAATTTGATTTAGGATTAGAATATAGGCAATACTTCATGACAAGGACAGGACCTTTGGAGTAGGCAGCAAATGATCTGCAAAGATGTTCCCAGTTTAACTTCCAACCCTTTGCACATGTTAAGTGACATGGAAAATGGAATTTAGGGTACAGAAGGAACGGAATCTGCTACTCAGGTAACCTGACCTCAAGAGATTGTCCTGTAATCTGGGGAGAATCCAAACCAGCACGTGAAGCCTTGCAAATGGAAGAGGGGGCACTGTAAGTGCTGCATCCTGGGAATGCCCTGACTTATTGCTGTCTTTGAAGAGGAAAAGAGGAGCCTCACACAAAGAGAGGGAGTATCCTCTAGATGCTGAGAAAGCTTAGGGTGTTGGTTCCCTCCCTCCAGTAAGAAGGTGCATGATGATGACGCCTCAGTTTTACCCAGTGAGGCCAGCTGGAGACTTCTGAACTGTGTGATAACAAATGTGTGCTCTTTTAACCCCTGTGTCTATGGGCATGTGTTATGGCAGCAACGGGAAAGGAATGTCTCCTCTCTTAATCTCGCTTTCTCAGTGTCAGCAATGCTTGTCTAGAGTGGCCAAATTGTGGACACCGCCATGAACTGTGCCATACCTAATGGATTCCTACCCACTAGATGCTGGGAAAGACTTCTCTTGAAGTAGTAACAACAAAAGATGTTAGCAGACACTATGGGTGACAGAATGGAATAACCACCAGGGTTCCTCATCTTAGTATGAGCCAACCCTTATACAGGTGGCCTCCATCCCATGAAACTTTTGTTACAGACACTGACACTTTTGATCTTGGATAAAGTCAAATTCCAGAGATTATAGTTTGCAAAGCTCTCATCAATCTTTGCTGCTCAGTGAGAATATCCATGATTTCAAGCAAGCAGGTTGGTTAGGAGAAAGAAAAAGCAGTTCAAATGTACTAGTCAAGAGCAGGGCACAGTTCTGGGACGGAGATGACACAGGGTGGACTTTGCCTGCTTCACACATTGCTCTTTCTGCCATTTGCCTTGGGCACAGTCCCAAGCTGCGCTCTGCACTGCAACATACAACTGAGTGAATCAAGACTTCTGGGCCAAGGGACATCACTGTCTCATAGGAGAGGTTCGTGCAAAATTTGGGAAAATCCTAGGTAGAGACTGAAAATCTTAAAAGCATACCACTGTGATATATTCTGCTTCAAGAACCCTCAATCTGCCCTCAAGCTATAAGAAAATAAAACATTGGGACCAAATATTTGAAATCAAGGTTGCCTAAGAAATGCAACCATGTTTTTTTGAAAAGGGCATCTTCAGATTGTCACATGAGGGAATTGAGACCCAGAATATGCAGAAGTAAAGAGAGGGAAAAGGGACCACAACTCACCAACTGCAGGAGGATCATGTGCACAAGAAAGGAAGTTTTACGTGGCACACTGTGAAGAATCAGCCAGCAGTCCCAGACAACTGTGATCATCTGAAGGTATGTCTAAGCTTAGCAATAGATTTTTAAAAAAGGAATCACTCCTAATAGGGGAAAAAAACAGTGTTGGTTAAGAGGCCATTTAAATTCTCCCAAGAATTTAGCATAGAATCCTCTCTCCCCAGTCACTCTCCATGAAACCTTATGTAAAGTACTTCTTCTCCTTGTGTTTCTGTATCTATAAAATGGGAACAATAATGTCAAGACCCAACTCCATTAAAGAAGTTATAGGAAGCTCTTGACAGTGTGTATAGAACACAATGAATGGTTTTAAAGTTTCTATGCCTAAAATAATAAAAGAGTGTCTAGATAATGACCAGATTCTGTTCACATACAGGATTCTTCCATAGAGTGTAGAACATAGGGTCCAGTATTGCAAAGTCACTAGTGCAGAGCTAGAGGAGGAGATACAGGAGGAAGCAGGGCATCCATGGCCAAGAGAACCCCTGTGTGGTTTATAAACCTGGTGGAGTACCAGATAGGAAGTTCAAGAGTCCTTGACAATCCAAGAGGGATGTCTATACTTACAACCCACCTGTGTACATGAAGTCTCAGCCTGCAATGTCCCTGTGCTAATGATACACGGAGTCCTCTAAAGAACACTCATCAAGGCTTCTCAAGCCACAGCGGAGTGGTCAGGTTTGCGATGAACCAGAAATGCAAATGTCTTTGATCGTTGTATCTGCATATTAACAGATCTTCTCATTTTCAAGAAACAGGGGAAGGAAGGCAGGACATTATTGGGAATATCTCAGGGTAAACGAGCCAGCCGCAGCTTGCAGGTCACAGTTGTGTGGCCCTGGGTCAGAGACTTATAAAATAATCGTCTCACGAACCCCTTTGAAGTGAGAGCCCACAGGCAGGAAGTCCGAATACTTTCCTTGTAAGGCTCTAATGAGTCCCAGAGGAAGAAATTCCTCCTGACTTCTCTGAAAAGAAAATCTATATATCGATTAAAGAGGTGTTGCTGCTTTACCGTCACTCCTCTCCCACTTTGACTGGCTCAGTCGGCGGCTCAGCAATTTCTTCAAGGTCACGATCCCGGGAGTCTGTTGCTATCTCCTTCCCTTGCCCATTGCAGCCATCTGTGACCAAGTCCTATAAGGTGTCCTCCAGTCTCAGAGCTATTGCTCCCCTGGCACTCGGGCTGAGACATCTTCTCCCTTGTCCATGCCTCCTCACTGGTGGTCATGTCACTCCCTGCCCATGCCCTCATGTACAGTCCACTCTGTGGGTGACAACTTTATTGGATCTAGAATCAACTAAAGGAAATTCCTCTAGTTGGACATGTAAGAGAATTTCCAGGAAGGACTAACTTAGAAGACTTAAGAGTCTTCCCCAGGGAAAGCAGCACCTTCCAGCAGCAGCTCAGATAAAAGGAGGCCCTAGGGCAGCAGTTCTTAATCTGTGGGTCATAATACCTTTGGGGTCAAATGACCCTTTCATGGAGGTCACATATCAGATATCCTGCATGTAAGACATTTATATTATGATTTATAGCAGCAGCAAAATTGGAGTTGTAAAGCAGCAATGAAAATAATTTTATGGTTGAGGGTCTTCACAACATGAAGAACTGTATTAAAGGGTGCAACCATTAAGAAAGTTGAGAAGCACTGCCCTAGGGGGAGCAATGTTGCTCTTGCCGGCCCCCTTTGCTCCCTGCTGGTGAGGGCATCAGCTCTGCTGTTACCATCCTTCATTGTAGTAGGACTTTCCTTGGACCGCCAGCCTGCAAATAATGATACAGAGACTAATTAGTAATTATGAAAACTTGGCGTTTAGCTTAGAGTGTCCCACTAGCTCTGACACCTTAAATTAACCTGTTCTTTATTAATCTCCATTTTGCCATGTGACTTTTTTTAACGTCTCCTCCATTCTGTATGCATGTCACTCTATGTCTCCCACCCACGCGGATTCTAAACCTCTGAGTTCCTCTCTCTGCGCGGAAGTACTGCCTAGCCTCTCCTGCCTAGCTATTGGCCATTCAGCTTTTTATTTTCACACAGTGTAAACCAATATTCCGCAACATTTCACTGACCTTAAAATCTAACTTCTTCAGCATTGTAGCAACCACGAAAGACCAGCAGGTTCCCAGGAGTGACATTCAAGGCTTCAGCACCAGATCAGGACTGCGGATGCATACAGTCTTATGGACTGGGCTCTCAGTGCCTCTCCCAGTGTGCAAGCAGAACTGTTGGACTATCCAGTCTACACAGTGTAAGCCAATCTAATAAACCTCCTTTGCAATATTCATTCATTCAGGTCTCTTCTTCTAGAGCAGTGGTCTCAACATCTGGGTCATAACCTCTTTGAGATCAAATGAACCTTTCACCAGGGTCACCTAACATCATCTGTATATCAGATATTTATAATGCGATTCACAGTAGTAGTATAATTACAGTTATGAAGTAGCAATGGAAATAATTTATAACATGAGGAACTGTGTTAAAGGGTCACAACATTAAAAGGTTGGGAACCACTGATCTAGAGAATCCTAATTCACCTTCCAAATCCTACAGGCAGTGAAACTGTCATATTGAGTGTAGAGCCACTCAGAGGCTCCCTATGGGACATCATAGGTGCCCATAGAGCAGTGAGCAGTTAGCTATGCTTGGTACTGAGGGTCTCCAGTGCCTGAGTACATCATTCAGAAGCCATGCTACAGAGAGGACTGAATGCCATGCTGATGATTAGAGCCACACTGCCCAGTCAATGGAGAGCTGTGGAAGATTTAAAGCAGGAAAGAATTTCATTTGGTCTCAATTTTGTGAATTTCAACATCTTGTTTCCTTCATAACATCCTTCTCAGTTTATAGTTATTTGCATTTTCCCCTATGCCATATATCAGATATCAACCTGCAAGAAGAAAAAGAACAATTTCTGTTTTATTCACAACTATATCTCTACTATCCTGTGAGTATTTGGAACATAATATATTTAATAAAAGGCTGTTGAATAAATGAGTTATTGGATGATGATGAGAATGGACAAGTGTAACCAAAACCTAATTGCCCACTAGTGCCACATAAGGTATCCCTCATCCTCTTTGTCTGTGTGTCAGATGCTTCTGAAATAAAAGAAAATCATGTGCATTGCAGTGAAGTACTGAAGCACAGGCAGCAGCAGCAACTAGACTTTTTGTGCACAATATTTAATAAAGCATGATACAGGACAGCACTAAGCAAGCAATTAGAGGAATAAGACCTTCCAACGTGCACCGATGCCACAGCTAATTGAAAAAAAAACATTCACAATATTATTGAGAGCACAAATGCCAACGTTTAGCTTCAATGTTGTCTATAAACATGAAAGACAAAGAGAATAAGCCATTTCTATTCAGGTAAACTTCCCTTCAATTAAAATTAATCAGGTTTTTTAACAGTTTTGGAAAGCAACAAAGTATTAGTACCTACCAAGAGTACTAGATTGTTTCCAATTATCAAGATTTTTATTTTTAAGACCAGAAAAATCAATGAAATATCAAGTATGATTTCCAAAATTAGATCAATTTAGTATGTGGTGTATTAAATCCCACAGTTCATGTACTTAAGCCACGTCAATATCATTTTGGTCCCGAGGATCTTGAATATCTAAAGGAAGTAGACATTTTGCAAGAACATCTTTTGTTACACAGGTGTGCTTTTCATGACCTTGTGTCTGCCCCTGCCCCCATGACACAGGATTCTAATATCACTGTCAATCCCAGGGATGGGCAGGGCCTGAGGAGGATACAGAGGAGATGAGAAAGATTTAGACCCAAAACAGATAAACACCCAGAGAAACTTGCAAATTTTATTTTTCTGGAAAGAATAATTAAGCCAGAAGTGTTCGCATTGCTCATGCAGCAGCATCCATCAGGTTACTGCTGTCGGACAGGGGTCGGTCTCTTTATCTTAGACTTAAGCCACAGGACAATGTATCAGTCAAACCTGAGTGACAAATTTACCTAGCCCAATTCCCTGGACTTCTCAAAAGAGCATTAAGCCAGTAAATTATCCTTTTTGCTGAAGGTTGTAATTTATTTTCTGTACCATACTTCAGAAAGATTATTTTTTAAATAAATAGCCACCCATAACTAAATGCCACCTGTCCACTTAAAGCAGAAGGCCTTCCTAGTATCCTCGAGTCTACCATTTCAGTAACTTTTTCAAAATGAGGACACAAAAAGACCAGTTCCTTAGGTTTGACATACATCTTCTCCAACAACCTTCAGTTCAGGACTTCTGTTTCCACCTGAGAAATAGTAATAGACATTGGATGTGCATTCCCTAAGAAATAGGTGAGAAGAGCAGTCAAAATATATGAAAGGAAAAATTTCAACTCTCTAGCTCTTAGCAATCACTAGCAACAAAGGCCAGAATCCCTGAGATATCCAATTAATGAGGTGAGCTCTTTACTTATCCCAGATTATTACCTTCTGGGAGTGATGAAGAGAGATCCCAGGCAGAGCCTGATAAACTCTTTGAAGTGCGGAAATACAGCCAAGAGTCTAGGAAATAAAGAGAAATCGAGCTTGCAAGACAGATTGCCTTAAGGGAGAGAGTTGCACAGGCAGTGATCTGGAGACTTCGTCTAAGATATCCAACAGAACACAATTAGACATACATTCAGAAAAGGTAAGAGGGTATCTTATGGACTTGGAGAGCAGTGTCCAAAGAGCTGTGGCTGGTGCCTATCTCTGCTAGCCAGACTGCAAATGAAGAGTACTCAGGAGTACCATCCTGGCCTACTTTTAAAAAAGTCAGAGAAGCAAGACCAAAGGGCCAAATGTTCCAAAGTAGTTTAGCTGCATCCCAGAACCGAGTTTAAAGCTACTTATGGGAATAAAAAATAAACAGTATCCAATAAGATAAAATTCACAATGTCTGGTACCCAATCAAAGATTACTAAATGAGCAAAAAAGCAGGAAAACATAATTTATATTTAAAATAATAATCAATTAACCAAAATGGGCACAGATGGTATAACAAGCAGGAAACAGGAAAGTTTTTATTACAACTCCATGCCAATATGTTCACAAAGTAAGTATAGACATAGCAGATACTTTTTAAAGACTCGAATGCAGGCCTGAAGAAATGGCTCACTGGGTAATAAATGACTGCTTTGCAAGCATAAGAAGCTGGGTTCAAATCCCCAGTATTCATATAAGAAGCCAGCATTGGGGTTACCAAGACAGGTGGATCCAGAGAGCTTGCTGGCTCAGTCTAACAGAACCAGTGATCTCCAGGTTCAGTGAGACACTATATTACATACACAAGATGAAGTATGACAGAAGGTAACTGATGTCCTGGCCTCTACTTTTGCTCATGTGGGCATATGCACCCACACGCTGTGTATACATACTACACACACATACACAGACACACACACACATGCACTCCCTCACACATACACACAATACGCCAGTCAACTATAGCTTTAGGGAATGAATACTGTAGCTTTTGATATGTAATATATTCTGACATGCATAAAGACATTTCAATAAAAAAGATTAGCAAAAACCATAGCAATACAACTCTTAAAAATTAAAAACAGAGACTAGAGGAGCTCCTCTGTTCAGCTCCCTTCCCAAGCCACAGGGCACTAATTCGTAGCTGGCATCTCCCAGAAAAAGGAGAGAAAACATGTTTGAAGAATTAATGCCTGACCAAAGAAGTTTGAAAACAGAACAACTCAAGCACAAGACAAATGAAGCAAACTATACCATGGCACATTACGATCGAGTTACTCAAAAACCAACAATAAAAGGCAAATCTTGAAATATTTAGAGAACAGTGGGTTTTACAGATAGAGGAACCAAAATGAGAGATACAGTTTTCTCTTTAGAAAGAACAAAAATAGGAAGACTATTGCCAAAGCCATGGAAGTGCTAAGAGAAAAAAAAAAAAAAAAAAAACATGAGCCTTGATTCTATGCCCATAAAACCATATCCAAAAACAGTCAAAATAAGACATTTTCATACAGACAATAGCTAGTAGATTATCATCCACGAACATGAGCAGGCCAGAGAGTTGCTACAGGAGGATCTTCTGACAGGATAGGAAACGTGGACCCCAGAAAGGAACAGCATGGGAAATACAATATAAGCTCCCACTATCCCTTCCAAGGACACTTGGCCCCACCCCTTCAGGGTTCTACTATCTTCCAGTAAACAGCACACTGTGAGTCAAAGTCCTTAATGTTTGACCTTGGGGGAACACTCCACATCCAAAGAGCAGCACCCTTCAAATCAAGCGGACAGCCTACGACTTTGTTCTTTGCTCTGATGTCGCCAGGTCTGCATGGTGGGGGTCTTCCAGCACAACACTTCATAGCTCTGTGGATCAATGCAATCCTGTGTGTGTGGACAGGAATCAAAGCTTCAGGGGTGCCGGCCCTGCAGGGAGAGCAGGCTTGTGCTGGACACACCGTCTGAATAAATGATGCCTTGGCTTCTCAGAGGTGGCAAGTCGGCTGGGAGCTAGCAGCCATTTTTCTGTCATCACTCAGTCATTTCCTTGTACAGCTCAAAAGACAGTCTGGCTCGGATGGGAATGACATACGCTGTGCTGTGTGGAGCCGCCAGCCCACTCCACCTACCAGACCCACTTGGAGAAGAGGCTGAGTGAAAGGGGCAGAGGTGAGCTCAGTCTATTTTGACAGAAGAGTCGTCTACTTATTCTCGCTTGCCCCACCCTAAATTTCCATACGCTTGAATGAATCATTTCTATTCTAGATGAAAAGCAAAGGGAATGACAAGAAATTATTCTGGGTGAGTTAGCAACACACTTGGAAAGAAATGTTATGAGGAAAATCTCTGGGGAATTGTTGACTGAGGTTTCTGTACTGCCCGGTTCCCACAGTCGTTAAGTCCCAAATAAACACACAGAGGCCTACATTAATGATAAACTGATTGGCGTATTAGCTCAGGCTTCTTATTAACTCTTATAACTTATATTAGCCCATAATTCTTGTCTATGTTAGCAATGTGGCTTCGTACCTTTTTTGGCAAAGCAGTCACATCTTGCTTGCTCTGTGTCTGGCTTCCTCTCTGTCTGGGTGATGACTGCAGACTAAAAACTTCCCTCTTCCCAGAATTCTCATTGCCCACCTCTACTTCCTGCCTGGCTACTGGCCAATAAAATTTATTTAAAATACAAGTGACAGGGTACAGACCATTGTCCCACAGCAGGGAATTTTGGTATTAAAATGATTAGGAATGAGGCCTGCTCAGCCCCAATTTGCTCATTTGTTTTGGGCAGTGTGATTAAGGAAAGACAAAGTAGCAAGATAATATTTGTTTTAAAATGCCCCCTATTTATGCTTTATGATCAGAGAATTCATCTTTTAGAGCCCGAGGCACCCATTGAACAAAACAACCTAGAGGCTGTCCTGTTTGGCTGTAAACATGAAGCCTCCTTGGAAGAGGGGACCCCAGTCAGAAGATCAGACAAAGGGGCTGGAAAGACGGCTGAGCTGTTAAGAGAGCACTGACTGCTCTTCCAGATGACCAGGGTTCAATTCCCAGACACCTACACGACAGTTCACAACTGTCTTTAACTTCAGTTCCAGGGGATCTGACTCCTGCACACAGACATACTTACAGACAAAACACCAATGCATAAAAAAAAGATCAGATGAACAGGAAATATGATTTTTCATGTAATGAATGGGAATTCAGGCTTTGCCCAAAGGCAACCCTGTGGTGACTTGTTGACAAGGGGAGGAATGAAATAGAGTCCTAAGAATAGCAGGACAGAAAGCAAGGGCTGAGGAGGAGCCTTAGTCAGTGAGAAATGTCTTTGTTGGAAGAGGCGACAACAGCAGTCATGTGACACAAATCACATGGCACAGTCCTTCTCTTGTCTGAACCCCAGCAGAAGTCTGCACCTTGATGCCCCTCCAGTTGGCTTAGAGACAAACAGGCTGCCTGCTCAGTTCCTGGAGAGGAAGAGGGAAAAGTCACAGGAGAGATGTTGGCACATGTGTCTCTCTCTCCTGAGACCCTTTCAATATTAAGTAAAAGGCTAAGCATTGACAGCTAGTAATACCAAAGCAATGTTCCAATAGCACATACCTCATACACAAGTGCTGTAGAATTATTTTTATGTGGTAGACACAGAAAACTTCAGGAATGTTATCACTTTGCTGAGGTCTACTCAGACTTTCCTAGATAATGGCCAAGGCAGGATGCAGATCTTTGTTCTGGACCACTCCATCCTAGTGTCATGGCCTTAACTAGCTTGGTTTTGATGAAGCTCCTATGTCCCTAACATAACTGTGGCCATCTTTAGTGGTATGAAATGTGACATTTATTCTATAGTGATTACCCAATCCCTGACATGTGGCAGGTACTTGAGCTGGTTATGCTAAATAGGATCACAAAAATGAAATCCTATAGGTATGACATGGGGAATATCCCATAGCTAGCTCAGAGGTAAATTACTTTGTTTGCAGTCATGCAGCCAGGATGAGACCATCAGCCCTAAGTAAACACTAACTTTATTTGAGCCCGATAGAGGTAGTGAAAAGAAGAAAAGGAAAGGAAAGAAAAGAAAAGAAGAGAGAAACCCAGTCAGCATTTGATAATGGATACATCCAAGGGCTAAGAGGGCCCTCGGCAGATCTGGAAGAAGGAAGGAGTAAATGCTACCTTTTCATACCTGATCAGTGAGTGAGAGTTGGCCAAGACACATCCAGCAATGGCCAAGACTAAAGTAAGGAGACATGATAGGAAGAGATTGCTTCTTTTTGAGGGTAAGATGGGTCATCTTCACGAATTTGCATGTCATCCTTGCGCAGGGGCCATGCTAATCTTCTCTGTAGCGTTCCAATTTTAGTATATGTGCTGCTGAAGTTCCTTGGGCAGCTGAGGATAGGGAACCTGAAATGACCCTATCCTATAGCAATACTGACGAATATCTTGCATATCACCATAGAACCTTCATCTGATGATGGATCGAGATAGAGACAGAGACCCACACTAGAGCACTGGACTGAGCTCCCAAGGTCCCAATGAGGAGCAGAAGGAGGGAGAACATGAGCAAGGAAGTCAGGACCACGAGGGGTGTACCCACCCACTGAGACAGTGGGGCTGATCTATTGGGAGCTCACCAAGGCCAGCTGGACTATGACTGAAAAAGCATGGGATAAAACTGGACTCTCTGAACATGGCGAGCAATGAGGACTGATGAGAAGCCAAGGACAATGGCAAGGGGTTGTGATCCTACTTCATGTTCTGGCTTTGTGGGAGCCTAGCCAGTTTGGATGTTCACCTTCCTAGACATGGACAGAGGGGGGCGGACCTTGGACTTTCCACAGGGCAGGGAACCCTGACTGCTCTTTGGACTGGAGAGGGAGGAGGAGAGGAGTGGGGGAAGGGGAAGAGGGGTGGGAGGAGGGGGAGGGAAGTGGGAGTCTGGGAGGAGGCTGAAACTTTTTTTTCCTTTTCTCAATAAAATAAAAAAATGAAAAAAAAATGGGTCATCTTGACTACTTCTGAAAAGGAAAGCCCAGGCCTTGTCTTGGAGTTTGGGTCTCAGAAACTTCTCACCCTCGCTCTGTGGAATATAATCAATCCAAGAGACCCAGCTCTCACCGCTATGAGCAGCTCTTGGAGGTCACACTGTCCAAGATGATAGCTAGCACCACCTGTGTAATATCAGCTGTTTAAACTTGCTAGAAAGTAAATTAAATTTGAAATGTAATTTCGTATCAGACACATTTCAAATGCTCTATAATCAGATATGGCCAGGAGCTGCCTTACTGGGCAGCTCAGATATAGAACGCTTCCACTGGTATGGAAAGTTGAGGCGCTATTTTTCTGTAGGACTTCTTTGTCTTTCTGTTAAGGCCTGAACTCTGGTCTGGAAGCACCCGGCATTTCTTCTCTAACGGGTTTCCTATTCTGCCCTGGTTTTTAGTCCCTGAAGGTTTCCCATCTTGGCATTGCGCTGTGGATCATACCACTCTGAGTGTTTCAGATCTGCTTTCCTGATCACCTCTGGGTCCTTCTAGATGATTTGGGGTGTTGTCAGCCTTCCTCCTGGTCCATACAGCTGTTCAGTTTGTTCTCCTGTCAGGTGGCTCTACAACTCAAAGGCACACTTTTCTCTCAGCACGGAACAACTACTCCTCCAGAGAACTCACAGCAGGCTCTGATCCCTGTGAGCTGATTGTTGGGACTCTGGCCAGTCACTAAGTTCTCAGGAATGACAAAGGCATACCAGGAGGAAGTGACACATTTTTTTACACCCCTAAGTTGCCCCCTCTTGGCCATTGGCCTATGTTCTTTTTCTGTGATCGTAGAAATCCTCCTGGCTTCTCCAGGTAGCTTGATTCCCAAGGGCATCAATGCCACTCTTGGTGAAGGCAAGCAATGTCTTCCTACAGCTTTGCCCACAAATCCTCCCATCTTCCTTCCTCCTCACCCTCGCGATGCTCTCAGGGCTGACATTAGCCTTATAAGCTCTGTGTTTGCTTTCTGTCCCTGTAACAAAGACTCCCCATTGGTCCCACTTCCTTAATATTTCTCTACCTTCTAAGCTGGTCTAAGCCATTAAAATACATGGGCTTTTAGGGACACATTCTGGATCTAAGTTATACAATCTATGGTTTGGTACTTTGGAGAACCCCTGGTTCACCAGGCCTGTCTTTACCTGGAAGTTACTGTTGAGGAAACCATGACCTATGTGTGGAGAGCTCAGACACCAGAATGGAGGCTGTTGTCTCCAGGGTGCAGCTGTCTGTCTTCATGAGCTTCATGAAGCCTTTCCATTGCTTTAGAACACAGCTTCTCCAAGTCCCTGGCACTGTTCCTTGGAAGAGTCTTTTGCTGGCCTTCTACATCCAGCCTCTTTAAGGACACTTTCCACACAGATCCCAGTAATAATGGGATTTGGAATGTCTATGCTATGAGTGTTGAGCTCTGTGGGAGGGGCCCTCACATTCTTCCCTATGACAGTTCTGCAGGGCAAAGATCACTGATCCCATGCTTTCTGTGGAGAAAAATGAGACCCCCAACCAACTGAAGACTTCAGAGAGCAAATGCTCAAGCTAGAACAAGAACACGCCTGGGTCCTCCCTGAGATCCTCCTTGCCCAGTCTCTATTGTCAATTACTCAGAAGGGCTTTCGTGTCTTATACCTACTTTCCTTTCCAGAACTCTAGAAATGAGCCTACATGCAAAGATTCTCTTTCTAATGGTTGCTTTATAGACACCTTGACAGGGAAGTCATATTACTTTACAGGCAACTTTGCAGTCATCCTGCATTTACAGTTTAAAGTTCTAGTCTCTCCATCTGCTTTAGGCTAATAACAGGGATCTAAGTGGAAGCAGACAGGTGGTATTGCAGAGTATCCTCAATAGTGAATAATGCCTTACCAGTTCTTTCTTGCTTAGTGTAAGATCCTTGTGCTGGTTAGTTTATTTATTTATTTATTCATTCATTTATTTATTTATTTATTTTGTCAACTTGATACAAGCTAGAGTCATCTGGAAAGAGGGTCATCAACTGAGGGACAACCTACATCAGCCTGGTCTGTGAGATAATTTCTTATTAATTATTGATGTGGGAGGATGCATCTCACTGTGGGTGGTGCCACCCTTGGTAGATTGTCTTTTTGTCCTTTCTTGAGCAAGCCATGGAGAACAAGCCAGGAAGCAGCATTTCTCCCTGGCCTCTGCTTCATTTCCTGATTCAAGGTTCCTGACCTGCTGACTTCACTTCATGATGGATTAGAGAATGAAATAAATCCTTTCCTCCCCTAATTACTTTTGGTCAGTGTTTTATCACAGCAATAAAGAAAGAAACTAGGACAATTCCCAAGTGAGGGAAGATGACTGGCAATGGGGACTGGGGCTATTCAACAGCAGAGTCAGCCATTCCTGAGAAGAGGGTCGGGAAGAAAGGAAAAGGAAATGCCCACAGACAATGAGAGCTAAAGCCTCCAGCTTGGGAAATCCTCCCTTCAGCTTGATTCCTTTGGTCCCCACAGGGATGTTTTGATGATAAGGAAAGCTTTGTGGAGTAAGTGAAAGAAAGAAAGAAAAAAAATACCGTTGTTGTTTTCACACCTGCAAAGTAAATGTCTACTCATGTAACTGGAAACAAATTCGGTGTGAACATTAAACTAAATGCAGGGGCAGGCATCAAGAAGATACTGAACAATGGTGCACCCAACCATTTGCAAGCAAACCCAGGAGAAAAAAGAGGGCTCCTGTCCCTTGCACCAGTGTGGGGTCTCCCTACCTGGTATGCGTTGGGCTGACAATGTTGTGCCTTTTCAGGCTCCTTGTCTACAGTCCTTGTGTATTAGATGTAAGGGAAGGAGCTAGTTTCGATGACACTCAAACAAGAAACTTGTACATAGTAATTTAAACTTCCTAATAGCCATCTGCTGCTGCATCGCTTTTTTCAGTTTTATAAAATTGTTTTCAAAAAAGAACACAAACTATCTTTTTTCATTTCGCATACCAACCCCAGTTCCCACTCCCTCCACTCCTCCCATCCCCTCCACTTCCCTCCCACCCCAACGGCCACCCACTTCTCAGAGAGGGTAAGGCACATTGCTTTGAGAAAGGTCCAAGTCACTACCGACTATATCTAGGCTGAGCACAGTATCCATCCAAAGAGAATGGGTTTCCCAAATGTAACGGGGTAAATGAATGCAGACAGATTGTAAAAATATATACAGCTTTAATGGGGAAATAGACTTACAGAACCACTGTTCCCACTGAGACCAGGAAAACAGAAGCGAGCACTGCGAACATGCTCTCCAGATTTATAGGTAAACATTAGCCCGAGGCGAACACGCCCCCTAGGGGGCTGGACTTATCTCTACATCTCCCCTTTTTGTCTAAATAAGACAGAACTAAACCAAATACAACTATATACAATAATAACAAATAATAAATATAACAAACAATATTGAGAACAAAAGTTTTGCTAAACATTCTATCTCAAGGAGTCTAAATAATGTAGAGAGTAACTACAATTATATAATCTTCAACTCCGTCAAAGATATGAGAAGGGAATAAATATTACTTAACAAATGAGAGATATCCAAAATGTGCAACAATTAACAGAGACAACTGACTACCTGGGCAATCACCCAAAGTCTCGTTTGCAGTGTTGAGTCAACCAACTTTGGCTAAGGCCTAACATAACTGACATGCCATTATTAAAGGCAAGGAACTTTCTTAGAACTATCCTACCCTGTCTTGGCAGGATAAGACAATCCTGTTTCATCCACTTAGGGATATTCTGTATCTTTGTCAGAAGTTGAGGTATGGGCTTTTCTTAATCCAAAGGCCAGTTCTGCCAAGAAAACAAGCTCCCAGTGGAGTGTCTTTGGTGCTCAACGTTCTCTCAGGAGTAGAGTGGTGTTGCCAGGAGTAATTGTGTCTCGTTGGCACAGAATTCTAGGTAGATTTAAGGCCATTTTCTACAGCTCTTCGAAGAGGCTGAAGATTATACTATCTATGCTAAATATAATCTCTATGTATCTAAAAGACCTGATTAACCTAAAAATAAATATGACAAACATATAATTCTCAATACCTATCTAACTTGAAGACTAAAAGAATAAACAACTGTGCAATATATTAAGACAATGATCTTCAACTGTAAACAATGTCATTACATATCAAATGTAAACAATGTTACTATATAAATAGTATCAGAGGTAGAAATGTACATTGTAATATGGTAGATGTATCAATACAATATAAGCATACTCTTATACAAAATTAGAGGTAGGAATACTCACATTCAATATTCAATATATCAATATACAGGAAACAGTACCAATACAATTTTCTAAAAACAGTAACTCACAAATACCAATCATCCCATCATACCAGTTAATCCTCCCCCCCACTTTTTTTTGAACATACTCCTAATTTCATAAAACATCTCCCCATCCCCTCAACCCCAAACCAACCATTAAGAGATGTCCCTAACCCTGAGGGCAAACTCTGTTGGGAGAGGGGACATTGTCCTCTAAGATTGCTTCTAGCTGACATGGCGGCGACGTTCTCCTTAGGGGCACCTGTGAAAGCAAATGATGGTAAAATTCCCAAATTAACCTTTGACCTAAGAAAATTGTAACTAGTCTCTGAGCATTTTGAGAAGGTCTGGCCAGAGTGTTGTCAAGAATGTGCACCATTCGAAATTGTCTCATGCAGTTGGTACCAAAACACAGGTCTAATATTAGCGCTTAAAAAAATATTCATGATGTCATAAAAACCAGATTAAGTTGATGTTGTGGGGCTCCATCTTCATCCTGGAAACTTCAAAGATTACTGTAGAAAAATTTGTTGCTTGTTATGGGAAGTTTAAACATTAACAACAAAGACATATACTGACATGTAAAGAAAGACACAGATATGAGAAAAGGCAAAGAAAGTTTATAAAGCATATAATTATTCTTATTCTGTCCCATTTCATGGCTCCTGACCTGAGACAGAAACTCTGAAATATCTCTTATCAACAGGCTTTGGATTGAAGAGCGACTGAGCCATAGTCCAACTCCAAAACCAACTCTATATATTTATAAAGAAATGTTTAATAAGACATATATATATATAAAATTAATACTTACAAAATGTGTCCGCCCACCAGTAATTAAATATTCAGGGTCCCTTAATTTCTTTAAAGATGAGTATTTTCCTGTGGAGATAAGAAAAGAACCCTGCCCCCAACCTATCTGTATTTCTTACCATCAGTATATTCGCCATCCTTGTGAATAAATTGTTATTTATCATTTCCAAGTGGTTTCTCTTCTTCAAACTGAACCTTTATTAATTTTGACGCTATCCACAAATTTTCCTCACCTGTGGAGATAAGAGCAAAACCCCTTCCTCAACGCAGCACATCTCCTGGCTTCCATTGTGAGGTCAGCACATCCTTGAAATAAACTGGTTGATTTAGTTCAGCAGACTTTTCCATTATCCAATGTCTTTCTGCAGCCGTTGTTTCCTTCTCATTAGCGTT
>NC_022012.1:18613032-18626245 GCF_000317375.1 Microtus ochrogaster
TATTATTTGCAATGGTTGGTTCACAAAATATTGGCACAGGGAGGGGCTATTTAACATACCCTGGGGGAGGACGGCCCAGTGGTACCTCCTCGAAGGTTGAGAATTGCTATATAAGTAGGCACTGTGAAGGCAAATTTTTCTCTATCTTCTTTTTGCAAAGGTATAGTAAAAAAAACAATCCTTTAAATCAATAACTATGAGAGGCCATCCTTTTGGTAATAAAGAGAGCAAAGGAATTCCAGATTGCAGTGGGCCCATAGGTTGAATAACCTTGCTGATGGCCCTGAGATCTGTCACCATTCTTCATTTACCTGATTTTTTCTTAACCACAAATACAGGAGAATTCCAGGGGCTGGTAGTTTCTTCTATATGTCCAGCATCTATTTGCTCTTGTACCAGCTATTCTAAAGCCTTTTACTTTTCCTCAGCTAAAGGCCATTGCTTTGTCCATATTTGTTTCTCAGTCAACCATTTTAGAGGCAAGGTATCTCTGAAGGGACATCAATTGCTTGTTCTTGTTCAGCCCGAATGGCCGGTTTTCTCCGTTTGTAATATCCTTTAATATTATTCTCAGAAATATAGGCTCTAGAAGTAGCAGGAATGTTAATTTGGGTATTCAATTGTTGTAATAGGTAACGACCCCATAAATTCATTGCAATATTGGCTGCATATGGCCTTAATTTTCCTATTTGTCCCTCTGGCCCTATACATTCAACCCATCTCATGCTCTGCCTTACTCGAGATAGGGTTCCAATTCCCAGGAGCTGAACATTTACATTCTGAAGAGGCCAATACGGATGCCAAGATTCTGGGGTAATGATACTTACATCAGCACCTGTGTCCAGCAGGCCAGTAATAAAAATGCCATTTACACACACTCTCAGCTTAGGTCTTTGATCATTTATAGAACTTTGCCAAAACACACGTAACTCATCTTTCTGATCATTATTGCTTGTAACAGTAGGCATGGGGCTTCCTAATTGTCCTGATGAGGCACATTCTCTGCAGAAACTGGAAATGACTGAACCATGTTTGCCATGGGGGCCTGTAAGGCCCCCCTCACGTTTCCCGTCTGTATCAGATTGCCTTGTCTATCTCTTATAGACCTGCATTCATTCGTCCAATGTCTGCCATTTCCACATCTTCTACATAAACCTGAAGGCTGAGTCCTCCTATTTCTGTTATTTCTAGAAGATGCATTATTATTATTTCTGAAAATCTGTTGTCTACAATTCCTTTTCATATGACCAATTTTGCCACAATTAAAACATTTGGTATTCTGGTGTCTCCTTTTACCATTGGAAATTGCTTCTTCTACCCATGCTTCAGTGCCATAGTCAAATGTATCAACATTCAGTGTATTCAAGACCCATTCTTCCAAGGGCACTGATCTGAGCTTTAAAGGCCCCCAAATCCTTTTGCATTCCACATTTGCATTTTCACAAGCCAAAGACTCAATCATTATACGTCTTGCTTCTGGGTCAGATATCCCTATTTGTACAGCCTTAGTTAGTGTTTGTAAAAAGTCACTAAAGGGTTCTCTCTGACCCTGTTTAACTCTGACAAATGATTGCATTCTCTGTCCTGAGTCTTGTACCCTGTCTCAAGCCCTTAAGGCTGCTGTAGTACACATGGAGAGTGTGTTTTCATTCAAATTAGCTTGTTCCTGAGGGTCAGAAAAGAGCCCTTCACCTAGAAATTTATCTAGGGAAATGTCAATTGCCTTCATGGTCAACCTCTGCCTTAAGAATCCTGGATTCGTCTCGTAAAGACTTTATCATATTTCCATTATCAAACCATATAGTGCCAAGGAAAACTACAAATCCCAGAAGGATCCATAAACGTGGGGTGATAGACACCTCTTGTAAAATCTCCCACATGGTACAAATAAAAAAAAACTGTTAAATTCTTGAATGGTTACGTGTTCAGACATTTTATTTATAAAAGAAAATTTTTTTACCTGCAATGACCGGTTCCTGCCAGTGGTGGTCTCTGTGATTTTGGAGCCTGTCCTGGAACTAGCTCTTGTAGACCAGGCTGGCCTCAAACTCACAGAGATCCGCCTGTCTCTTCCTCCTGAGTGCTGGGATTAAAGGCGTGTGCCACCACCACCTGGCTGGCCTCGAACTCGCAGAGATCCTCCTGTCTCTCTGGATATTATGGCCCTGAAGGTCGAGTGTATCTCGGACTCGGCACTGGGGCCAGAGTCACGAACTAAAAAAATGGCACCTGGGAGTATGCTGTGTTAGCTAGCGGGCTACGCGCTTGAGTCCAATCGTGCTTCCTGAGCTCCGGTAGCTAATCTTGCTCACAAAGGCTGGGAAAGATCAAGCTTGTGCCCCCTGTACTGGGGTGGGGGCAAAATAGCCCGACATTGGACAGCAAAATGTAATGGCATAAATGAATGCAGACAGATTGTAAAAATATATACAGCTTTAATGGGGAAATAGACTTACAGAACCACCGTTCCCGCAGAGACCAGGAAAGTAGAAGTGAGCACTGCAGCATGCTCACCAGATTTATAGGTAAACATTAGCCCGAGGCGAACACACCCCCTAAGGGGCTGGACTTATCCCTACACACAAAAGCCAGTACAAGCAGTACCAATAAATCCTGATGCCCAGCAGTCTGCCCCATCCATGCAACTATCAACCACATTCAGAGGGACTAGTTTGAACCTTTGCTGTTTCCTTCCCTGTAGGGTTGGAGTCAGTGAGCTCCCCTCAGCTCAGATAAACGGTTTCAGTGTCCCCATCATGGTCTTGACCTCTTTGCTCATATTCTCTGTCTTCCCACTCTTCAACTGGACATTGGGCGCCCAGTCCAGTGCTCCAAGCTGCATTATTTATTTATTTATTTATTTATTTATTTATTTATTTATTTTACAGTTTCTCCAGAGGAGAAGGAGCTTTGGGGACTAGAACTGCCTTGTGCTTACCTGCACACAAGTAATAAACCCTGGACTTCCAGCAGTCAATTTTCAGGTCAACGTTTCTTTCTCGACTCCAAGGTGAATGGAATGTCCTGGGCTAGGACCTAGGGCCCATCTTCCTCGTTTCAGCTTTGTTAACTAATTTCTTATGTAAACTGAGGTGAATAACTTCACTCAGAGCCTAGTTTCTTCTAGCAAAAAAGGAGCTGGTTTCTGTTTCATCTGTTAATATGGTCTTGCCATAGTATCTGGATTAATTATCCTACATTACCACTGATGCTTTTATAAATAACACACCTGTACTCTTCATTTAGCTTTTCACTTTCCACTCAACTGAGGGGCCACCACGACACCAAGGGAAATGTTAATTACATTCTGAGTTTGCTGGGGAAACTCTCAATTCCTGACACAGATATTTTGTATAGTTCTTTTCATCTGGATTAGCATCTGAGACTCTCTTGCTTCCCTCGATATTGAATGGATAATTTTAAAATATGGGTGAGGCATAATTACGTACACTTTTGACTTACAGTGATTTAATTTGGGACTTTTCAACTTTGCAAAAGTGCAAAATGACTTTTGTTAGAAATTGTATTGTAAACTTTGATTTTTTTCTGAAGCTGGAGACTGAGACAGAGCCTCATATATGTGAGCAAGAGCAATATCAAACAGGAATTTTGAATTTTAATCTTCTCCCAAGCAAGTGATAAGTAGCATAATTCCCCCCCTGCCTCCGCATGTTTCTGGACAGTCACAGCAAACCACAGCTCCCAGTCAGTCAGATAGCACAATGGGCACAAATGACACCTGCCACTCGACTGTGTGGCTGTGATTTTCAATAGATCAATTTAAAGACTATAATCTTTAACCTTGAAAACACTCTGTCCCTTTCCTGCCCATCTTCTGAGAGATGGCTGCTGGTCTAACTTCATATTTACCATTCAATTAGTTTTCTTCACTGTTCGTCATGTTTTACCCTTAAAACACTGAAGTTGGGGGTGTGGCTCAGTTGTAGAGCTTACTATGCCTTGGTGTAATCCTCAGTACCACACATACAAATTAACCTTGCATGTTATTGGAATTTCTATAAGTGAATTCGTGGCATATATATTCTGCAAATTACACTTTTGCTTTTTAACTAAATTTCTTTAGAATTTCTGAAGCTACAAACAGTTGTGTATGGCCCTGCTGTGTGCTTATACCTGGTATCCTTATCCATCCCAATCTTTATTCTTCCAGGGCACGAAAGGTCATTTCTGGTCTTCTGTTTCTGTGAACCACAATGCAGAAAATATCTGGTGATGACCTACTGGTGTCGTCTGGTCTAGAATTTTTTCTGAAATTAGAGAGAGAAGATAATACTGGACCACGGAATGAAAATTCTCCCATTTATTGGTTAGTCAAATATTTCCAGGTGGTTCCTTTTCCAGCAGAAGTTAAAACTCATGTGCACCATCCCACCCGCTTCTCAGTGATAAACATTTAGCCAGTTTTACAAATCAAAATGATGACATTAGAGAAAACTGATTTTTCCTTTCCCAGAAGGAATCGATGATAAGTAGCTTCTTGATTAGAGGTGGACTTTTGCCCACTTCCGCTTCTTAGGCTGGGAGTTGGTTTTGTTTGAGCTGTGAAGATCTTGTGTATGCCACCACAGGCTGTGTGGTCATGTGTGGAGCAATCCTGTTGCGTATGGAAGACACTGTTTTCTTGAAATCCCTCCCCACCTCTGTCTCTTACATATGTCTCCATCCTCTTCCTCATAGATCCCTGAGCACTGTGGGGAGGGATCTGATAAAGACATTTATTTCCTTTAGGTTTGAGTGCTCCAAAGTCATCCACTCTCCACACATTGTCCAGCTGTGAGTTTCTTTGTTAATTATCGTCTACTGCAAGAAGTAGCTTCTCTGATAAGGGTTGAATGATGTTCTGCCCTGTGGGTACAGCACTATGTCATTAAGAGTTATTTTATTGCTATTTTCTTTATAAAGGAAAACTTGAAGTTTAGCAGAATAATAGCAGCAAGCTTTCCCCAATGCCCATGACCTATCTAGTCTTTGGTTCTTGACCACATTAGCAGTGCTAAGCATAGGTTTCATCTCATGGAGTGTGCCTTAAATCCAATCAAATAGAACACCATACCAACTTATAAGAGAAAATTATTTAACCAAGGGCTTGCTTACAGTTTCAGAGGGTAAGTCCATGACCATGATCATGGGAAGCATCACACCAGACAGGCATGGAACTGGAGCAGTAGCTGGATCTGACATCAGTTTTTGATATTTCAATGCCTATTCCCTCCTCCTTCAATAAAGTCACACCTACTCCAGCCAGGCCACACCTTCTAATCCTTCCCAAACAGTCCCACTCACTGGTGACTAATCATTCAAATACATGAGTAGAGACTCATAGAGGCCATTCTTACTCAAACCACAACAGCTACTCCTGTGATGTTTGTGTCACTATTACAGGAAGGCCACTACTGTTTGTAGCTGGGTGAAACTGATGGCTACTTCTCTCCTCCAGTGTCATGAAAGTACATTCCAACATCATAAAGCTAGTCAGTAGGGGTGAAGCTTCTAGTGGGGCAGCAGCTAGATTTCTCCATGTTTGATGACATAAGTCAGCTCTGTCGTTAGCAATGAGGCCCTACCATCAGGTTATGGAGAGCAACTAATAGCTTTGACAATTATCTGTGATGTTCTGAGTGGGAGTTGTCTATGGTCAATGACTCAAAAAGATGTAAACCGTTCCTGGCACTGAAAGTTTTACTTGGTGTCATAAGATGTCTAGTTAGGGCATTGTCTTCCCATTGTATGATGACTCTACTTGATAGTTTTCATATGTGCATCTATTTTAGGAATCTTCTACAATGGCACTTTCCATACAGCTTTTCAACTGGGAATATCAACCACACTGCAGGGCAGCCCCCATGCTCACATACTCTTTGTTTGTGTGTGTGTGTGAATTTTTTGTTTCTTTTCATATTGTGTTATTGATTTTTGCTTTGATTTTTGGTTCTTTTGCTTTTGTTTTTCCTGTTCTTTCCTTCTTTTATTTTTGAGAGAGGTGGGGGAAAAAACTACAGTTAGGTAGGTAGGGAGGTAAGGAGGAGCTGGGATGAGTTGGAGAAAGGGAGAGAATATGATTAAAATGTATTGTATGAAAAAATGTGATGAACAACAAAAATGGCAACAATGCACTTTTATTTTGAATTAAGAAAATTTGATGTTGTAATATTTATGAGTCTCTTGAATTTGCTTTCTCTGAAATGCCCACAGCCACTGATTTCCTAGTGGATCCTGTGTGCTTCCTTAGCTCTTCCTTATTCTCTATTCTAGTCTTTCCTCGGGTCTACAGTCTTAAATCTCTCTCGTGCATCACGGATGGCTGTGCTCCTTTTTGCATCTGTAACCGACACCTAATTTACATAGTGTTGGAGAAAGGCCTTGGGAACTCTTAGTTTGAGAAATGTTTTTGAGGAGGTAGATAGTATTCTATTTGGTCTTCTAACTCTTAAACTGTTGCCCATGTGTTTAGGAATTTAATCCACCCAGAATTTTATTTTGGTGTATGAAAAATTCTATAGATTTGCACAGCCTCCTTTGTTAAATGCACCATTTGTTCCCAAGCTGTTTCCTGTTGTTAGTCAGCTGCTTCTACTTCTGTGCAGGCATGCCACTTCCACAGCTGATACAGTAAACCTTGCTGTCTGGTAAAAAAAAAAATTTAAAAAAAAACCCTTATTTCAGGTTCATCAGATTTACCTTGATTGTATTTCACCTGTAAATATTTTGTTATTTGTCAAGTCCCATAAAGAATCTTATTTGGATTTTATTAAATATATAGATAAATTTGAAAAAGCTTGGTGTGTGTGTGTGTGTGTGTGTGTGTGTGTGTGTGTGTGTGTGTGTGTATTTATCCCTGGCTTCTCATTTACATCTTTAGTCTTAAATATCACAGGCCCACAGTTTTCCTTCACTGCACTGACCCTACTCTGCTTTTTAAAAAAATGTATTTATTTTAATCTTATGTGCATGGGTGTTTTGCCTGCATGCATGTGCATGTGTGCAGTGCCCACAAAGAGTAGAGGGCTTTGGCTCACCTAGAACTGAAGTTGCAGACGATTGTGAGCCAACATGTGGGTACTGGAAATCAAATCTAACCTCTGAGCCATCTCTCCAGACCTGTACCTACTATAAATGCTGTAATTATCAGAAAGATTAAGTTCTGGAGCTCATGAGATGACACTGTTGGCAAAGTTGTTTGTCAACAAACCTAATGGTCGGAGTTTGATCACTGGGACCCATTTTGTCTGAGAAAACCAAATTGTCTTTTAATCTCCACATATACAATATTACATATGCACACACACTACCATGCATACATGCACACTAAATAAATAAAAAGTTTTGAAAATTAAGTTTTGTTATTTCCTGGTCTCTAGAATAGAATGGCAGCATCACTTATGTTAGGGTTTTTTGTTGTTGCGATGAAACAGCATGACCAAGATACTTTGGGAAAGGAAATGGCTTCTTTCAGCTTAGCATTGCAGTCACAGTCAGGAAAGTCGGGGCAGTAATTCAAACAGGCAGGAGCCTAGAGGCAAGAGTTGATGCGGAGCCATGGATTACTGCTGCTTACTGACTTGCTTCTCATGGCTTGCTCAGCCTGCCTTCTTAAAGCACCCAGGAACACCTGCCCAGGCATGGCACTGCCCCAGTGAGCTCGGTCACTGCACATCAATCTTCAATCAAGAACCACAGACTTGCCTACAGGAGGATCTGGTGAGGGTATTTTCTCAATTGAGTTCCTAATCCTAAATAACCTTAGTTTGTGCCAAGTTGACATAAAACTAGCCAGTATGCTTTTTTCTGAAGGCTTAGCAGAAGAGGCAAAATAAGACTGGATGTTTTCTTTGGGAGCAGATTTTTTTTTCTTAAATAAAAACTTAGTTTTTTAGCTGCAGCTGAGTTAGCTGCAATTTCTATTTCCTTTTAGATCAATTCTGAAAATGTGTATTTTTCAAAGAATGTAGCCATTTCACCTGTATCCAGTTTACTGTGCAAGTTGCTTCTGATTTCCTGCTATATATCAGCTCCCTGAAAAGTCCATAATTTGACACTCCTGTCTTTCTCATGATCATTGTTTCAAAAAACAACTTTGAGTTTGCTGATCTCCTCTATTTCATTTTCTGTTTCACCAATCTGTGCTCATTTTCTTCAAATTTGACTATGAGGAACTAGTTTGCAATTATTTATCTATATGCCTGACACATTTGAATCAATCAGTTTTTGGCTTTGTGCATGCATTTTAAAATAAAGATAACTATTTTTATACCCACTTTATATCTCCCAAGTTTTTCATGGCATCCTAGTTCTTTTGAAGTTTTGTTCTTTGAATTTTTAATCATAGATTCTTGTCTGCTTTGCTTAAAATGTGTTTCTTTATTTTGGATTTACTTCCAATCTTCAGTTTTGCTCTTGAGAATTGTTGTTTGGCCCTTTGTATGACCAGTTCTTTAAGGCAACAAGTATTGAGCACCCGTGTGGCCAGGGATTGTTCTAGGTGCTTGAGTTGAACTTGTGAACAAAATAGGCCCCAAATTCATGTTTTCCTGGGTGCATGTTCTGTTGTCAATTCTTGGAAAATCAAGTGATAGAAAGTGCATTCTTTATCTGTTCAGTTCTCCTGTTCTATCTACAGCTAGCTACTAAATCAAGATTGCTTATTATTCATACCATATATTTCTTTACCCATCTTTTGATCATATCATATCAACTTCTAAAGACTTATGTTAAAAGTTCCTGCTGTGGCTATAGATTTGTCTGCCTCTTCTGTTTCTAATTACCACCTAGAAGGCAAAGCATCTGGAAGACAAGAAACTGTGCTCAAATTGAGACATATGCTTTATCTCACCGTCTGTATGGGATGGATCTGGGATCCAAATTTAGTTGCTGTTATACAAGTGTGAACTGTCAGATGGTCACTGTCTTTTTACCTAACAGTCTCAAGTGATAACTAACACAATAATCTCTTCTCATCCTTTGAGAAGTGCCCCTTTCCTGACTCTAGCCACATTAGCAGGTTTGCTGCACTTGAGTCAGAAGCACATTGTACCCTTGGCTAGACACTGCACTTCCTGAGGCAGACAAGCGTCCAGGTTCATGGACCTGTGGCAGACACACTTGCCTTGGCCATCTTGCTTTCCAGAGTTATCCAGTTTAAGTTATACTGCAGAAATATTACTGTCTAGTAATTGATGAAAAACATTTTAACTGGTGATATAACTCATCTATAGATGTTGTAGATCTCATTATACTTTATAGCTACCCTACCTAAATCTCCATTTACTTCTTCATTTACAATATCATCAAGCTTCGTGACTTGCCAGGGTTGTTGCTAGGAGGTATGTGAACTCACAATGGAATAGGCACATGTTTCTTCTGTGAGGATTCAGTGTAGCATAGGGAAATCCATGTTGGTAAACGTACATAGCTCATGAGTGATGAGAGCTTGGGGAGTGGTCAGCTCACTTGGTAAAATGACCAGGTGTCAGGAAAGGCTTCACAGGAAGTGACAGAGATGCATTTTGAAGTAAACACTAATAAAGAAAAGCATATTCTAAAAAATATGCAGAGAGAAGGAAGTTGACTTTTCCTACATATTGAATGGTCAAGTAACTTTTAAACTATTTACTCCTTTTGATTTCTACCTGACACACTAGTCAGGGCTTACAAATGACTGAAATTTAAACCGTTGCTCCTTCATCAGGTCTTGCCATGTAAAATAAGTTGTAATTGTACATGGGTTCTTTCTGTAATAAGCCAGTACAGTTGTGTTCCATGATGAGTGGAAATACTGGAAAAATTGATAATCATTTTGTGCATGCATGCACCTGTTCATGTATGTCAAAACGTGTTTGTAGATAATCGCAGAGGTCAGGGGACGACGTCAGATGTCTTCCTTAGTTTGTTCTTTACCTCATGACAAATAATGCTGCTATGAACATAGCTGAGCACATGTCTTTGTAGCATGATTGAGCGTTCTTTGGGTATATACCCAAAAGTGGTATTGATGGGTCTTGAAATAGATTGTTTCCTAATTTTCTGAGAAATCATCATACTAATTTCCAAAGCAACTGTCCTAGCTTGTACTCCCACCAGCAATGCAGGAGTGTTCCCTTTCCCCCACATCCTCTCCAGCATTTGTTGTCATCAGTGTTTTTGATCTTGACCATTCTTACATTAAGAGAGAATCTTACACAGAGTTGATTTGATCTGCATTTCTCTGATGGTTAAGGATGTCGAACATTTCCTTAAGTGTCTTTCAGCCATTTTAGAATCATCTGGTTAGGTCTGAACTCCATTTTTAATTGGACTATTTGTTATTTTGATGACCAAATTCTTGAGTTCTTTGTATATTTTGGTGATCAGCCCTCTGTCCACTGTGGAGTTGGAAATCTTTTCCCATTCTGTAGGCTGTCGTTTTGTCTTGTTGACCATGTCTTTTGCTTTACAGAAGCTTCTCAGTTTCCTGAGATCCCATTTTTAATTGTTTCTTTCAGCGTCTGTATTACTGGGGTTATATTTAGGAAGTGGTCTCCTGTGCCAATGAATTCCAGTGTACTTCCCACTTTTTCTTCTATGAAATTCAGTGAGGTTGGTTTTATGTTGAGGTCTTTGATGTATTTGGACTTGAGTTTTGTGAATGCCAATAGATATGGATCTAGTTTCATTCTTCTACATATTGATGTCCAGTTATGCCAGCAACATTTGTTGAATATGCTCTTTTTTCCATTTTACATTTTTTGCTTCTTTATCCCAAATCAGGTGTTTGTAGGTGTGTAGATTGATATCGGGGTCTTTGATTTGGTTCCATTGGTCCTCCTGTCTATTTTTATGACAATACCAGGCTGTTTTCAGTACTGTAGCTCTGTAGCAGTTTGAAGTCAGGGATTGTGAGGCCTCCAGTAGTTCCTTTATTTTACAGGATTGTTTGGCTCTCCTAGATTTTTTTATTTTTGAAGGTCATTGGTTAATTTTTTTTTTTTTTGGTTTTTTTTTTTTCGAGACAGGGTTTCTCTGTGGCTTTGGAGCCTGTCCTGGCACTAGCTCTGTAGACCAGGCTGGTCTCGAACTCACAGAGATCCGCCTGCCTCTGCCTCCCGAGTGCTGGGATTAAAGGCGTGCGCCACCATCGCCCGGCAGTCATTGGTTAATTAAATAAAGAAGCTGCTTGCCCTGATAGGTTAAAACATATGTGGGAGGAGTAAACAGAGCAGAATGCTGGGAGGAAGAGGAAGTGAGCTCAGACTCGACAGCTCTGCTGTCTGGAGCAGAGATGCCATGCTCCCATCTCCAGGGCGGATGCGAGAGCTCTGCTCTCTGAGGCACACGTGATGAAGCTCCAACCCAGGATGGACGTAGGCTAGAATCTCCCTGGTAAGCCACCTTGTGGGCTACAGCAGATTATTAGAGATGGGCTAGTCCAGGTGCGAGAGTTAGCCTAGAAGAGGCTAGATAGAAATGGGCCAAGCAGTGATTAAAAGAATACAGTGTCCGTGTAATTACTTCGGGGCATAAGCTAGCCAGGTGGCTGGGGTGCTGGGGATGCAACCCCGCTGCTCCTATTACTACAAATGGCACCCAACGTGGGGCTCGAACCTATGACCCTGAGATTAAGAGTCTCATGCTCTACAGACTGAGCTGGCCGGGCAGTGGTGGCGCACGCTAGCCAAATTTATATGCAAACATTAGCCCGAGGTGAACACGCCCCCTAAGGGGCGGGGCTTATCCCTACATCTTTTTCATATGAAGTTGAATATTGCTCTTTCAAGGTCTGTGAAGAATTTTGCTGAGGTTTTGATGGGCATTGCACTGAACCTGCAGATTACTTTTGGTAAGATTGCCATTTTACTATGTTAATTCTACCTACCCAAGAGCATAGGAGACCTTTCCATTTTCTGGTGTCTTCTTCAATTTTTTTTCTTCAAAGATTTAAAGTTCTTGTCATACAGGTCTTCCACTTGTTTGCTTGAGTCTCTCCAAGATATTTTATGTTATTTGTGGCTATTGCGAAAGGTGTACTCCCCTGATTTCTTTCTCGGCCAATTTTTTTTCATCTGTATAAAGGAGGGCTGCTGAATAAATACCATTTCTATAAAAAGAGATTAATTCTTTAATTTTTGTTACTCTAGAGAATCTTAACTAACATATATTCCATGCTTCTAATTTCAGTACCCAGAAGGCAGAGGCAAACAGCTTGGTCTACATAGCAAGTTCCAAGGCAGCCAGAGATACATAATAAGGCTGTTTCAAAAAAGAAAAATGTTAACACAGACATGAGGTCTCCTGAGGGCTTTAAAACAATTCCAAATCTCAGTCTGTAACTTTCTGGGATACTACAGCATTTCAAAATTTGGGAATTTGTTACAGGAGTATCTACTAGGAAAAGCCCAAATCATCAGCAATGTGAACTGCATTCAAACTGAACCCAGAAAGATGGTTTTCGTGGACCAGAGGGAGGCTATCGAGAAGCAGACACCAGGAGTGGAAAACTGGAGACCATCAGGGGCCAGGCCACACAAGACATCAGTAAAGCACTACCAAAAGGTGTTCCCAGTCATCTTCTCAGAAGGCTCATTTCTTCTTAAAAATAACTTCACACACACAAAAAAATAACTTCACAAGGATTAAAGTTGGTGAAAAATCAGCATAACAACTAAATGTGGTTAATTTGTTAAATTAAACATTTTCCCCTAAGTATTAAATTTGCATACCACAAAAGAAAACCATACCTGGGTGCCTAAAACATTGATAAAACATTGATATATTGTATTTAAAACAGCATGCCTTCTCTAACAGAACACCAGGCAACATTGTCATTTATTTGAAAGTCATTTAACAACATTGTGTGTAATTAGTTTGTAGTTAGGGATAATTGAGCATTAAAAAAATGCTTTGAAAGTCAAGTCAGTGTCAGTATCACTTTCTTTTTTTAATTTTTTTAAATTTTTTATTGAGAAAAAGAAAAAAAAGTTTCCGCCTCCTCCCAGCCTCCCACTTCCCTCCCCCTCCTCCCACCCTTCTCCCCCTCCCCCACTCCTCTCCCGCTTCCTCTCCAGTCCCAAGAGCATTCAGGGTTCCCTGCCCTGTGGAAAGTCCAAGGTCCTCCCCCCTCCATCCAGGTCTAGGAAGGTGAACATTCAAACTGGCTAGGCTCCCACAAAGCCAGAACATTAAGTAGGATCAAAACCCCATGCCATTGTCCTTGGCTTCT
>NC_022012.1:18627765-18639543 GCF_000317375.1 Microtus ochrogaster
AAACAATGACTTCTCGAATTTTGCATGCAAATGGATGGAAATAGAAAACACTATCCTGAGTGAAGTAACCCAGACCCAAAAAAGATGAACATAGGATGTACTCACTCATAATTGGTTTCTAACCATAAATAAAGGTCACGGAGTCTATAATTGGTGATCCTAAAGAAGCTAAATAAGAAGGAGAACCCAAAGAAAAACATATAGTTATCCTCCTGGCTATGGGAAGTAGACAAAATTGCCAGGGGAAAAAATTGGGATCTTGGGGGTTGGGTGGGATGGGGGTAAGGGGAGTTGAGGAAAGAAAAGTGAGAAGGGGAGGATGAGGGGAACTTGGGGAAACAATACCACTTTCTAAAGTTCTTTACAATAGACAGAGGGAAAGAAGGAAAAAAGGGAGGGAGGAAAGGAGAGAGGGAGGGAGGGATGGAGATAGGAAGAAAGGGAGGGAGGGAGCTCTTAGCTGCCTTATCTGGAATTCATGGGAGGAAATATGAAAGTTAAGTTTCTAGGACCTTGCAGTACCTCCTTCACCCTGGCTGGTGAAAACACACTTGTTCTGAGGCAGCACTGTGTATTAATTTGTAAACACAATGAAGCTCAAAGGCAGCTCCATGCTTTTTGCACTGAGAATTAGTTTACAGATTTACATGAGGAACATCTAGTTGGGCACAGGAATATAGAAGGTAGGAGGAGCAGGTGCTTGATGACCTAGTGGTTGATTCACAGTGGCCTTCAAATAGTGGGAGAAGATTGAAGATTTCTGAGGCAAAAAAAAAGTACTAAAGTGAAAAAAAACAAAAACTTTCAAATCCTCACACATCACTGAATTTTATATTTTTCTCTTAGACAAAGGAATGTTACAAAGGCCAGTTCCATTTCAAGAGATTTTCATTCATTTTCCATCTCTGAAGTAAAAGGAAAGTCTCATTTACAGCTTCAAAATACTTACATGATGCATAACTCCTATCAGTGCTGTTACAAATTTATCTTATTTGCGCCAATTAAATCAAAGTCCCTAAGTGTCAAATGGACAAAGAAGGTTAGCTCTGGTGTAAGCGAACAGGAACAGGAGTGCCTCTATGCGTCAGCCATCCAGCTAGTCTATTCCCATCCACGAGCAAAGACATTCTCAAGCATGGGGCCCTGGACAAAATCAGCATAACCTATCTGGTGGGAAATGCAAATAAGAGGTCAACTATGGATAAAAAGCCGTAAGAAACCTACAACTTCATAAGCTAATAAAAAATGAAAAATGCTTGAGCAGTGGTACCTTGTGTGAGTGAATAAAGCTGCTCCCAGAAGCCATAAGGTTATTAGATCGCCTAAATATTTTGGATTTTGCCCATTGTGATGGTTAGTCTTAACTGTTAATTTGATGCAACCTAGAATCACTGGGGAGATGAGCATCTGTGCGTGCCTGTGGGATTAGATTGATTTTATGTTAACTGATGTGAGAAAACCCATTTGAATTGTGGGCTGGACTGTTCCTTCGGCAGGGAGTCATCATGGGCCATACAAAGTGGAGACAGGAAGCTAAGCATGCAGTGGTTCCTCTCTGCTTCTCAAGAGTAGATGCAATGTGACCAACTAGTTCAGGATCCCACTGCTGTGACTTTCCTGCCATGATGGACTATAACATGGGCCTATAAACCTGAACACATTTCTCCTTTAAATTGCCTTTGTCAGGTATTGCGATCATAGCAACTAAAATAATCAGTGTTTTAATGTTGGTCAGGAAGACATAGATTTGTAATAGGTGATGGTTGCTCTGGAGACTCATGACTGGTCAAAGTGTTGAATGAAGCAAGTTGTGCTGTAGACCGTCACAGAGGGTCCAGGAAGAATTCAAGAGTTGGAGGAAGGGATGCAGTGTTTGGAACATTGCATTCCTAAACTCTAATCAGTGGTGTGAAAGAAATTTTACCCATCAACACTGCCACAAGAGGAGAGGGAATCACAAAGCCATCTTCCCTTGAGATTATAAATAGTTAATGGTTGCTGGCAGGAAGGAGAAAATTTTCTTCAGTGATCTAGCCATGGGTTAAGTTATACATGCTCCTGAATGCAACACAATGAACTCTGAGTCCCAAAGACAAACACTTGATAAAGAACCGGGCAACTGAATGGGAGAGGAAGAAGGGGGAGCAGAATAAATATGACAAAATGCAGGGTAAATATGACAAAAATACATAGTATACATGTGTGAAAATGTCAGAAATGAAAATTCCTGAGCAGGGGTGAGCTTCCTCCCCATAGGTTGTTGGCCAGGACGACTACCGATGTACTCAATATAGGTCAACTGCTCCTGATGCTGGCTGTATATCGTAGCTAGATGGTAAGACCCCATTACTACACACAATACATACTTTGGTTGAAAGGCAGGCAGAAGTCAAGTTGCAATTGAGCTAGAAGCCTTCTCCTGCAGGCAAGATTGTATGATGCTGGAAGGCACTGAGCAAGCTGGTGGCAGGGAACTGCCCATGCGACTGTGCACACCCATGGACCCTGGATACTACAGTGCTGACCTTCCGGCCAAGATAGGCAGTGGTGCAATAGTGCCAGGGCTGTTGAGGATAACTGCTTTCTGAGGAGACTTGAGGCCTACTTCACATGCCTGGTACTGCAAACCTAGTCAAAAGCCATGGCTGGGGAGGACTTAGGCTTTTGTGGGGAAGCTCTTGCTAAAAGATCACCATGTAGCTGTCATTCTCCTTCTGAATAAGATTATGCCCATGGAGTCATGCAGTGGTCAGCAAAGTTTCCTTTTGCGCTGGTTTGCAGTTCCTACAGATGTTCAGAACTGGTAGGTGCTAAGAATAAACGACCACTGAATGCTAAGCCATGAACATGACATCCATGTCCCCCTACTTCCAGGTGCAGTAACATGTGAAACAGGAAGGGGAACAAAGAATGTAAGTGACAGAGGGCAGGTACAATGTGGAAGAGTCATCTGGACCTAGCGAGACCATTGCACTCTTCAACTCTTGGCAAATGATCACTGATAAAACCCAAGTAAGACTGGGGCCATCATATGTCATAGAGTTGAGAGGGCCCACCTCTCCCTGATTACTTATAGGTAGTGAACATTTGCCAGGGTAGGGCTCATGAGGCCACATTCATCCCTGAAGATCTTCAGGCAGTTAATAAGCTGACAAGAGGAACTGTTTCTTCGGTCTTTAGCCTCTGTTAAACTGCCCCTGCTCTTCTGAACCTTTAAACAACCCTATATAAATACGTTGGGTCACACACACATAAAAGACACAAAAGTAGAAAAGGGCACTTTGGGAATAGGAAGGGGATCAGTGAGCATGGGAGGGGACAACGGAAGGCAATGGAGGGGTGAAAGTGCCCCAAATGTATTCATGTATGAAAATGTCATCCTGAAACCCATCATATATAACTACTATATGCTAATAAAAATGCAAATCCTGGGGTCCCCATCTCAGATTAACCAAGTGAAAAACTTCTGTGGAAGGGCCACTTCCAGCTTGAAAATTATCGTAAGAGAACACCATTCCCCACAAGATGTCAGAATCCAAGTACAACTGTGTTAGGAAGTCATTTGTACATGGGTAAACACAACTAAGCTGCCTTCCCTCCAAGTAGGATAAACAATAATGCACAGATATATGGATTACAATTTGAGGAACTTTTATACCAAATTATCTGTGGTATAATGTATAGGAAAAGCTATCAACGACTCTGTAATTATACCAACACATATGTCCCTTGCTGAAAGAAACAATGGAACACATGTGGTTTTGACCATATACAATATAAAATTTTGGATGATTCTAGCACCCAGCATCAGCAATGGCCCCTTGGTGACTATCCTTCCCCTTTCAATGAGGTCTACAAGATGATGTAGAGCCATTCATGGCCATCTGAAATGAAAATGTGCGTGGTCACAGTCAGGGTGCAAAGGAAAACAGCAGGCAAAGAATATTTTGCACATTTTTCATGTATTTTTTATTTAACATATATAATACATGTAAACAAGGGGCATAAAATTCATAAAAATACAATACTCCTATGCAGTCATCACTTCATTTCAGACACATCCTTTTATTTTCTCCTTAATGCTATTGGCCTACTTTAACAGCACACATTTTCTGTCAGGCATTTCAGAGGCTTATCTTTTTATGGACGTATTACCCAGCTTTTTAAAAAATGTCACAATAATAACTATTTCATTTGCCTCCTGTCTTTCCTTACTTTCCTTACATTAAAGCAAAAATATTTGTAAATGCTAAAAATATGCAAAATACTGAGCTTTAATGCTGCATTGTCAGCTACACAGAATCTATTACTGTTCCATGTCGCCGTAAAAGTGCTTAAGTCGCAGAGCACCGGCTGCTACTGGATGTGCTGGAGGCTAAATACGCAGTGGACCCCCAAGGCCTCTGTTTCAAGCTGACTTGCCTAAAATACAAGCAGAGCTTGCTGGTGGAGTCACATTAAGAAATACTGTTACAAAAGGCTTCTGCAGAAAACTAATTTAGACTGCTTTTAATGTTTCCCAGCGTGTGAGCTGGTTCTAATAGTATTTTAGTGCTTTGTTTCTCTGTACAGAATTTCCAATCATTACACATGAACTTATGATGAAGGGACTTGTTAGAGGGTAAGGATAGAAAAGAACTTTAAAAAGGAAGGTGATTTTAAAAAAAATCCTAACTGCTGTATACACACAGCAGTCACTTCAGGGTGCAGAAGGAGTGCAGACAAGCAGGGTGTGCATGCCGCCCTCACACCCACGCCTACTCTCTCTCCAACCTCAGGAACCCTCTTTCACTTCCTCGCAATCCTGCACCATCACTGAAACACTCCTAACCCACCTATCTCCAGCTGCCTCCCTATGTTCTGAGTTGGTAAAAGCTTATGAAATAAAAAACTGAGCGCCACATGAGGAAGCAGAGTCACACTGTGCAACACTAGGAACGACAGTCCCTGGGCAGCTCCAGGGCGGGACAACCTGGGAGGTGAGGTTGGCTCTGAGGACACCGAGGCCACGCTCCTCAGTCTCACGTGCTGTCTTTTCAGGTGACAACAGGAGCAAGCTAGTGCTTCCCCCAGACAAGCTTGTTCTTGGCCTCTGGTAAGAAGGCAGGAAGAGAGCAGCTCTTCTGCGGCTGCCAGGATGGGCACCGGAAACCATCCCTGAGGACTCAGGTCTCAAGGACAATCCACACTGAGGTTAATCAGCCTGTGGTTAATAAAGAGAAGACTGTAATTAAATGTGTAGTCAGCCATGGTCACAATTTGCTTAGAATTTAAAACCTGAAAACCATTTCTTACAACAGTGAAGATCCATGGTTTTGAAGAATCTCATTTCACACAAATTAACTTCTAAGAAACAAAATCTGTGTAAAAATTCAAAGCATGTTTGGAAATTTTTCAAAAAAAAAAAAAAAAGAAAGAAAAATGGGGAAGACTGAACATACGCATTCCTCAAACTTAATCTTTTATTTTAGGCAAAATTATAAGGCTTAAGGCTTTGTCTTATCAAAGACAGGCAATTTTGAAAGCAAAATAGAAAAAACTCTTCATTTATCATTATTCATTTACATTTTGACAGAAAAGTTAGTTATGTTTTGTTTTATCTTAATAGCAAAAGAAAAACTACCATATACTATAGTCTACCAAAGCTATGTCTCTATATATATTAGACTCTAGATGTATCATATTTGGGGTTGTCCAAAATAGCTTTTCTTACAACTGCAATTAATCATGAAAAAATTTTAAGTGAATTAAAGATATTAAAATATAATATTTGATTAATACTAAAAATGAGAAAAATACACATTTCCTAATTTTTTAACCAAGAATAAGCACTTGCTAATCAACTAAAGACAAGATAGCATTTATCTGAAAGCAAAAGCCCATGTGGGAAGAGGCAGATGCCACATGGCTGGGAATTAAAGGAGCCGTTCCTCCCATCATACCCAGGAATCTGGGCAACAATGGGCAGGAAACACTTGATTCTCAAGCGCCATACAGAACAAAAAGAGCACCCAGAAGTGAGAGGAACAGGTGATCCACAGGCCACTGACACCTGGACTAAGAGCTGAGATGGGTTGACAAGACCAGGGTACAGAATCACCCAAGTGTCCAAAGGTAAGACCAGGAGGTAAGTAAGAAGCGAGGCTGTGACAGCCCTGCACGGAAAAGCAGGCCCTCCCAGTTCAGAAGGAACTGCACTTTCAGATCATCTTTGTCATGACCAATGATGCATTTCTACACAGATGGCTTTGTTCACTGTAACACAAATATTTAAATGAAGTACAAGCATATACTCATTTGCATAGCAAATTTTAACAGGTGCACTGAAACAGTAACTAATTGATCTGGTGTAAGTCATTTTTACAATCAGAATGACAAATTGACCAAATAAAATGTTTTCCATTTGAAAACAGTTACTTTAAAAGACTTGTAAAGGTTTTGTAATCTGAGTTAAAACGATACATGACTTAGTGGCAAAGCAGTAAAGCCATTACTGATGCGGTCTCTGTAGCTGGCGCGTGTCACAGTCATTCTTTGATAACTTCTAGAACTTTGTAAACGCTGTTCTGGAACACTGTGTTGAAGTGAGGCTTGGAATCCTTCCCCAGGATGTTACACAGGGGTGTCTTCCCAGCATTGGCTGGATCCTCCACATCCCAGATTTCAGGCATGCTGCATCCAGGCCTAGAGGAGAAAATGCACATGTTACAAGCAACGCACGTTATCCAACCGCAGACAGCACAGAACACTGCCTACGCGCCTCGTCTCAGTTCAGCTCTCCTTCTTACATTATATTTTTGAAAATCTTGTAATAGTTACCTTTATTTTTTGTAAGCTGCCATAGCCACCCTTTAGGACAAGGGAAACACAGCAACAGGGTGCATAAGGACAGACCTACAGAATACATGCGCTTAGGGACTAGCTAAGACAGCTCACAGCCCTGGAAGCACTGCCTCTGCTACTTGTCCAGAGTGTGTTGTCATAGTTACTTTCCTCAGTTGATTCCCACGTGTGTAAGGGGGAAGATGTCGTACACTGGTTTGCAGTTGGCTCCTATGTGTGTAAAGGGGGAAGATGCCCATGGTTCTGGTTTGCCATGCAGAATGTGCAGATTGAGGGCAGTTAAGGATCTACAACACCAGGTACAGCACATAAAAATAATAGTTTTAAAGATGATAAAATTTGCTTAGTTCACAGGGAAGGTGTAGTCAGTATACTCTGAAATAAATCAATTTAAAGGAAAGCCTTACTGTCACTGTATGAGATGGGCACATCAAAGAAACTGCCAATCACCCACTCCATGGCTTTAACTGTAGGTGAAAGAGAAAAACTATGTGGAGAGAGGAAAGCACTGGACTTGGCCAGGGACATCTGTGAGAGGGTAAGAACAGCATGAGAAAGACTAGAACAGCATCAGTTCCACAGAGCGTAGACAACAGAAGCTAAGGGAGGAGGGCCAGGACTCTGACATTTACAGCAGGAGAGAGGAGAGCTGTGAGAAGACAGTGGGGACCTGCAGGCCAGCATGGGCCTTGCCATCCAACCGCGTGTGCATGGCAACACAGCCATGCGGCTCTTCTGACAGACCTGAGGGAAATGACTCCTTTTGGCAGATGGGAACCAGTTTCACAAGTCCCCGAGGAACGCCAGCTTTTTAAGACTACTAAAATTCTCCTATAGGCCAGTTTGAACTCATTCTGGATGCATGGACTTCCTGAGACCTGCAGTGGTAAGCTTACATCTTAGAGGAATGAATAATGAAATCTCAAATACAATGAACTTCTTGCCCCCCTCAAAATCAGGGTCTCGTTGTGTGGCCTTATACATGCAACCCTCCGACCTCAGAGTCTAAGCCTTCAGGTTACAGGAATACTAGGACTACCTGTGTGCTACCATGCCAAGTTAATAACAAAGTTTATAAAGAACAACAGAAGTAGCTGGGCATGGTTGCGCACACCTTTATTCCTATTACTTGGGAGGCAGAGACAAGCAGATCTCTATGTGTTCTAGGTCAGCATAGGTCTAATACTGAGCTCCAGTACAGCCAGGGCTACCCAGACAGACCCTGTCACAAAAACAAAAACAAAACCTGGGATAAATAAGATTATCAAGTTATATTTTTCTACATAAGTTGTCCAAATAATTTCAACATTTTAAATCAAGATCAGATTATGGACACAGTTGCTGTATTCTCATGAAGTTCTTCTATTTTTACTTGCTTTAAAAGGTCTTAAGAAAAAAAAAGCTAGTGCTGGTGGCACAAGCCTATAATCCTACCTCTGGGATGAAGCAGGAACATCTCAAGTTCAAGGCTAGTCTGAGCAACTTACTGAGATGATATCTCAAAACAAAAAAATGGAAAAAGTGCTGCTTGAATAGCTTATATGTGGCCCTGCATTCACTCCCCAGTATAAACAATTCAAAAGAAAGAAAAAGAGAAAAAATAAAATTATAGAAAGTTGACCATGGCTATTTTGTTTGTCAAAGTCTTTTCCTCCCTCCCTCCTTCTTTTCTTCCCTCCCTCCCTGTTTCCTTCCCTTCCTCCTTTTTTTCTAATGGGAAGAAAGCATTTCTAGGAAGTCTAAGCTCCATTCATTCCTATCCTCTGTGACTTTCTGGCCAAACACTCATCACTTGTCAGGTGCATACATTAGCCTCGAATATCACTTCTCAGAGCACTGTTTACAACATGAGCATCTAACTATCCTGCTGGAGCTTTGACCCATGTTCCCACTCACATACAATATAGACAGGGCAGTTTTGGGTTGCTTTCGGGAAACTGGGGACATTATGGGATCCACGACAGTACAATTTGGCTATTTTCTAGATCTTGCTACACAAACAGCCATTTGCACCTCTTCACAGCTGCTAGTTCTGACCTGTGCATTACGGAAGGACTGTCTCATGGGTTGCACACTTTGCTGCCATAAACCAGCACCATACTTCTGTAATTGAAATGTTTACTGTATCCAATACATAATAATTTTTTTACTTTGCTACCATCAGACTAACTGTCAAAGAACCTACCAGTGATAGCCCTCACATAGAGGTCCCACTGCATCTTTTTGAATAGATCCATTAATAATAAATGCTACAAGCATTATTTGTAATAGCCAGAACCTGGAAACAACCTAGCTGGCCTTCAACCGAAGAATGGATAAAGAAAATAGTACATTTATACATTAGAGTACTACTCAGCGGTGAATAAAAATGACATCTTGAAATCTGCGTGCAGATGGATGGAACTAGAAAAAAAAATCCTGAGTGAAGTAACCCAGACCCAGAAAGATGAACATGGTATGTACTCATTCATAAGTAGGTACTAGCTGTAAAGCAAAGGCTATTGAGTCTATAGTTCATGATCCTAGCGAAGCTAAGAAACAAGGTGAACCCTAAGAAAAACATACCTGAAAAAGGGAAATAGACAAGATCCCCTGAGAAAATGGGAGCATAAAGGTGGGAGAAGTAAGGAGGGCAGAAGGGGAAGATAAGGGGAGAAGGGAAGGGAGAGGAAACCCGAGAGAACAGGATAGTTGAGATGGAGAAAGGACAGATATGAGAGCAAGAAAAGAGATATTTTGATTGAGGGAGCCATTATGGGGCTAGCAAGAAACCTGGCACTAGAGAAATTCCCAGGAATCCACAAGGATGACCCCAGCTAAGACCCTAAGCAATAGAGGAGAAGGTGCCTGAACTGGCCTTGCCCTGTAGTCAGACTGATGAATATCTTAACTATCACCATATAGAACCTTCATCCAGCAACTGGTATAAACAGAGGCAGAAACCTCCATCGGAGCACTGGACTGAGCTCCCAAAGTCCAGATGAAGAGCAGGAGGAGAGAGAATATGAGCAAAGAGGTCAAGACCATGATGGGTTCACCCACTGAAACAGTTTACCTGAGTTAATAGGAGTTCACCAACTCCATCCAGACTGGGAAGGAAACAGTATAAGTCTAAACTAGTCCCTCTGAATGTGGTTGACATCTGTATGGCTGGGGCAGACTGTGGGGCCACTGGCAATGGCACCAGGATTTATCTGGACTGCTTGTACTGGCTTTTTGGGAACCTATTCCCCTTGGATGGATACCTTGCTCAGCCTAGATATAGTAGGGAGGGCCTTGGACCTTCCCCGAAGCAATACTCATAGAGTAGTAGATGGGGGAGGGATGGAGGGAATGGGAAGAGGGGAAGGAATGGGAACTGGGATTGGTATGTAAAATGAAAAGAGATAAGTTTTTTCTCTTTTAAAAAATAAATAAAATAGTCGGGCGGTGGTGGCGCACGCCTTTAATCCCAACACTCGGGAGGCAGAGGCAGGTAGATCTCTGTGAGTTCGAGACCAGCCTGGTCTACAGAGCTAGTTCCAGGACAGGCTCCAAAGCTACAGAGAAACCCTGTCTCAAAAATCCAAATAAATAAATAAATAAAATAAAATGCTAAAAAAAAAAAAAAAAACAGATGCTACAGAGCTGAAGACCTAGAACAGTGGCTCTCAACCTATGGGTCTCACGACCCTATAAGGGCTATTGAATGACTATTTCACAGGGTCACCTAAGACCATCTGAAAACACATATTTATATTACATTTCTTAACAGTATTAAAATTATAGTTATGAAGTAGCAACGAAATAATTTTATGGTAGGTAAGGGTAGCAGCAGTAGGAAGGTTGAGAACCACTGACCTAGAACAATAAGGCTAAGATTTTGGTTTCCCAACCAAAATGCTCATGCACACATCCAAGCTGAACTGTTACCACACTTGGGGTGGAGGAGAACATGACAACTGAGAGTTCAAACCTACTCTGGGTTTTCCAGAGACCAGCATCCTAGAGAGCAGTGAAGGGGCAAAGATCTGGCTTACAGCCCCATCTGCCTCTGTAGCACCTACTACTTTTATTCTGCAAGTCTCCCTAGTGACCAGTACCATCTTTCAATAGCATTTGTAATGCGGGACACAGTGGTGGATGTCCATTAACCCTGGATCCCCAGAAGGCTAAATTAGAAACATCAGTTATGGACAGTTCAGGGCCAGGGTTGGACAACAGAGTCACACCTGTTATCAAAAGAAAAACAGCATCAGTGAGAACCTGTATAAGTCCTCTTCAATATAAGTACTTTAAGCTTATTCTAATTAGAATTAAAGGTAGTTTTCTTTGAAAACGTAAGTTTATAAAAACTCATCTACAATTACCTATTTAAAAATGGGTATTTTTAGTTTAAGGCAATATACACATGCATATCACTATTTAAAAGTATATTTCTAAAATGAGTAAAAGGTCTAATTTAAATAATTATGTATATGATACTGACTCATACTTTTGAAATGTTTTATTTTATATATATTATACCATGCACTACTAATAGAACTCTTGCTATGCGCCCACACTAACTTTTCAGGCTTTTGATTATAGCTATGGATTGTCTGAAATACTCACTTGGATCTTCTTATACACCATGACTCTTCTAGAATGTAGTAATTCACTTTTAATTTCATCAATTCCTTCTTCACATCTTCAGCTGCTTTTCGGCTATACATCGAATATACAATTTTTGTTCTGGCTCTTCAAGAAAAAAAATAAGTAGGCAAAATTTTTTTTTCAAGATTAAAAGGATACAATCACTCCCCATCTCCCCTCACCCCCCTCCCACCCCACCCCCAAGATCCCAATTTTCTCCCAGGCAATTTTGTCTATTTCCCATAGCCAAGAGGATAACTATGCGTTTTTCCTTTGGTTCACCTTCTTACTTAGCTTCTTTAGGATCACCATTGTAGACTC
>NC_022012.1:18640443-18645067 GCF_000317375.1 Microtus ochrogaster
CCGTTTCTCAATAAAAAAAAAAAAAAAAAGGATACAATCAACATTATCGGGAAGCAAGAAAGGGATGGGAACGAGCACACCCCAGAGCAGGAAGGAGGTGAGAGCACCTTGGAGAAGCCGGGGTGAGATTACAACTGGAGCGGACATAGCCTCTAATGCAAGCCACATTTCCAAACTCAGTCTCCTCGTGGTTCACCTGTTTCTAATTGTCAGCAGACAGGGCTGAGAGCAAACACGCCAGCACTGCTGGAAAGGGGCAACAGCTCAGCCCACAAATCCCACTTGACTTCTACATTTAAGAAAAACTCACTCTATGACGTTGCTTTGGAAATTAGCTCATTGAAATTGATTTTTTAATGAAAAGCATTTTATTTATAAAATGTATATTTCATCATTATGCAAAACAATATACTAATAGCATTAATCTGATCATTTGGAAAATGAATACTTTATCTCCCCTAGAAAGTGTATTGATATTAAATCTTCACCTCTTAGGAGAATACAAGGCATCATTTAAGGGAAAAAACAAGCCTTATCCCATCAGAAAATATCTAAACTCATCACAGCAAACAGCTTCATGACAGCAGAGCAGAAACCCCACCGAATGACTCTCCTATGACTCCTCAGATGTCAAGAGAAAAGCCTATAAGGAGTCAGCATCGCTAGAAGCCTTACACCAGTGTCAGACAAAGCTGAGGACGGCATGAGGAGGCCTGGCTATCTTGGACAACTGCTCAGATTGCTTTTCCTTCTGCTGAATAGGAAACAGCACAAAGACAACAGCTTTACTGGAGCCCCAAGGGCTTTAGCCCAGCTGTCTTATTTCAGCATCTTCTTCCCTCCCCATGAACGACTCTGAAATGCCCCTGTTGACCCTGTCTGCTGTGAAGCTCTGGTGGGTTCCTCACTCACTATCTGGATAAACCCTTTTCCCATGCACCTGTGCACTAACCTCAGCCCTGCATCTTCATAGTGTGGGTGGTTCACCACGGGCCGGAGAGCAGAGAGTTTCACACTTGCCATGGTGGGCATGGCGCCTGCAAACACTGCATCTGGAAGCAATGGCATGGTCTAGCATTACACTGGGCAGCACTAGTAGGGGTTTCCATCAAGACAGCCCAGCTATTTCACAGGTAACACAGCTGGCTGGGGCCCAGGGAGGTTCACAAGTTAAAGATTCAATGCCAGCAGCAGAATGAAGCCAGGAGGCCGACAGAGTACAGATCTGCAGCCAGGCTTGGGGAGCAGGTTATCAGCAGCGAAGAGCGCTCATCACCTTCCCTTTCTTTCCCTTTCCTTCTTTAGTCCACTGGAGAACAGTATCTAACTGACTGGAAAGTTTGAAAGACACTTTAAGAGTCAACCACTTCATACTGGGACAGTAAGTTTCCATAGGGTCACATGGATTAAACTGCAGGTCACCAGTAAGAGGGAATGGGAAGGCTAATATTGAAATTCTATTAAGAAAGGAAACATAACAAAATTATGCTAAATATAGCACCTACAACTTTGGAAAACTTTTATAGATTTAAATTTCTGGAAATGGCAAAATAAATTATTAAGGTTATATAGCATCTCTGCAAGTCATGTAGCCAGTAGTGACAGCTCCTTTAAACCCCGAGTAGGATTTTGTGGTGACATAAAATTATGGAGTAAAAAGAATCCTAGCGAGATAAAAAGCAACAGGTGTTGTTGCTCTTTTTACCTGGCTTTGTGCTGTATCTGATCCATTCTATGAGCTCTTCTTGAGGTAAATTGCTGAACTCCCCTACAATGTTCCACTGGGTTTGCAGGTTTGCTGAGCCTTGAATCGACATCGCTGCTAGCACAGCGAACACAACAGTACCAGGGTGAACTTTGCCAAAGAGCCACCCAAAGAGCTGAAATCAAAGTGAAACACTGGTCACTGGCAGTGCAAAGCAGTGTGTTCCAGTGAGAAAACCATCCTGAGGAAGAACTCAACCTCTGCTGTGGTCCCACATATGGACTGTTGAAAATGTAATTTTATGATCATGGCTGTGGGAGGGGCCAGAGGTTAGAAAACAATCTCTGTGGAGTCAATTCTCTCCTTCCACCTTAGGTAAATTCCAGGGACTGAGCTAGGGTCACTGTGCTGGCATCAACACCTTTACCCACTGCATCATCTGGCTGGTCCAGAGAGCAGTCCTTCAGCATCCAAACAATTCTACCCAAGAGGGACACAGCTTCAGAAGCACTGCAGGAAGAGCCAGGTCACCTGCTTCCTTTACAAGGCCCAGTCAAAGAAAAATGAGCACCCATTTCTAAGTGAGTCCAGGACAGGCTAGGGACACAGCTAAGGAGCCTGGGCTTGGTCTCCAGCACCACAGCAGGAGCAAGTTTAAGCCAGTGCAGAGTCCTAAGTTTGGAACATGGTGCAGAGACTGTTACCTGTCCCATTAATGCGATGGGAGTCAAGATGGAGGACTTTCTTTCCTGTCCCAACCCAGTCTAAAGGGAGGAAAATGAGGGAGCTGGGTCCTCTCTAACACAGCTCACACTTGGTGACGGGAGCCTGGAACCCAGAAAAGCAACACACAATAAAGCAACAGTGCTGTCCACTGCTCTCTTCCTGGGCATCTCCTGACTAACCGGGCACTGGATCTCAAGCTTCTGGGGAGCAGACACACAGTTTGATTTTTCTGAGCTGGTGCTTAGTAAATGCTCGTTGCGGGTAACATAGGTGATGCTTCTGCACAGCCCCTTTGCTGATTGACTGTCGGGTAGCAGCAGCACAGAGGAATGAACATCTCTACCCACAATTATATGACAAACAGTGAATTACACGTGGAATAGTCAAGGATGACTAAACTTCAGAGCAAAATCGGGCACGTCTATACAAATGCACACACAACAAAAAATATCTCAAAACTTGATTCTGAATAAGACAATATAATCTGAAAGATAACTTGAAATCCACTTTTAGAAATTATGTGATATAAAGATTTAAAACTTTCTATAGTTGAGCTGTATTTTCTACCGGTGCCTGTAGTGATAACGGATGAAGCCAGGCTGCACTGATTGCACTTGTTTGCTGAAGACAGTGTCACAAGGTAGAAGAACCGACATGAGCAGCTTGGGCCATTAGGTTAGGAAGCTGCAACAGAATCAGAGAGCTCCAGTGGTCAGGAGCTACAGAAGCCCTTCGGTCAGCACTATCTTAGGGCCACTGAGTAGCTAAGGCTGGGCTAGAACTCACCATCACCACACGTTACCTGTCTGGAGCAGATCAAGGACGCCATGACACACATGTGTGGTGTCAGGAAGAGCTTCAGTCTCATGATCAGAACCCCGAGGGCTGTGTATGCCAACAGCTGCAGAGCATGGTAAACCAACTGAAGGGAGGGGAGACAAGGGCTCATTTCTACCATTTGCCAAATTAGGAACATACTCTTAATCTGGACACATAAAATGATTTATTAAATGATTCCTCCTATGTGGTATTTTTATTAATTCTTTGAGAAGTTCAAAGAAGGCGTTTTGAACACAATCATTCTCAACACTTCCCCTAGGGCCCTTTCATCTATGGCCCCAAACTCTCCACACCTTAACTTTGGGGTTTTCTTTAGAATAAACAAACAACAACAACAACAACAACAACAAAACCCAGAGTCCATTTATGCTTCCCGTACATACACACATCCCCCTCCCCTCCCTCCTCCACCCTCTCATGGTTGCAGACCATCCACTGGAGCACTGTGGACCTACCACATCAAAGAAAACTGATCCTCCTTCCCTTAAAAGCCACCAGCTGTCAATAGCTCTCCTCAGTTAGGGGTAAAGGCTCATAAGCCCCACCAGTCCATGCTAGAATGCAGACTGAAGACTGTCTTGTGCAGCTGACCACACTGCTGTAAGGTCATGAGTGTGACAGTCCTGTCATCTCCAGAAGCAGGTCCAGTCCTCCTTGACCCCTGAATCTTACACTCCCCATCCCCCATCTTGGGAGCTGGGCTTGGTAGGGGGAGGGGCCATACAGACACCGCATGAGGGGCTGAGCATTCTCCTGATATTTAGTCTCTGCACTCTGGTGAGAACTGAGACCTGCCTCAATCTATGGGTATAAGACCCTGTTAAAATGTGCTTGCAGGTGGCACCATTTTAACAACCTGAATTGAGAGAGCTACTGAGCCAGGCATCTGTGTAATTGTAATCATAGTCCACCTGCAGTTAACACAGCCAGATTTCTGGATCTACCTTGTTCCTGCCATCAGACCAAGGCACGGAAGTGGTCAGGGGAATAAAGGTCACTGCCACCCAACCACAGTGCTCTGTGCTGGGCTCTGTGGAAACTGCTCAACTCAGGAAAGTAGGGACAGAAGCCCGCCACACCTCTGAAGCTTCAGGACAAGGTGGGGAGAAATGTGGCATTCCATCAAGCAAAAACACCTTGTACTTGCACCTCACTGGGCTCCAGAAACTGCTATTACTGTAAGGCTTACTCACAGACCAAAGTCTTTATCATTTCAGCAAAAGAGGTACTCAATCAGGAGGCAGGCGGATCTCTGTGAGTTCGAGTCCAACCTGGTCTACAAAGGGAGTTCCAGGACAGGCTCCAAAGCTACAGAGAAACCCTGTCTCAAAAAACCAAAAAAAAAAAAAAAAA
>NC_022012.1:18645192-18666456 GCF_000317375.1 Microtus ochrogaster
TATGTTAAATATTTACCTCTCCGTGATCAAATTGGTGTTTTCTGAAATGGAAAAACAACAGACTCATTACTGAGGCACTCGCTCCCTTTATTTGTACTTTTATCTACACATATGAGCTTTTAACAACTTCTATAATATTCCTCCCACACACATATAAGTAAATCAAAATAACTAAAAGTTTTATCCCAATACTAGTATACAACCGTGTAAGACAGTTTATTTGAAAAATGACAACGTGTGTCTGACTAGGTACACATTTACTATGGCAATAATCATATGGTGTACACCTCAGCTCACGTGAGGCGTTAAGTGAAGAATTCTCCTCGGACTTAGCCCATGCACCTGCTTCGCCCCCTGGTGAGCCCTGAGCTCTTTGAGCTGCACCAGAGATGGCAAGGCCACTGCAGTCACGTGCACAGTCTTCTCAGACAGACAACAAATCTGCCCTTGGCTTATGTTTGAACATTCTCCTTTTTTTTTTTTTTCCTGGATATGTGCTTAGAGACTGACAAGTCCCGCCCACATCTTTCCCTGCCCATCATCAATTCTCACAGTAGCAAGAAGAGCAGTTATAAAAAGAGCCAGTCAGCCACCTACTTCTTTGCTTCAAAGTCTAAAATGGATGAGGTTCCTCTGCAATGCTGACTCTCAGTTCACCATCTGCAACATAACTCCCCCAGGGCCCCACTTCTCTCCCTGCACAGCTACCTCCTCCTTGTTCTCTCCTGAGTGCAGTGACCTGGTCACAGGCTAACTGACCCCTCAAGCCACCAGGAAAGCTTGTATCGTACCGGTGCCCACCCCATGGTCATGCCTATCGCACTGCCCTTCCCAGAGGAGACAGAATTCACACTTGTATTTTGCATATCACTTCACTTGCCCTTCCACATTAAAATGAGACAGACCTGCAAGAGACAGGGTACAGATCTATGGATCTATCCATCCACCTTTTCAAGTTCCTTGAGTACTGAACACTCAGGAGATAGAGGGTCGACAAAACAAAACACTCCTTATCCTCTCACTTTACATGAAAGTCAAAGGGAAAACAAGGGTGGGATAAGACTCTGCCTCACAGTGACCAGAACTGCAGAGAAGATGCAGACACATGAGTGCCCCGAGAGGCACCCGATCAGGCTCACCACCCCTATGATATCTGAGTGGGTTCAGAGATGGGAGAGACCGGGGGGCCCAGTGGGCAAAAAGCAGACGGATCAAAAAGTCCAGTGTAGGGAGGTTCTGCTGGGCCAGCCATGAAGACAGTGTGCTTGGAGAGGAGAGAAGGCAAAGACTAAGAGAGGAGTAGTTGGTGTGAGGTGGGGGTTAGAGGCAGAGAGGCAATGGTGATACAGAGCTAAGTGCAGGAAGAGATAACCGTAAGTCTGGATAGAATTCTAAATATCATAATCACAAGATCTGCATACTGTTAGTATATGGACCTACTAGCAGAACCAAAGCTTACAGCTTCTAAGACAAGATGCTGAGGGATGGAGGGGTCTGATAGGAAAAGACAGGACTAGAAATTTTCTGACAGAGAATTCCGAGCTGTTCCCAAGGCTTGAAGACAGATGAACATCTGTACCAATGATCATCCTCGCCAAACTAGGCAGAACACAATCTAATTTGGGAATCTAGTCTCAAAAGATGTGGATGCAAAGATTTCAACAAATGCACTGGTCAAGTGTGAAGAGGTGGAATGTGCCTTCTTCATTCATTCCAAGCAAAAACCCACTCTCCATTTCCTGAGCAACCCTCACAGTATTAACAGGCTACAGTTGCCCACAGATGGCATGGAAGCCAAGCCCAGTACTCCCGTCAGCCAAGTCTGCACCCAGCATGACCTCCAGGCTGAGGCAGTCACTCCAGGGCCATGGCTACTCTTCTCTATCTTCAGGGATTGAATAGAGCACTTAATGGTGATAACATCCAAATTAAAACGTGCCTCTTTCTCTTCCCTGCTCTATCTTCTAATGGCCCTACTTTTGTTCTCATGTAAATGAGATGTCAACATACCATTCCCTTTTCCACAGGGAGCTTCAGCCCTGCTGAACTGAAACCACGAAGCTTGGGTTTTCTGAACCCTCTGTAGCAAAGCTGTTCTTCAGGAGCACTTCTAGTTTCCTATGAAAAGTTCTACTTTCCTTTTCCAGAGTTGTACACTATGGTTCTAACTTGGAGGCTTCTCCAAACGCTTCTAAAAAAATTACCTCAGATGAATTGAAATTTTGACATTCTATACTAGAAACATTTCCCCTTTCCTGCCTATCCACGCAGGGACAAAGAAGGCATAGTTATAGCCAACAATTTCTAAATGACACAAAGGACTTTGCCGTGTGTTAGCAGAGCTCTGGAGCTAAGGGAATGGTAGAAAGGGGAGGATACTCAAGTTATAAAAGAAAATGCATGCACACACAGCTTAACAGTATAGCTGTCATATATGTATATTGTTTGGTTTTTGAAAAAAGAACGAAATACGATTGAACTATTTTCATAAAGATGGTAAAGCACTTCACTTTATACCTGGACCGTAATTTCATTTTGTACTAATACATATTTTGACCATGCTAACTTTCCACATTACATGTAACACCATACTAAGCATCCTTTGACCACTGTCTCCATTCACGTGAACACTTCCACAGCAAGTACCTGTACTCAGGGAACTGCTGACTTGAAGAGCAGGCCCACTGTATGGCTTCCTGCCTCAGCCAACTATAGCCCATTTCTCCCAGTCGTGCAAGCACTGAATATTAATAATCATTACTAATCTGGTAAATAGAAAGACTTTCATTTTGTTCAAAATGTCTCAATCACCAAGACTGTAGGCCTTTCTGAGCCTCTAGGTGTCAGGTGTAAATACTCACCCTTTCACCCGTCACTCTTTCCCATTGGCTATGGAAAGAGCCAGGCTGCAAGGAATGCAAGAAACCAATTATGGGCAAAGGGTTCAATTCCTGCAAAGCCCGGAGTCAGGGACAACTTACCATCATTAAAGAGCACACGAAGCTTTCCAGGGGCGTAAGTGTGGTGGAGAGGGAAAAGGTAAACTCACTCTTCTTTTGGTTCCCTTTTCTGTGTCTTCAATTCACTTTCTAGTGTGTCTGAACACGTTCCTATTCATTCTTCTAGGTTCTTTAAATGTCCTTGGCTGTCATCAGTCCTGAGTCACATATGAATATTTCCTCTAACTGTCCTTTTCCTTTCATAATACTTCTAGCAACTTCTATCAAACAAGTACTTCTGGCTGATGATGTCAACCTTCCCAGCATGTAAGTGCTGCATCCTGCTGAAAACACCTGTCACTTCTTCAATTACAAGTACCTCTCTTTGTCAATTTCTAGGTACATTTGGTTGCCTATGTTTCAAAATTGCTTAATAGGGAAGTTAAGTTATAAAAAAATGAGGAATGGATCTAGTTTTATATTTCCCTGTTTATTTCTCAAATATGAGAATCTATTGGCCTCCATACAGAATAATCAATTTTCTCTGCTGAACTGGCAAAGTCATGTCCCCCTAGGAAAGAGGATGTGGGTATCATGGTCAGATGTTGTAATACGAGGAGCGGGGCTGCATCCGCCACCCAGCTAGCTTTACCCGAAACAATTACATGGAAACTGTATTCTTTTAAACATTGCTTGGCCCATTAGTTCCAGCCTCTTCTGGGCTAACTCTCGCACCTGGACTAATCCATTTCTAATAATCTGTGTAGCCCCTGAGGTGGCTTACCAGGGAAGATCTTAACCTGCGTCTGTCTGGAGTGGGAGAACCATGGCAACTGCCTGACTCAGCTTCTTTCTCCCAGCATTCTGTTCTGTTTACTCCACCTATCTAAATTCTACCCTATCAGAGGGCCAAGCAGTTTTCTTTATTACTTAACCAATGAAAGCAACAGATAAGATACAACACCCACCTCCATCAGTCAGACGTCTCTGGGTGAGCTCTGACGGGTGCACAGAGAGGAAGGGGAATGGTGCCAATGGAAAACACCACGTATGAAGTGTAAAACATGTAAGCACACAAGTAAATACTGCAATAAATAGGCAATAAGTGGAAGTAAGAAAGTTAAGTGCATATTTACCTTAGATGTGTCTGTTGTTTAGCCATGACACCCCAAATATCACTAATAATCTGAAAATGGATTTTAAAGACTTTAGAAGAGCTGTTATAAAGAAAACAGGTATCAAGACTCTTAACAGAAATATAAGAAGTACGGAGATAAGAGAAAACTCAGAAAATAATAATTTCAACATTATCTGTACTACCACAGTCCTTGATGGTGATACTTAAAGCATCCTGTTAGGAAAATTACAATGCCCCATTTAGGATGTGGGCAAAAGGCTCAAAAGGATGAAATGACCTTCCTGAGGGGATAAACATTAAGGAGCACTGCTGGTCCTGACACTGCTGCTCCTCCGCTAACATGGAGGTGCTGGACACAGACACAGAACTGTAGAAGTGGCTCAGACACAGCAGCTTGCACACACCCTAATTAAACCCTTGGAGGAACCACTGGGCTGCTGCCCAGGCTCTTATACTCTCCTGATTGGTTTTAGCATTTCCGGCCAAAAATCCTATCAATGACCATATTTCCAAGGTACCAAAAGGAACATAGTCATAATTTCCAAATGGTGGGCTTTTAAATATTTGAAAATAATGTCCCAGCTTCTACTTGAATCATTTGCTCTTCAAACTAAACAGTGCGGCTTCATTCATCTGACCTACTATATTTCATCACATCTTGCCATCAAAGCTGTAGTTTTTTGTTCTGTTTTATTGGGCAGAGTTTCATCTTATTGTGTAGCTCTAGCTGGCCTAGAACTCAGTACACAGACCAGAACAGTCTAGAACCCACAGATATCCATCCACCTGCCTCTGCCTCCCAGGTGCAAAGATTAAAGGTATAAGCTATCATGCCTGGTCACTGCAGTCTTTGGACAGGTTCTTGAAGGTCAGAATCTGGTCATTTTTGAGGATAATTATGTATGAATCACAGGGCATCCCAAGTGCAGATGGGGTGCAGAACCTGTCATACAACGAAACTGAGTAAAGTGACAGAAGCCGAAACAAGTGGAGTCCAAAGCTGAGTGCCAGCAGGTGTCTGTAGGAGAGGGCTAAGACCGACAATGAGTCTAGTGAGACAATGGGCACGAAGGGAGCTACTAACGCCCTTCATCTTCCAAGGCAGTGTCTGTTTACTCCATGGGGCGCTGGCTGAGTGACACATCCAAATATGCTATGGGGGAGAGTATGAAGCACAGTACAAATACAATGTGAACAGTAATCACAGAACAGAATATCCCACAGATAAATACACTGTGTCAGCACAAATCACTAGAGATCAATAAATTGCGAGGCTTTGGAATCTCTTCTTCGATTGCACGCTAATCTCATCTCTTAGGTCTCATGTAGTTACAGCCTTCACAAGCTACTTAAGAAACAGTTGCATGCCGGCTTTTCTTCATAGAAGACTGGTATTTCTCAGGCCTAGTTTACACAAGGGCTTAGAATTTCATTATCAAAGGAAACTTGGAGCCTGAACATGTTATCCACTTCATCAATACACTGCACTTTCCCAATTCCTCTTTTTTTATTAATAATAAATCTCATTCAAAAGTAACAGAAAACTGCTCATATATCATATAAAAAGTAAAATATTAAATATTTTAGAACTATTACTCAACATTAAAATCCAGTTAATAATAGACATGACTTCTAAAATGCATGATCAGGAATTAAACTGTTCTTTCCTGGGTCTATTTTAGGCTAGCAGGGAGCAGAATATCTTTAAGATCTATAAGCACTCATCAAAGGCCATCAGTAAGAAAATAACAGAATGTTTCGAAAACTCAGTATAAAATGATCCTATTATTGTGTAGGCAAATATTTCTAACTACTATACAAAAACAAGAACACGTTTAATTCTGAGAAGCATCCTGCGGCACGCGCACCTTTCTGACGATTGCAGCAAACACGATGAGAACAACAGGAAGCAGCAGTGTCTTTGTGTATCTCAGTGGAGTCTAAAATTGAAGGGTATTTGTGAGAAGGAAATGTTTTAGTCAAACAAAACTTCTTTTCAAATGATGAAATGGGTGAATTTCTAGAAGCATAGGTAGAGAAATACAAACATTCATCAACCAAAGAGGCCAACATATCTACTGACTCCCATCACTGAAACTAAAGCACGTTTCCATAGAAACACATTTCACCAATGCTGAGTTGAAAACACTAAAAATACAGTTTGCAAAACTCGCGTGAAAGACAACTATAGATTCTTCTCTTCACACACTTTGTCTAACTGAGGACTCACTATTCATCCTAAGCACAGTGACTATTTACAGGGAAGAAGCTCCGTATACATTTTATGTATATTCTTAGCCACTGCATTTCTTTTTCTAACACACAAATGTACACGATAAATTCATAGAAATGTGTTTAGTAACACAGTCCTGTGAGGTTCTCAATTGTGTCTCACTCGAGGCCCAATCAGGATGTTGCTCTTTCACTTTTGTGAGTCAATCACAGGTAAGGTCTTCTTTACTCTGCTACACATTTTAAGCATCTTTCCAGGTCAGTTTGGAATTGTGTTACACTCCCTCAAGTGACAGACACTCAGCTGCGTGGCAGCACTCTCCCCAAATCCAGATACACATGGAAACAGGAATATATACAAGAGCCTGACTTTCTGTTTAAGCTGAATGGAGTCATGCCATGCCTCAGTACACAATATATCTCACTAGATGGGCAACGACCACTCGGGGGTTACAGAAGCAGGCATGACGATCTCTGTAGTCTCCGGGCCTTCTACAACATATCACTTCTCTGCTTATCTTCACCTCTATTTTTGTTACCACTTTCACGAAGGAGTCTAGATTTCCTCTAAACCGGTATCTGAAGAAATTTTCCCTTTGATTTTTTCACTATCATTTGTTTAGTTTTTATCGGCTATTATGAATCAACAGCATAAATAGGATAAATGAGGGCCAAGATGCAGTTGAAGTCATCAAGTTACACTTGACTAAGAACAGATAAGTCTACACTGAAGGCTGCTGGCCTGGCACTCGGGACACAGAATTACCAGAGTAGGAGAACTGGAGCAATGAATATGTCAATAAAGTAATGGTCAGTTTAGTGCATTCCTACAGATAGAGCCTTAGAGGAAAGTGTATCACGTGTAACAGCAATAAAAGAATTCAACATGGATGGGGCTTCTGAGGCTAATATACACATGCTTGTTGAAACAAACTACCTCAAGAAGTATTGAAATAATATTTCAGTTAAGAGATCAAAGTACTTTAGTATGTGAAATCTCATTTTATCTTCACAGTATCTGTTTGCAGTATACTACTAGAAGCTCGTAGACTGTAACACAACGAGTAAGAGGTGTTCGCTCAAGACCATTCATTCCCACTGCAAGATGCTGTCCCACAAACCACTACCCACTCTCAGGCTTTCCCATAAACATCAAATATCTGAATCAAATTTCCAAAAGAGAAACGTCAGCTATGAAAAACTTGTGCTTAATGATATTTAAATGCAATGAGATCATTCGAATATCCACACAGTAAGTGGAAGCGTACAAGCCTGAGTGCCTGACTGAACTGTGGAATGCTGTCTCTGCAAAGAGACTATTGGAAATGCCTGTGCTCACTCATCCAGGCACTGTGGGTATTCTGAATGCATACTTCCAAATTATCAACACGGAAAAGGTCATAAATAAATACAAAATGGGAAGGCTTGCATTAGGCTGCTGGACTTCTTTCTCTAAACTTGAGTGTGGACCCGAAACAGCAGGGCATTCTTTGTGAAAGAGAAAAGGGTTGAAGCCCTGGGAACGACACTGGAAATCAGAGCTTACCTCCCTTTCCATGAAGTCAAACTCTGCTGCACAAGTATATAGTAAGGTATCAAAATCCTTGTAACTAAAGAATTTTGACGTTAGTAAGTTCCCAATATGAGCCTAGAAAGAAATCAAGTCAGGAATCATTATACTAAACCAAACATCACAATTATGCATTGCATTTTAATCTTAACAGTATCTAAAAATAGTTTTCACTGTATGAAAAGGTCCATTGTTCCAAATCTGGGCTTTTATGTTAAAGAAAGTTCTGTTCTGTTCCTTCAAACTCACAGCTGCATCCCCTGTTCTGCCAGCAAGTGACAGCTCCCAAAGCTTCCTACCAATTCTACTACCACCCACTCAATGCCCAAGGCTTTTACCCCTGAGTTTTTCTACTCATGGTGCTAAACCTGGAAAAAAAAAAAAAACAGTTCCCCAGCCCCACCTTGCTCTCCCCCAGGAGGAATGAGCCTAGGAACTCTTAACATTTCTGACAACCACATAGGAAGCCAGGTCTGGAGGACAGAGGGGAGGCTGAGTCCGAACGTGGGAAGGGACTTAGCAGACAGTTTAAAGGCAGCAGGCACAGAGGAACCGGCATGAAGGCACCTTCTGACAGACAGTCAGGAAGGGCTTGTGTGCCGTCCCACTCTATAAACGAGAAAGGAAGGCTTGAGGGCATATGATGTTCACCAAACTTTCAAGTTAACTATTATCTAAAACAGCAAAGTCTAGGAGAAGAGACGATTTTGCCTATGGCCTCGGATCACAGGGGCTTGTGAGAGTGCAGCAGGAAGAATGGGGGACTGTGATGACGCAAAGCTGCGGAGAGAAGAGGCAGGCGGATACACTTGGGAAGTTGGAAGGGTGGTTATGTGGCCCCTGAAACGTCCCAAGGAAACAAATCCCAAATAAAATGAAGAAAAATTTCCTTCCAAAAGGCAACTGCCATTTACACAAAGAGCTTAAATTATCTAATTAGAGGGCAGATGCTCAAACTGACTTAAGGGAACAAATACAATATTATGTTGTCTACAAAAGATAAGCCACACCAAAGCATAAAAGAAAATAAACAACATAAGTTTGAAACAAAATCCTAGGGTAGCAGCCATGGAATCTCACAGAACTAAGTTCAAGGGCCGGGGAGATTCAGGAAAAGGAACTTGCCATGAAAACTGATGAACAGAGTGTGGTCCCAGACCACAGTGGAAAGAAAGAATCCTCCCACCCCTGCCGCTTCCCTGAAACACACTAACAAAATATAAAATTCAAGACAAAAACCACACAGCGATTCAGGGAAACCTGAAAAGACAATACTATGTGCTGGTGAGCGAAGGCAAAGCCGACGACACATCCTGCATGTGGACTACAACAGAGCCACGCGTGTGCCTATGAATCTGACAGCAGTGGAGGAGCAAGAGAAGATTCAACATAAATTAGCATAATATAATTAGTCCATAAATAAAGACTATAAACTTTACAGGAAGAACATACACATTTTCCTTAAGCACAGTAAAAAAAAAATTAAGTATTTATATGTAGCATGTCATAATAGCATGTTGAAACTGCATATAAATTTTTTAATCATAAAAGCAGTAAAACTAGAAAATATCTAGGAATGGCTTCGGCAGTCCTTCTGACTGGAAACTAAATAGGCCAAAATTCAATAACTTTTAGATCAAGCAGAAAGTCACCAAAAGCAAATTTATAAGGTATACAAAAAGCACTACTTTCAGGAATCATTAAGACAAATTTACCAGAAAATAAGAGTGGTAAAAGCAAAAGGATCACACATTTTCCTACGTGCTTGATCTTACAAATGGACTCTATAAAATTAATCTCAAAAGAAGAGTGGTTTAAAAGGGGGTGGGAGAGCATGAAGTGAGGGGAGGTGGTCGGAGGACACACAGTTACGGTTAGGTAGGAATAACCAGCAGACCTACTGCACATCAGATGACTGCCACCAGCGACCCTTTTGCATTCCACAGCAAATGCAGAGAATGGATGTGACGAGCTCTAGCCACAAAATAACAATAACAAAACAGTAACTGCGAAGTTATGTGAAGAAAGGCTGCTTTCTAGCAGTCCACCATGCACGGAAGCTTCCCCACATGACGCTGTACACGGTATACACACACAATGTTACCTGTCAAGTTAGAAAAGTTGAAAACTTAAGTGTTTAACAATAAAAGACCATTCCCGATATATGTACATATATAAAACTTGCATGTGCAATTCTGAAAGCATGTGCCACTTGGTCGCAAACAAAGAATGTGCAAAGCAGCCTTGAGCACACCCATTAAAGCTCCAGCCAGATGGCTAAGCTCCTAAGGAAGCCGAGTTAGGACTGAAACCCTCCTCACACTGAAAATCCTCAGTGCTGTAGGCTTCAGTGTTGCTCTCTGCCTACATTTAAGGGGGAAATGTCAGTTCTATTCAAATGCTCTCTGAAAGTAGGAGATTGAACTCATCTTAAAAAATACAGGAAGTTACCATTGTTCTGAAGACAAAATCATTAAGTAAGAAAAACTATGATTAATACCTTTCATGATTAAAGGTAAATATCCTTAAAATACTAGCCAACCAAACTCAGCACTATTAAGAAAGAACAAGATTATGGAATAATATTTTGGGACACTATGAAGATGTGTCTTTGCCAAGGCACCTTCTGATTGGCTTAATAAAAGAGTTGACTGGCTGGTAGCTAGTCAGGAGGTATAGGTAGGACAGCCAGACGGAGGATGCTGGAAGGAAGAAGGGCAGAGTCTCAGGAGACAGAAGGAGACACAGAACAAGCAGGATGGGAAGTGTGGACATGAGGTAATGAGCCTCGGGGCAGCACACAGATGAAGAGAAATGAGATGTTCTAAGAGCTAGCTAAAAAGAAGCCTAAGCTAATGGCCAAGCATTTATAATTAATAATAAGTCTCGGAGTGATTATTTGGGAGCAGGCACGAGGACACAGAGAAAGTCCGCCTACAGAGTAACACAATGAACAAATGAGTGTTGTTCAGAGTCCAACACTGGGTCAGGGTTAAATATCAGGGAATGTGGGAACTTGTAGACATGGAAGAGAGGGTCAGAAATTCCCCAGGACAACTACACCACAACAAAAGTGTCACAAACGACCACATCACAGTCTTCTAGTCTAACAACTACCACGCTGTATTTTCTGATAAAAATGAACTGTCAAGAAATGGGAGTGTGTGGCACTCCTGCCTAGGCTGTCCCATCTACCATCATGGATTCTCCAGCTTGCTGGGTCAATGGCAGGGTCTCTATGGGGGTGGTGGGCCCAATGTCAAAAACTTGATTTTGAGCCTATTACAAACACCTGTGCTATCATCAGCACCAGCAGGAAAATGAGAGATGAAAGCCTTCCTGTGAAAAACTACAGCTTCAATCCCAGTGACAGGAACTGAAGATGGGCAGACTAGCTGTAATTGCTACAGTGAGAATCTAGAGATGAGACAACCATCTAAGGGATAAGGACATTTTCATACTCCTGGAGGACTGGAAAGCATACACATGATCCAAGAGAGCCCAAGTATTCTACAAACCCACAGCTGATAGACAGAAGGCAGTGCAGACTTTCAGGGAGCAAGCAAAGGGGCATGGAAGGCAGGAAAGACGTGATTTTATTAATATATATATACATAGATAGATAGATAGATAGATAGATAGATAGATAGATAGATAGATAGATAGATAGATTGCCTTCTTAGAAATAATAAAGGCCAGAAGTTTTAAAGAAACTACAGTCCACAAACAACTCTGCAACCAGCAAAATGAGAAACCACAACAAATAACCTAAACACTGGAATAGAAATGAAGGTGGACAGAACCTACTGTTAAGAGACCTGGCTTATGAAACATTAGAAAATGGAGTCCTATAGGTTCAGAGTACACAAGCTTCCTCAAGCACAAGAAAGAAAGGGAAATAAAAAGGATGGAAAATGCTGCAAAATACAAAGGCAATATAAACCCCCTTTGTTCTTTTTCTCTTCATTTAAGATATAAAAGCACATAAATCAATGATCAAAACTCATGCTCTTGGCACTAACATAGATATCCAATGTATGACAATAATGGCACAAAGGGAGAGGAATCAGACTCTGAACCCTACAGATTTAACCTCAAGATTGTTTTAAATAAAAATATGTATTGTAATCTCTAGACCCACCATTAAAAATTAACTAATGAAGAGTTATTTATTCACAACTCAGTACACTGCAGCACAATCCACCAACCTAGCAACCTAAGTACCCACCAGTGAGTCCATAGAGGAAGAAGATTGTGTGCGTGTGTGTACACAATCAATTACAACAATAATAACCATGGCAACACTAACCAACGCTTCTTAAGCACTGATCCCATGCTACACTCAGTAAGTCCCTTTAATTTAGGAAAACTGTAAGATCACAGGCGAGGCATGGCTATTCCAACCTGACAAACTGTAAAGCTCTGCTAAGAAGACTTTTCTTCGAAGGGTAAGTGGGTTTTGTTGCTTGCTTGTCTTTGTTTTGTTTTGAAAGCTCCAGGATTCACCTCATTCATGACAAAATGAGACCTACATAAAATGTGCAAAGTGCAAATACTTGAACCCTAACAGCTGCTAGCTCCTCAGACTAGAGAGAACTGGCAGGTGAAGAGACAAACACAGGCTCCCCCCAAAGGACAGTGAGCGAAGAAGGAAAGACACAGCCCTTTCTAGGGCTAGGGGCCAGGCCCCTGCTTCTTTAGCAGCAGCACACTTAGAATGCAGTTGCCACTGGTATCGCTCTCTGCTTCAGTCCTAGAGGCCTTCGCATGCTTATGCCATCTCTTGTGTGGAGATCTGCACTGACTGTCATTTCATTTCACTAGAATGTTGGGCTACGCAAAAATGTCAACAGTGCCTTCAGTCTGAATCACTGGCTTATTAGTTTGTCTCCCAACAGAAAGAAAGCAGAGTCCACACACCTGCACCAGAGCTATTGTCTCCCCCTTCTTCCTACGTTCTGCATCCAACTCCCTCACTCTTCCCCTCTCATCTGCACAGATGACTTCTGGTCAATTCCTGATTCTCCTCCTGTGTGCTCCTGTAGAATCCTGAACTTACACTCTTACTTGCCATAGCCTTCATTATCTTTTGTATTATTATAATTGCTGGAAGTACCAAACTTAGAATGTGCTGATCACAACATCAAAATAAAGTAAGCAAGTGAGGCCAGGGGATGGCTTGAGGGAGCCAAAGCATAAGATTAGTCTGCCTATATGCCCAGCATTGCCTAGGGTGAGTCAGGAGGATCACTGGGGCTTGCTGGCCACCGCCTAGCTTCAGGTTCATGGGAGACCTTGCCTCAAGACAGTGGAGAGAGATGATAGCTCATGTCCAGTTCTGTTCATGTATAGGCACCCACGCAGGTACCATGAACACACATGCACACACACACATAGAGAAACCAATAAAGTAACTATTTATAAGAAGAAGCCTGAAGATAATAAATCACAAACATTATCATTTTATTCTCTGTCCTAACCAAACAAAACAAAATTTCTTAAGTCTAACCTGGCTCTAACTGTGAATAATGGCATCTGAACAAACATCCCACAAGAACTGACCACAGCGAAGGTGGGGAGGGCAGATCTCTATCTATGATGGTGAAGACACTGTCTCTTTGGTTTTAAAAAGAGACCATAAAGAAGTCAGAAAATGGCTGTACATGCCTTAAATGTTAGGCCTTAGTGTTCAGAGTTCTTGTTTGACATTTTCTACATCTTTGTGACATAGAAATATACTAAAAAGGGGCTGTGTTAATTCTGGAGATTCACACTATATACATAATCATATTTTTGTGATTTTCTTTCTTGTATTAAAAAGAGAAAATAATATTTACTTCACCTTAGAATACAGCTTAAGAAATTATACTCTAGTAATTCCACTAATTTACTTCCTGCCTATTGGATACTTTTCAAGTCTTTCCATTTTAAGCAACAATACACTTACATCATCTGCAATGCCGAAGATTCTAGAAGTCAAATACTTGAGTGTAACAGTTCCACATAACCAACAACACCCTTGGATAACCTACAAAAGAAAAATAAATAAATTTTCTTCCACCTTCTGTAGCCTGGAGCAGTGAATGGAGCACATGCTTTATCCCATGTTAGCAATACTAGTCCCCAAGGGAATGTCTTCTAAGAGTACATTGTTCAAAAACCAAGGGTTATTATAGCTAAAAATAAAACTGAAAACACAGGACCTTCCTAGCAAAATGCATTTCTGTCTTATCAGAGATGTAAACAAGAACTCCAGCTTGACGCCTACAGTGGGGTGGTCACACATGATTGTCCTCAGGAGAAACATGGGGCAATAAATAAAACTTCAGACAGAGCCCTCATATGCTTATTACAAAGCAAACAGGCCCCTTGTGTGCATAATTTCTTAAAAAGTAAAGCACAAAACCAATGCTGTATTTTAGAGAAGAAAACACGTAGGTTTATTCTTACCCATAAACTAGGTTCAGATACATTCATTTTTAGCAACTGTGGTTTCACTGCCAGCAACCCCTGAATAGGAACACAAATGAATACTCAGACACTCAAGTAACAATTGTTCTGAATAACTGAGACTTTGAAAAATATGAAATTCAGCACATGATTGATTTATTAATTAAATCTGTTCTTTGACATTTTCACGCATGTATGAACTCCATCCTAATTAATCTACAGCCCTGTCTCTCTGTCCCTACTCTTTCTTCCTACACATTTCTCTCTGACATTCATGTCCCTTGCTTTGTTTTGTGGATTTTTCACAATTGCCACCCCATGTACACATATGTAGTTAGTGATTTCAAAGCATACCTCAAAAAAAAAACACTAAAAAAATGTATTGTCATTGAGAATGTAAAATTGAAAAGAAAATCAGTATATAAAAGACCTACTTCTCTATTTTCCATATCAGGTTTACCTATGATGAACCAAGAGGTATACAACAAATTCAGAAATTTAAATAGCTCATAAAAGCGTAAGATTCCCTTTAAGCTTAAAATTCCTGACTTACGTGATAAAGTACACATGAGATTTTACTGTCCTAACAGAACAGCTCTGTGTTAAATCAAGTCTGTCCAGGTACATGAATCCTAAACTCTATAAGCTCCAGTGAGAAAAACAGACTTCAAACTTAGCAGAAATGACTTAGAGAATTTGTTGAGCTTAATCCCAGGGCACAGCAGTAGCAACTCCAAGTTTAGGGCTGCAAATAGCATCACCTCAAGCCCACGGCTATGGCTAAATATACTTCAGCTACAGAGTAAGAAATAACACATCAGCTACAGGTAGTGCCTCAGGCTGGAGAAAGCATGTGCGTGTCTTGGAAATGGGTATTTTAAAGTAGCTACTTGTGAGGCAGAGCTGAAAGACTCTCCAAATGTACTAATGGGCTCTGGAAATCAACTGAATCAAAGGATGACTATTCAAAAGGCAGAAAGCACTCCAACGGGGAAGTGCAATGTGTGTGTTATCAAGACACAGACCCAGCTGGAGTGCGTGTGCCACAGGTAGAAGGGGAAACCGGGTTTGCACAGCACTGTAATACTAAAGCCTGCAAATCAGAGTCATTTCCTAAAAGTGCACCAAAGTCTGAATTTAAGACAACTTTTAGATTTAGACTGAAACTGGAAAGATGAAAAGAAATCAGGAAGCACAGAAATCTCCTGCAATGAACTCAAGAACAAAGCAGGTGCAAGGGGAGCTGAGGAGAGGAAAAAGCAACCTAGGGACAGCGGGACCTGAGGCTCTGAGCTTTCCAATGGTGATGCCACTGAGTCTTAATTTCTCTACTTTCGCAGTGAGAACTTCATTGCTCCATCGGGTAAAGATAAAGCTGATAAACACTTTATATGACCCCGCAGAAGCTACTCACACATTCCAAACCAGTGATAGAGAAGTTGAAACTGTTTCAAAAACAGACAGGGCCAGAGAGCTTAACTGAACATAGTGAGCTATCAATAAAAAAACCAAAGCCTGCAGAGGGGAGGATGTGCTAAGGAGATATGGGGAATATCTGTGGTCATACTTCACTGTATACATTCATAAACTTCTCAAAAATAAAGCTTTTTAATAAACAGTTAAAGGAATACTTACCCAAATAATCACCAAAGAGGATGCATAGTAAGATGTGAGCAACATCGAGTTCCCAAACATCAACACAAAACAAAGCACAAGAGAAATCTATAAAAATCAAAGGAAATACAGTTAGTGCACACTGACCCAAAGGAAGAATGTGAACGTTCATTTTCTAATTGTACACTCCCGTGATTGAGGAAATTTAAGGCACTCAAAAAGGGCAACCAGGCAAGCCCAGCTCACTCTACATCCCAAGCCCCACAGTCCAAGACAAGGTGTGTGCCATCACCAGCCATTTCCTGCGCACCCTCCCAGACACCAGCATTTCAAATTCTAGTTTACATCTCATTCATAAGCCACGAACGGTCACCCACCCACAAGCTATCCTTTCTTGCTTTGACTCTTAAACATGCTTCGAGAAGCTTCCCATATCAACCCAAATCTATCTAATTCACGCTAAAAACTGAAAAAAAAATTGCCACTCTACAGCTTACTAACTGTTCTGAGTACTGGCCAGCACCTAAGTGTCTTCTAGTTCTACCACACTTTATTCCCCGACCCAAATGACAAGGCCCTTCTGGGTGCCCCTTATGCACCGGTCAACCCATTGCTATAGATGCCTTCTAGGTACATCTTAATGCACTGGTCAATACATTGCTATAGATTCAAAGAAAACTGATGGATCAAGAAACAGCCTTTTCAAAAACAAGACAAAATACTGACAAGCAGATGCACCGGTTTACTGCCCACAAACTGGATGAACGTTTCTGTTGACCCACACTCTGACTCACCCTGCACACTGTTTCTTAAGGGCTGCCCAGCTTACCTGGGCCAGTGCTCCATCATTGCTTCCCCTTCACTACTGAATGGCACAAGACACTGCCTCCCATCAGTTATGTGTGCATTATGAGTGGGAACTGCTTATTTTTTACTATGTGCTTTTGCTGTTGGATTAGTGTTTTTTTCTTCAGGCTCTTGTTAGATGTCACAGGAAACAAACACGCTACAAGGATTTCCCCAGTACATTTTTTCTTTGTCATATTTTTGTATTATGATTACTAGTTAAATTTTTATGTTAGTCATATCTATCATTCATCTTCTTTAGGTCATCAAGACTTACCTTTATAATTTAGAAAGCTTTTAAAAAATAAAAAGCTCACATTTCTTTGATATATTTCCATTTGCGTGTGGATTTCATTTCAAAATACACTACAACTTGAGAATAAAAGGTACAATCGTTTCAATCAATACAGAAAAGTATTTGGCAAATTTCAGCATCATCCAGTTACAATACACTGAACAAACTGGTGAAAGGCTCAATCTACCTCTTCATAATAGAGACCACATATGAAGCCACAGCAGGCTCTGTTCTCAACACTGAGAGAATGAAATCTCTCCCTCAAGGGACAGCAGCATGGGACAGTGTAAACTTGTGTCATTTATATGGGAAAGAAGACATTCAGGGCAAAATGGAGATGAAAGAGTAAACAGTCTGTTCACAGACACATCTCTGTAGGAAAAAAAGCCTAAAGGTGGGAGAACAATTGTTAAAAGTTCAAAAAAGTAACCGCATGTAAAGTTCACACACAAACACACAACAACAACTTAGTATCCACATGCTAACAAGAAACAATCTCAGAGAGAAATCTAGAAAATAAGTCCTTTGCCAATAGCATCAAAACTGAACAAAATTACTTAGTGGTTAGCTTAATCGCAGAGGCACAACACTTACACAAAGAAATCTATAAAATGATATTGAAAGAAATAAAGACATAAACTATGGAAAGGCAGCTCATATTTATTGTCTGAATGCTGTTCCCATGCTATGAGCACCCAGACATCTACACAGTCAGTGCAGTAACTATGAAAACCCAGCATCTTTTGCAGAAATAAAAATTCATACAGAATCTAAAGGGGCACAGGGGAGATAAAACAACAGTGAAAAAGAACAGGGTACAGACTCAGACTTGGATTTCAAAACTTGATATGAAGCCAAAGTCCTAAAAATGCTGTAGGGCAGACACCAACCAATGACATCGAACTCCAATTGAACTCAGACACAACCCCTCCAATGAGGGGACCGATGCTTTTTGACAAGAATTCCAACATCAGACAATGGAGATGAGACAACCTATCCAAGCAAGGAACAGTGCTTAAGAAGCTAGACACTCCACGAACATGGACCATTATCTAGTGCCGTCCCACAGAGAGAGCTTAGAAGTTGTCACTGGGTATTAGCAACAAGTAGAATTGTATCATGCAGAGAAGTGAGATCACAGGGAAAATTACCTCAGGTGGAGGAGAAAGACAGGTGCCACTCAAGGCAGCAGAACGCAAACCCCTGTGAAACCAGCCCCAGAAGGGGAACCTGCCCTGGGATGGAGGGATGGCAGCTGCAGTGGCCGATGGGAAAGGAGCTTACAATTCAGTCGTTTCTTTTTTTCCTCTCAGGGAAAAACCACAAAGGAAAACCTTTCAATGCTCCAGCAGGAGGAGAAAACAGTGCTTCTCTGAAATATGCCAGAGCATCCCGCTTATAGGAAGAAGCCATGCTAGCATTCTACATTCTTTTCTGGAAGAGGAGAGCTGAGCAAACTTTTAAATCCCTTCTAGGGCACAAGATTACTCTCATTCAAACTCAGACGATGACACTATAATCAAACTACTTCAGCTACTTCCCATAAACAGATAAAAACAAACAAAAAACCCTAATTCAACAAAATATCAGCAAACTAAATTGGACAATGGGTAAGAAGAAGCACACACTACAACCCGATGAATGTACCCAGGCAGTAGCATTCAGCATTTGAAAACCAATTAGTATACAACATCCACAGTCTGAAGAATAAAGCAGGGAAAGAAAAATTACATGACCAAGTTCAACATTTAAGGGAAAAAAAAACTGCAACAAACTGGGGATAGCAAAGACAATCCATAAACTTGGCAAAGATCTACAAAAGTCTATGTGTGTACATCAGTGTTAATGTAGGGTAACAAGCTTTCCTGCCAAGCTTTCTTCCTACTGTTACTTCTCAAAAAGTCCACATCCTACAATGAGGAAGGATGCTAAGGCAGAAGGAAGAAATCAGATATCTTTGCAGATGACATGGCAATTTGTAGAGAATATCTCAACCAACCAACAAAACCAGAGTTAATAAGAAACTGCAGCAAGGTGAAATGTGGGATAGTGTCCAAAGGCAAAAGTTATCCATTACAGAAGCAAGAGTTTGAGATTAATAATGCATTGCTATTTAAGCTAGCATCTGAAAAGATGAACTATATATAAACCCAACAAATGTGCACAAGATCTCTGGACAGAGGTTTACATACTCAAACATATACAAATAAGTACTTAAAATAAATGTAATAATAAATGTATATTAACTATTTGTATATATGTATGTATATACATATATACACACATACACACGCATATATATATGTGCTATAGAGATTTGCATTGGTACAGATCTTGGTTTATTGATACAAATTTAAGGTCAATTTTATTATATGTATATTTCTGCTCTTGATTAAGGTATTGTGTTTGTGTAGCTCATTTAAAAATGTAATGTATAACTAAGATAAAGAAACTGCCTTGAACTGTTGATAGGGCAAAAGAAAAGGGCCAGGCTGGGAAAACTAAATGGAATGCTAGGAGAAGAAAGGCAGAGTTAGAGAGAAGCCATATAGTCCTGCTGGCCAGATGGAATTTTACCCGGTAAGCCACAGCCACGTGGCAATATACAGATTATTAAAAATCGGTTAAATTAATATGTTAGAGTTAGCCAATAAGAAGCTAGAGCTAATGGGCCAAGCAGTGATTTAATTAATACAGTTTCTGTGTGATTATTTTGGGGCTGAGCAGCTGGGAACCAACAAGTGTCCTTCTTACCACATATATGGGCTGGAGAGACAGCTCCGTGGTTAAGAGCACTAGCTGTTCTTGCTAAAGGTTCAGGCTCAGTTTCCAGCATCCACATGGAAGCTCACAACCTTCTGTACCTCTAGTTCTAAGTGATCCAATGCCCTCTTCTGACTGCTGCAGGCACCAAGCACAAATGTGATACATAGATATATATACAGGCAAAACATATACAGATCTATATAGAGAAAACTATGTAGTACTGGTTAAAACATTCAAATAGGTAAATAAATAAATCTTTAAAATTAAAAATTCCAACTCCAAGAAAGTCAATGCTAAGATCATGACAAGTTGTAGACTAAGAGAAAAGTATCGGCAAAAGGTACATCTGAGCTGGGGCTGCAGCTTGGCAACAGAGCACTGGACTAGCATGGATGAGGCTCTTGGTTCAATTCCCAGTACCCAGCTTTAGAAGGAAGAGAAAAGCACCATCTGTTAAAGGATTGTTATCCAAAATAATACAAAAAATTAATAAAGATTTAAACTCTGTAATAAAATGAACAATCAAATTTTAAAAAAGAACAAATGACAAAGGACCTGAACAAACAGGACAGCAAACCAGAAACATAGATAAATAACGTGGAAGTGCGTTCAAGCGCACTGCAATGAGACAAGCATGATGTACTGATCAGAGTGGCTGACATGTGGTTCAGAGGAAGATGTAGAGAAGCAGGATCCCCTTTCTCTCTCTCACACCCATCTTTCTTCTCTTCTTCTCTCTCCCTCTCTTATGGTAGGAATGCAAAATGATGCAACCACTATGGGAAACAGTTCGGCAATTTCCTAAGCACGAGATAAACTGATTCCTATGATTCAACAATCACTTTCCTTGATATTTTTCCAAATGAACTTAAATTGTAAATCTACATTAAAGGCTGCAGGCAAATACTTCAGCAGCTTGTTCCTATGTCCCTCCATAACTAAAGGGTAAACCATGACACATAGCCCAAGAAAGTCAAAATGTTACTCTGCTATTAAAAAATGAGCTATCTAGGCGCAGAAAGAGTAATTTAACTGCCTTCAGCAACTGAGAGGAGGGGATCTGTGAATGGCTATGCGCTGTCTAACTGCAAATACACACATTCGCACAAGGCAGAACAACACAGACAGCAGCTACCAGGTACTCGAGCAGGAGGAACTGTGACACCATTCTGTGCATGCATCATCATTCATCAGATCCTGTACAATGCACAGCGACCAGAGTCAGTCCTGACGGAGGCCAGACTGGGTGCTTAGGACATGTCAATGCAGGCTCAGCAGCTGGGACAGTAGTGCCATGCTGTTGCAGGACAGCGGCAGCCAGGGTGTCACGCAGAGGATACTTTCTGCCCAGTTGTGCTGGAAACCTAACTTGGCTCTACAAAATATAATCTTTTTTTTTTTTTTTTTTTTTTTT
>NC_022012.1:18666556-18695475 GCF_000317375.1 Microtus ochrogaster
CTGTGGCTTTGGAGCCTGTCCTGGAACTAGCTCTGTAGACCAGGCTGGTCTTGAACTCACAGAGATCCGCCTGCCTCTGCTTCCCGAGTGCTGGGATCAAAGGCGTGTGCCACCATCACCCAGCAACATATAATCTTTTAATTAAAACAAAAATGCAGGGATATTTCATTTGTATTTTAATAAATATAGCTTGCCTGAAGTCAAAGAGCAAAAGAGCCCCACTGGTCAGCCTTCCAAACCAGGCAGTGGTGACACACACCTTTAATCCCAGTGGCCACACTAGTTTGCAAAGAAACCGGGCAGTAGTGGTGCACGTCTTGAATCCCAGCCCTAGATAGGAATCTAAGATGGGAGGAGACAATTCTCACACATAGTCTTGTTCTGAGATTCCTAGAGGAAGGATCATCATTTCAGATTGAAGTAGAGGTAAGAGCCAGTGGCTGGATGTTTTGCTTTTCTGACCTTCAGGTTGAACCCCAAATTCTGTCTCTGGGTTTTTATTAATCATGCTACACAAAGACAAGGAAAAGTTAAAATGAGACATTCTAGTCTACTAGATAGGTGACAATAACTTTTCAGAGGCAGAAAAAAAAAGTTTTTCTTTTTATTTATTTATTGCAGAGACTATAAAATGGTACCATCGCTATAGGAATTAGTACCACCGGATTACCAGTTGATCAATTCTACTCTGAAAACCAGAAAACAGATTCTCATGTTCCTAGAAGTGTTTTTGCTGTAGTTTAAGTCCAGAAGCAATACAAGTGTCCACAGCAGACAATATCATGTGACACCTCTCTCCACCCCACACACATTATCAACAATGGGATGCTGGTCACCCACAGAAAGGAACAAATCACAACACATGATACAACACAGAATAAACTGGAGACAATGCTAAACTAAAGAAGCAGGCTAGGAAGACATATGCCACACCATTTCACTTACACGACATATAAGACAGTCATTAGCAGAGCGAGAACACAGCGCTGGTTTCCATACTGTGATGGGAGGCTAAGGAGCCATGTGCAGCAGATGCAGAGCTTCAGCTGTACACAATGACGGCAGCTCCTGAACTGGACTGTGATGCTCACAGCCAGTGTGAGCATCACTACTGTAACTCAGCTGCCCGCTTCCAGCTGTTCAGAGGATACATTCTGTTACATGACCTCTGCCATGTAAGATGTGGGGAAAGTTCTTTGGGGAAATAATTTCATATATACTTTTCTTGATATAAATTTAAGAATCTAAAAATAGGTAAAGTGGTAACAGAGAAAGACGGGATAATTAGAAAAATACTGAAAGTATGTATTATACTTCCAAGAAAGAGAATAAACAAAATCTTGTCTTTTCAATATTTATTGACTTTCTTCAAAGTTCTCAGCCATAGTTGCCTGTGTAACTGGGTTACAGGCCAGTGGGATGGAATGCTGGCCTTTATTCTGAATTGTACTTCAAAGTAAAAGATTTCAGTTCGAGAAGAAAAATAAGTATATTTAAGAAAAGAAAATTAAGTTAAATTTAGAATTTATAGACAAGTAAAAATATAACAATAGTTAGAAATTATGCCTAGCATCCCCTCCCACCACTGCCAAATGAAACGTGTTTGCTTGTTTTAACGTGACCTCACTGTAACATAGATTGAAGAGGGAATCACACAGGATCAACTGGCAGTGGAAGAAAAGCTTTTCACAAAATGTATTGTTATTCATTTCTTTTAAAAAGAAGTCAAAGCATGATGAAAGCATGCTAAAAAAGAATTCATAAAGAATAGTGGAATGAACCTAAAAGAATTCACATAACAAACAGAATATAAACAATGGATTCTACTTATCAGAATCAAAGAGATCCCATCTAACACAAGAGAAAATCTGCAAAAAGATCTGAAGAGGAAAGGCTCAGAAATGAAAACAGAGGGTGACTAAACACACCAAAGATGTACAGATTCATGGGAAAAAAGAGAAAATGTAAACTATAACCGCATTACAATATTTTACATAAGCAGATATTATATGTAAATAAGATAAAATGGAGTGTCATTACACATTGCTATTTTAAATACTCTCATCAAGTGAAAAATGATTTAGCAGTTACAAAGATGAACGGGTGCATAATTTAGCATGGGGCCCAAGAAATGCCATACACATGCCCCAGGAGACAGGAGTGAGACTACACACCATTGCTTCCTAATGGAAAGACAGTACCGGCAGCAAGAACTTCAGTGTCTTTTAACAAGGAAAGACAGAAATAACCTGTTTTATTTATACAATGGAAAATACATAGTACTAGACCTTTCTGAACTTGGTAACATGCAAATCCCTGAAACCTGAGACAAAACTTCAGTCTCAGAAAAAAGTCATTAAATCAGCCTGAAAACCTAGGTTCTTAGTTCATTGACTATCTTGAAATATCCACACAATGAAACAGAAGAAAAGCCACTCAGTTATGGCTCAGAGAGGACAGTGGTCACCCCTTGAAGAGAATAGAATACTCTATCTTTGCTAGGATGGTAGTCTCATGCTCATTAACATTGTACCTTTATTCATAAGCTTCCTATAACCAAACATATCAACATCCCTAAGTGATGAGAAAAGGAAAGGTAATGTCCTTTGATTATAGCTAGTATCCACTTATGATTAAGTACATACCATATTTATCTTTTTGGGTCTGGGTTACCTCACTCAGGATAGTGTTTTCTAATTCCATCCATTTGCATGCAAAATTCAAGATGTCACTTTTTTTTTCCCACTGAGTAGTACTCTAATGTTAAATGTGCCACATTTTCTTTATTCATTCTTTAGTTGAGGGGCATCTAGGTTGTTTCCAGGTTCTGGCTATTAAAAATAATGCTGCTATGGACATAGTTGAACAAAGGCTTTTGCAGTATGATTGAGCATCTTTTGGCTATATGCCCACGATTGGTATTGCTGAATCCTGAGGTAGGTTGATTCCCAATTTTCTGAGAAACTGACATACTGAAATCCAAAGTGGTTATACAAGTTTGCATTCCCACCAGCAATGGATGAGTGTTCCCCTTACTCTACATCCTCTCCAGCATAAACTATCATTAGTGTTTTTGATCATACAGGTGTTAAGATGGTATCTCAGAGTTGTTTTGATTTGCATTTCCGTGATAGCTAAGGATGTTGAACAGTTCCTTAAGTATCTTTTGGCCATATGAGATTCTTAAATTGAGAATTCTGTTTAGTTCAGTACCCCATTTTTTTAACTGAGTGATTTAGAATTTTAATGTCTAATTTCTTGAGTTCTTTATATATTTTGGAGATCAGTCCTTTGTCTGATGTGGGGTTGATGAAGATCTTTTCCCATTCAGTAGGCTGCCTTTTTGTCTTATTGACTGTGTCCTTTGCTATAGTTCATGATTGTAAAGAAGCTAAGTAATAAGGTGAATCCAAATAAAAACATATATAGACCCACTTGGAATTTATAAACAGACAAGATTGCCTGACAAAATTGGGAACATGGGCGTGAGGGGAGAAGGGAGGTGCAAAGGGGAGGGTTGAGGAGTACTTGAGGGAATGGGATAGTTGAGATGGAGGAAGGACAGAGATGAGAGCAAGGAAGGAGATAGTTTGATTGAGGGAGCCATTATGGGGCTAGCAAGAAACCTGGCACTAGAGAAATTATCAGGAATCCACAAGGATGACCTCAGCTAAGACCCTAAGCAATAGAGGAGAGGGTGCCTGATCTTGCCTTGCCCTGTAATCAGACTGATGATTATCTTAACTATCACCATAGAATCTTCATCCAGCAACTGATGGAAACAGAGGCAGAGACCCAACATCAGAGCACTGGATGGACTGAGCTCCCACGGTTCAGTTGAAGAATGGAAGGAATGAGAATATGAGCACAGAGGTCAAGACCATGATGGGTTCACCCACTAAAACAGTTTACCTGAGCTAATAGGAGTTCACCAACTCCATCCAGACTAGGAAGGAACAAGCATAGGACCAAACTCGTCCCTCTGAATGTGTATGGCTGGGGCAGACTGCGGGGCCACTGACAATGGCACCAGGAATTATCCCTACTGCATGTACTGGCTTTTTGGGATCCTATTATCTTTGGATGGATAGTTTGCTCAGCCTAGATACAGTAGGGAGGGCCTTGGACCTTCCACAAAGCAATGTCCCTTACTCTCTCTGAGGATTGGATAGGAGTGGTATGGGAGGTTGTGTGGAGGGAATGAAAGGAGGGGAGAGAGTGGGAACTTGGATTGGTATTTTTTTAAATCTAATAAGTTAAAAAAAAAAGAAAAGGAAAGGAAAGGCAATTATGGTCCAGTGAAACGACATTAAGATCCCTGGAGAAAGAAAACAGTAACTTTAAGTGTAAAAGGAGTGGCCAAGAGAAGATAAATGCTTTCAAAGCACAACCAACATCAACCATCCTGTTTTGAGGCTTCCTCTAGCTGTTTACAACCTAGATCACCGTTTGCTGTAAGATCATTTGCCTGTCTGCCCTCCTCTCTCTGCCCTGTTCCTCCTTCACAGCTTCCCTTGCCTTCCCCCGGGTTTGTACTCCTGAAATGCCCTACTCTCTTAGGTTTTTCATTCTTTAGTTTCTAATCGCTTTCTACGAAGCATCATATTTCCAATTGTCCCTCTTGCCTAGGTCAGCAGCACAAATGCTGAGAGCTCTGTGGTTCTGGACCTGCGTGTCTCACGTGCCCAGTAAGCAGATATTTCACTTCACTCTAGGAGGCAGCTTCACAGGCACACAGGGACGTAGGCTGGGCACAGGGTCACCAAGATAGTGAAATCCAAATTAAAACTTCCTTGGTAGTCTATTTAACAAGGTCAACTGTTATCAGTTTTTGGATGACACTTACGGTCATGAAAGAATCATGTTATGAAACCTGCTTCATAATGAACAAATCAGGTATCAATCAGAAGTTTATTAAGGCCACACTAGGTAGAAAACAAACAAAAAGCATTACCATGTGTATATAAATGATCTTCCGTAATTTACTTATATCAATGTATCCCACAACATATACTGCAAATAATGATGAAATCTGAAATCAAAAGAAATTATGTTAAAAATAAAAATCATATATATATACATAAATAAAACAAGTAGTAATAAGAATAAAGACAAGATTAATTTATTATATCAAATTATCTTTATACAGAGTGTCTTAGTTTTCCTTACAACTGCCAATAATTGATCTTTCACTTACACTGCTCTCCTAATATGCAACTATGTGAAGTATCTACTCTGTGGAAAGTCCAAAACAACACTCATTTTAATATCAGGCTGGCTCTACTGTCAATACATATAATTAAAATGTCCTCTGGCCAATCAAACACTTGAAAATATAATTATAACATGACCACTAGGACAAAATTGCAGAAATCACAGTAAACTATAAAGCAATTAGGTGATGTGTATTTATACAAAAACACATTAAGTCTTCCTGTTTGTCACCTCCATTAGCATTATGAATAATTCAAATAAATGGTCACAGGCTAGTTGCAATCAAATGTGTCAAGTTTCATATTTAAAAGAATAATACATATAACTTTCTTTTCCACCTGAAGAAAATCTTTTATGAAGAATTCTCAAATTTATCACAAATTCTAAAATTATTAGATTTAGATGGATTCACTGATTAAAGATACTCCAGCTCATGTAGGGAGATACCATATCAGACAGTGTCTCTCTACCCTTTTCAAAGGGAAGTCATTCAAATTAAATTCTGCACCTCTTCACATACATATAGAAACACTGCCTAACAGGTAAATATCTGCATATAACCTATGTTCCAACTATTAAGCTTCTTTTGTTTGATCTTTTAATTTCCAAGCTCTTTACAGCAAATGTTCCTACTGATAAGAAAACCACGATTTCTTTTCCCAGCTACCCATGTGGACTGCTCCAGGGTGACTACCCTGTTATAACGACTGTGGGCAGGTGTGTGCTGTTCTGCATTAGCCCCATGAGAGGCAGGATACACCTGTTCCTTTCCTCATCTCCCTCCACTCCCCACTTAGTGCAGGCTATCCCACTGCCTGGAAGCAACAGAAAGGCCCCTTCTCACCCCCTGGAGCCAAGCCAGGCACTGATCACTACAGGGCACAATCTCAGATTCCAAATATAACTCAGCCCATACAATGAATTTAAATAGAATCAAACCAAAGAAGAAAAAAAAAATCCCAAAGATCAGTTCAAAGAAGATGTATGTAAACCCAACTGACTTTTGGTTTTTAAATAACGAAAAGAGCAATTAGTGAGGCCCAGGGAAGGAGCGGCTGTGAACCCAGCAACCAGGAGGCCACAGCTAGAGGACCATCATTTTGAGGCCACCAAGATTCTGCCTCAAAATGTAAAACAAATCAAAACAGTTGACTTCACTGACATCTGGCTGAGTATGTATACACATTAATATATGATGCTAAACCAACCTCAGAAAGTGAGGACTTTCATTCCTGTGTTTCAGAAATGATAAATCTGGAACAAAGAAAAGCTAAAATTTTTGTTTTCTTTCTTTCTTTTTTTTATGGGGTATTTGTTAATTTCTTTTGTTTTGCCTAAGAAGGTAGTAAGTAGTTAAAACTCAAATCCAGATATGCCTTTATTTCTGAGGCAAGGCATCTGAGTATTTAAAGCATCTCTCCAATAGTGTTATATAAGTATGGCAAGCATACTTCATATGCTTTTCATAAACAGCAAGTATAAAAAAACCTGAGCCTACAAAACCCTCCTCTCTCAGAGGGCTCCTTGCTTTATAAACCCAGACGAGAGACACGGGAATACATGGAAAGATGATAAATTGCAGACTGTCAGGGGAGCCACATAAAACATGAACTTATTGCCTGCTCTTTCTCTTAGCATGCTGTGGGATAACCCCTGTATATGCTGTATGTTTTATTATCATTGGTTAATAAAAAAGCTAATTTGGCTAGTCGTCAGAGAAAATAGATCCAGGTAGGAAATCCAAGCAGAGATACAGGGAGGAAAAGGGCAGAGTCAGGGAGACGCCAGCAACTACATGGGATGCAAAATGTGAGTTAACAAGCTATAAGCCTCATGGTAAATACAGACTAATAGAAATAGGTTAATTTAAGTTGTAAGCGCTAGTTAGTAAAAAGCCTGAGCTAATAGGCCAAAACGTTTGTAATTATTAAGCCTCTGAGTGATTGCTTGAAAGGCAGCTGAGGGCTCAGGTGGGAAAAGCCTCCATTTACATTATCCCACACATACTGATTCTTCATGTAATGATTTAAGGCAGCCCCAGCAAAAACCCCTCTGTGGACTGGGAAGGAGTTCTTGAAGTCTCACCCTTATTGGAAGATCTATTGGCAATTGATGACTAGAGGCAGTCAGTTTCCTTCAGAGATTCAGGGCCCTGAGATGCTTCTCTTGGGTTGATTATCGCACACTCATGCACATACAGACAAAACTAAAGGCATTCAGCTGGCGTGGGGGCGGGGCTGAGCACATGAAGTGGGGGCATGTGAGTATACAAGCACACAAACTGGGAGAGAAAAGTGGTAGTAGGGAGAAAATGAGAGGAATTCAAGGGAAGAGAATGGATTTGATCCAAATAAATAATACATATGCTTGAATGTCAGTAAAATATTTAAGGAATTATTCATAGAAGAAACATATTTTCCTCAAGAGAAGTACTTTAGACTGTCCACTAGTTTTCTTTTTAGCCCTCTTATAATTATGGAATAACAAAGATAAGCATTCTTATAAACTTGGTTTTACTAGTAAGTAATAATATTCATTAATAAATTAATCTCACAAAGATTCATACTCTGAATTTTCTTTAAAATAATAAACAAGAAATATCTTCAGACTCATGAAACAGGAAGAATTGGTCTGCTCCAGGAATGAAGACAGATGGGCAGTCAGCCCAAGTACATATATACTTCTGGTGTTCCTGATAAACACCGCAGAGTGTATTTCTAAGTGTGTGTGTGAGAGAGTGTGTGTGTGTGAGTAAGAGTGTGTGTGAGTATGTGTGCGTAACGTCAATACAAAAGTAATAAAAGAGCATGAATCTGAAAGTGGACATGGAGGACTTGGATGGAGAATAGAAGAATGGTGTTAATGCCGTACTCACATATGAAATTCTCAAAAAAACAACAAGGAAATCTTGGTTACAATTTTATACAGATGAGCTTACATAAACAGAACCAAGTCCAAATATGCCAGTTTTAGAATGTGCCCACCTTACCTGAGTAAGAAGCACGAACTGGGCAAACTGCCAAGGAAGCATGAAGAACACATTGGAAATGCAGAGTGCAATTAAGCTCCCTCTGTAAAGTTTTGTAGCCCTTGAAAAGATAAATATCAGGAGGTTTAACTACAAAACAGTCTAGCATAGCTCCAAACTGCTGCCAATCAGAATCACAAACAGGACCTGGGGTTCACATAAACTGCATGCAAGATGAACCAATGGGTTAGAAATTACACCTTCTGATTTTCAATTATAATAATTTTCTGTAAAATGTAAACACCTATTATTACTTCAAAACCACAAGCCCTGCCATATAAAGGGAGGCAGGCCAGGTGAATACAGTAATTACTTTTCTTCACGTTATATTTTAGTGAATTTATAATAAGACTTCTTAAAAGTTAAGTCAATAGATTCATTAGTTGGAAAAGTAAGGGAGTGTCTAGGAGAAATGACAAAGTGGCATATTCTATAAGCTAAGCAGTGTGAAGTCAAACACTGCACGGATGGGAGGCTGGGTAAGAGAGAGTGAGGGATGCTAAGCAGCCTGCAGTCAAACACGGCAGGGATGGAAGGCTGGGTAAGAGAGAGTGAGGTAAAGTAGCATAAAAGCCAGTCTTCTGGAGATATGATGGAGGAAGGTCATTGGTTAAGAAAATAAAGAAACTGCTTGGCTGGCCCTCATGGGTTAAAACATAGGTGGGAGGAGCAAACAGAACAGAATGCTGGGAGGAAGAGGAAGTGAGCTCAGACTGACAGCTCTGCTCTCTGGAGCAGAGACGCCATGTTCCCCGCTCCTGGGCAGACACACGCGATGAAGACCCAGGATGGACGTAGGCTAGAATCTCCCTGGTAAGCCACCTCGTGGGCTACAGAGATGATAAGAAATGGGCTAGTCCAGGTGCGAGAGTTAGCCGAGAAGAGGCTAGATAGAAATGGGCCAAGCAGTGTTTAAATGAATACAGTTTGTGTGTTGTTATTTCGGGCATAAGCTAGCAGGCGGCCGGGTGCTGGGGATGCAGCCCCGCCGCTCATATTACTACAGAGATGCACCTTGGGAAAGAGAAGGAGAGGCAAAGGAAGGGGCTGTGCTGGAACCACCGTTAGAGGTGTCATGTTAGGGCCAGTGAGTACTTTAGGAGACTTTAGGGAACAGCCTTTACTCCCACATATGAGCTGATGCCAAGCCCTAAGTCTACTATCTTCTTCACAGAAAGAGAGTATGCAGACTAGCACACTGAGGGGAGAAGTAGGCAATGCAGGAACACCACCATTGATGCCTTCCTCAACCGCTTTCCTGAGGAACTAACCCAAGTATTCCTAAACTCCCGACAACCTTACAGAATCAAGTAACTAGAGGAAAGTCAGTACTTTGATGAAGCAGAAAAGACAGAACATGCTGGCTGCACCGTAGAACAGGGCTCTAGTCTGTGAAGCTTCAGCTTCAGCCGTGTGCTTCCCATCACAGAAATGGGCTGGACCACAGAGAAAACTTACTTTGAATATGATAGACCACACTGTGAAATAAAGCAGTTTTCTATTGCTTTTGAATATGAGGCTTGACTTTCATTTTATAACTAACCTGGCAGCTGGGCACAGAATGCACTCAAGAGAAGAACCAAAAGAAACCAAAGGAATTCCAGCTGGTAGTGATCAATACACCACTAACTTTGGAAAGGAGAAATGAAAACATAAACATTACTAAGAACAATCGAGAAAAAAATAGATGCTATGGTGCTGTGGGGGGGGGGTGTCTGTAAATCTGGATTTCAAAAACACAATTCTAGACCGCAAATCAATTTGCTGAACTAAAACCTCTTGATAACCTCATTTCTAAGGTATTCCTGCCCTCAAAGAGTGGTGGGGAGCACATGCCACAGAAGAACCCTGATGAAAACCTCAGAAAAGCAGTAATCCCAGAAAAAGCAGGCCACAGCAACAGGAGCAGCAGTGTGCAGAATGAGCCTGAATCCTTGAGCCCGTGAACAACACAGGACATGGCAAAGGGGAAGAGGGCTGCAGGCGGAGTTAGGATTTCTAGTCACCTAGCCCAAGGACAGGGAGAGGATGCTGGTTATCCTGCTGGGCCTAGGGCAATTACAAGGTTCCTGGAAGTAGAAGGAAGCAGAGGAGGGCAGAGAAAATGTGGGGAAGGAAGGGTCCAGTTCTCCATTGCTGGCTTTCATGATTTAATAGGAGCCAATATACAAAGAAGAGCTGCAGAATCAGGGAAACTGATTCTGAAAGGCCCTAGGAAGAATATAGCCCTGCCAGAGCCTGCAGGTTGGGTCCCCTGCCCAGACAGATACAAGGTTGTAAGTACAATCTACATTGTTTCAGCCTCTCAGCTGCCACCATCCACAGCTCATGAGAGAGAGGGAAGTGGGCAGTAAGAGAGGGAGAGAGGAAGGGAGAACAAAGAATGAAAGGCTCATTCATCCTCATCGGACTCAACGGAAGCAGAAAGGGAAGTGACTAGACACTCCTGAACAGTCTAGTGCCTGTACACGTGGGGGAAAGGCAAGAATGGCCTTATGGGTGTGGAAATGGCTCCTGCGGGTGAGCTGAGGCCGGCTTGCAGTGCAGTACTCCCTGCAGAGTGCACAGAAGTCCTGTCTCTCAGTCCCAGAAGCAAGCAGGCAGGGCTGGACCTCATCTGGAGATGCAAAGAAATGCCCAAACCTATAATAGTCAAGGACTTAAGGGTGTAACACAAATTCTAATTGGTCTTAATAATAAAACCCAGACTCAGATATTAGGGGGTGAAGGTTGAAGGATTAGAGAATCAGAGAGGCCAGCGATAGAAAGACCTTTAACTCCACTGATGCTCAGACCAGAGGCGATCCTGTCCTCAGACTGCTTCCTCTGACTGACTCCTTCAGACTGCACCTCAGATTGCATTTTCAGACTACATCTCCAGCCTACACTGAGCTCTTGTCTCCTCTGGCCTTATATTCCTCTCCCTGCCCAGCCATATCCCTTCCTGTCTCCACCTACCTAGTGCTGGGATAAAGGCATGAGACTCCCAAGTACTAGGATTAAAGGTGTAAGCCACCACCACCTGGCCTCTAGTGACTTAGCTCTGTACTCTGATCTTCAGAGAAGCTTTATTTGTTAAAACACAAACAAACAAAATATTACTACACTTTCCTTTTTTTGTCTAAAATCAAAAGGTGTTATAACTAATATAAGAAAACTATATACAATAAGTACAATGACTATATACAATAAGTACATCAATGATGCCTAGTCCATTTACATTTGACAAATCCCGAGAAAATACTCCATTACCTATCCTACCTTGGTGGGTCCAAAGTTGTGTACCTAATTTATTTTCTATCATAACTAGCATTATCATCCAAAACTATCTTTTGATGTCTCTCAACCTTATACACTTTACACCCCTTTAGTGAGTTTCTTTCTGAGTCTGGTAACAAGGAAAACTACAGCTATCTAGTCCTCAACTCCCTCCGCGACTCAAGTAGGAAATAATATTAACTGAATAAGCAGGAAATGCAAACAAGAGATTTCAAAAAAAATGTGAGAAATGACAAAACAAACAGCTGCCTAGACAGTCAATCAAATTTCCTCTGCAACCTTTGGGGCATCTGTCTTGAGCCTACAGGCCTAGAATATCTGACAGACTTTTCTATGAAGCAGGGTTTTTGAAGGACTATCTCTCCTTTTCTGGGCAAGGTTTGGCAGCCACTCTCTTTTGTGTCCTCTTTGTCCAATTAGGACAGCACACTGTCAGCAGCTGACACAAGGGCATTCTCTTGCCCAGTGGATTATTTTGCTGGCGGTATGTGGACTTTTAAAAGCTCACAACATAAAAGCCATCACTCATTTGACCAGTGAAAGGTCTATCTCATGAGACTACAAGAGACACAGGAAGCTGTGCACAGGCCCTGACTTCTAAGTACATTACAGAAGCAAATGCCCAAAGGGTTTAGCAGGGCAACTTTCATTGTCAGTCTTCCAAATTCAGAAGACCACTGAGTGGAGTTCTCAGACTAAGACAGCTTCACATTTGTACAAGCTTTGACCTGTTTTTCACAGACTCTATTCTATGTTTGTGATGCATGTCTAAACCCAGCATGTGTCCACTGAAAGAAAAGCTGCTCTTACTAGTTTTCAGCGGAACTTAAACCTGCCTGGGCTCCTAACTAAGTCTAATTCAATTCTGGATTTCTAGTGGGAATTCACCTAGCATACCCTTAGTGTATGTAGGCTGTTTCTTTCTACCACTACTGTCTGATATCCAAACTCTCAAGACAAACTCCATGTGTTAGTGTTCCCAATGATGAGTCTATGAATTCTTCTTGTTCCAAAAGACTGAGTCCTACAGGATGAGGCTCAGCATGGTCAGCCTCTTCCTTCTCCTGGCAACTGGCATGGTATAAGAGAAAGGCTAGGAAATATGGAGCGGTATAAGTGAAAGTGGGTTTACTCATCTAAGCAGTTTCCATGAACCCCAAAGAAAAAGAGAACCAGAGGGCAGGTCTGTGGTACTAAGTAGCTATCAAAGTTACATTTTTTACAAAATACTTTAAAAATATCTTTATTCATTCAATAACAAGATCACAATCTTACTAAGGAAACTTAAGGCATTCTTTTAAAATAAAACTTGTAGCTTCTAGTTTAAGTTGGGGGAAAATAAAGCTCCAACAGCAGAGTCAATGAAAGTTACCTCAGGATGTGAGTCACAAGCAACATCTGAAGTACAAGGAATGGATATGAGAAGCTTTCCCGGAGAGGAGGCGTCCACATCACACGGGTACACTGAAAAACAAACAGGCCAGAGAATGTACCCACTCCAGGTACAAGATGCAAGGTGCAATCAACAAACACAAATTATTCCCATGTGAACCTTAAATGGTACACTGCAAACATGCTGTTGCGTTTTCTCTACACAAAAACACTGCAAAGGGAGAGGAATTGCTGGGAAAAGACACATGAGACTCAAGATGCATAAGGAGCATATGGACGTCATACTGTCCTCACTCCTTTGTCCATCAGTAACAACTGTTGCGGATTCTGTCTTGGGCACTGTAACTAATGCTGTAGTAAACAAAGGAGTGTGGGTAACCTTTGATAAAAGTTTTATTTCCTTTGGAGATACACCTAAGGATAAAATGGCTACAAGTTAGTTAGTATTGGTTAAAACAAGCTGTATTTCCAAACAGCTAGAGGTAAGACTGTTCTTAGCAGAGAGACGCTCGGTGCTGGGGGAGATGCAAGTGCTTACAGTTCAAACCATGATCTCTAAATACCATTTTCCCCAATAGGATCAAGACTCTGTGGAAAAGGTTGGTCTTGTATCTTGAAACAAGGTTATCATGAGACATCCTTTAAACCAGAAAGTGTTCAAAGACTAAAAGAATGTATTGAAGAAGTGAAATGCTCCAGCCTTTCCCAGAGAAGCTCTTGATGTCATTACCAGCAGTAAATGTAGACACAGGGCTACAATAAAGTGAAAACTGACTGCTCTGCCCTAAAAGGGACATTTATCACCTCTGCTGGGGCTCAGAGAACATCCTGGAAGATAGTATGGGAAGAACTTAAGAGTCACAAGACAGGGAGAAAGGCTATAAAAAGTTGTCCTCTGTGCATGAACAGCCACTGCAACTACGGCTGCCATGCCTTAAACAAAGCTGGGCCAGTCAGCAACCGATCACAAATCTTGGAGGGGCTCATGGGGCCCTTCTCTCCGCTGCACTAGTGGCTACTGAAAGTCCTGGGGAAAGGCAAGTCAATGTCTTCAGTTGTGTATCCCTGATGAAGCCACCAGGTTCAAACGGAAAGTCTCAGATACACAGTGACACTGAAGTTCCTGGCTAAATTCATGGAGGAGCTCACAGAACAAAACACGCAGACACTGGATGAAGAAAGCAAAATGCTGTAGCTATGATATGGTCCTGTGGAACATGCTCACAAGAACTGCAACATTCTTGCAGCTTCCACATAGCAAAAGAAAGAACTCAGACCTGTACGGGCAACAACTTAATAGACACTTCAGGAAAGAGAAACACGACATGGTTGTACTCTGTATCAGAACCAACTGGGAAAGTGCACAAGCTATTCCTGCACTCACTCAGAAGGAATGAAATTAGGAGACTAAACCCTAAACACTGACGGGGATGGAAAGGAAACTGGATTCCTGTACAATGCTGACAGTGAGAGTTGGTACTGTCACAGACAATATGGGTAAATACCATAGATACAGGTTGAGAGGAAGGAGTCAGGCACAGGTAAGTATGACTCTAGCACTAGGATATTACCACCTAGCTGGCAAGTGAGCAAGAGCAATGGCAAAAGTCTAGATCATTTTGGGTGTCTGTGGGGCCTCAAACTAGTGGGAAAGTGGCCTGGGACAAACTCTGAGATTTGCATCTATGAGTACACATCTGTCTTCTGGGAGCAGCACTGTTTATACATGGGGGCACCTCTACTCAAGCGCCTTTAAAAACAGTAACTATAATGTTAATTGCTTACAGAGTACTGGGTTTTCTTCATATAGCCTTAGTTTCAGATAACCCATCCCATAACCCTCCTTTCCCTTGTTCTCTGTCCCAAATATCCTCCCATTCCTTGATGTTACATGTGTTCTACCATCTTATCATTTTACTTGAGATACACGAACACAGATTTCCATACAGCTTTTTCATACACACTCCATGTTGGTTGACCTTTCTCTTCCCTCTCAATTCCTCATTCCCATCACTCTAGACCTGCATCAACTCTTCTGCCTCTAGTATTTCCCTTCCTACTTAAAGAACAGAAAGAAAGAAATCAAGTTTGTACTGACCATGAAACTCCCTTCTGGATGGCTAGCCATTCAGCTCTAAGGTACTATACAGGGTACTGGGGAAGAAAACGCACCAACAGCTTTATCCAGTGCTAAATCCTGTATGCTACAATACCAATACCAACCTGGCAGGCCAGTGTGTTCACTGTTGCTATAGTGGGATGATTGTCATAGGATTAACAATTAGGGTCTGTAAACCAAACCAAACCTGAAGACTATAGAAGTCACAGGTCTACAATAGAAACCAGTGATGTTGTTATGCTAAATGTTCATACTAACAAACTGCCTTATAAATATTTATGCTCACACCCACATATTTGTGGTAGTCTCAAGTATGGCAGAAGAAGATTCTTATTGTGTGTGGGTAATGGTTAGGTCAGACCCATAACTGTTCAAAGTGCTAAGAGTAAGAGACTATAAGTACCAAGTGGTTTTATGGGACGTCTAAATCAACTTGTCCCTACCCCCAAGGCCCAGGGGTCACCATGGAAGAGGATGTGAGCTGGAGGATGGGGAGAAATGCTATTAAGCAGTCCTCTAGACATGACTTGGCTACTACACACACAAAGTCATAGCAGCTAAGGCTACCTGCACAATCCAGTTAAAGATTCCAGCATGAATGTGGGAGGGGCTCCCAAGGCCCCATACCTAGCTGAGGAGCTACTGCTGGGTGACGGTTGCTGGGTGAAGGAGAGTTGTTTTTCTGGAGGGTGCTAAGTTGCCAATGCCTCAGACACATGCACTTGTGGGCATCTCTGACTGGACTCCATGGACTAAATTAATAACAATAACAATAGTAATAGTAATAATTATAATTAAAAAGAGCAATGAAATGGGAAGGGAGATGTGCTGGAAGTTTCTAGGGGGAGCTGGAGGTCAGGTAGACATGACTAAGATATATACCATATACATGTAAGAAATTTTCAAAAAAAAATACTATTTCAAAAAAGAAAGTAGGAATCCATTTCTGTAAAGTTTCAAAAGTACCACAGCCATCAATAATGACAGAGACAAGAGTTATTTCCCGTGGAGGAAGTTAAAAGTGTAGACTGAAAAAGGTCATGGGAATGCCTGCTGAGGGCTAAAGTCATCTGTATCTTACTAGTGATTCTCAACCTGTGTGTTGCAACCCCTTGGGATCACATATCAGATATCTCCATTATGATGAAGTAACAACAAAATCATTTTATGACTAAGGGTCACCACAGCGTGGGTGTCACAGCGTTAAGAAGGTTGAGTGGCTACATAATTGGGTACATATGTAAAATCTGTTCGGCTTGATAGTTACCACATGGGATATTAATATATGTAAATTATTTAACATTAAAAGTCAAGGTTACTATTGAATCTGTAATGATCTGAATATCAAGAATTATGATGACAGGTTATAGAACACTACATATAAAAAGAATCCAAATATATAGTAATGGTTAAAAAAAGTTCTTTATAGAACATCAGTTATTAATCACAGATGAAATAAGAGAATTAGAAAACTGCCATTTTTCAATTGCCAACAGAGTAAATGACTCAGGCAGTGACCACCAATGATGTGGGCATTTGGTCAGACACTTTAAGGAAACGAGACATTCTATATCTCAAAGCATCAAGACATACACTTCTTAATGTTGTAAAAAAGAAAGGAGCACCTTCCCAACAGATAAACTGACTTCTACCACCTGAACCATGGGAGACCTGCTTGAAGAAATCCAATTATGTGGCCAACTGGTCTCATAAGACTCAGTGTATTGCAATAAAAATAATATATCTGCTACAGTCTTCAAAAACTGTCTAATTGGGACCTACTGATGAGGAAACCCACAAGTCGCAATCGTGGAGCCTTTACAAAGCAGTAGGCGTGCATTCTTAAAAGAGTGCCCACTCGGCTGGACAGAAGAAGAACTGTACTAGAAGCATTCAAGATAAAACGGCAACTAGGAGCCATGTGTGGTCTAAACCCTGCATCCAAACCAAAAGCATAAAGGAACTGACTGGGATACTGAGGAAAGTTGACTGTGGATCATAATATATGATCACTGAGTCTCGGCCATGAGTCATGACAGTGGAGGAGCTTTCAGGCAGCACATTCCAAGGAGTAAGGGAAGAAGCCATCAGGCCTGCACCTCACATCCAAAGGGAACAGGAACTGCTGGTCTGGGTAAGGTGCAAGGTACAGAACAGTAAGAGAAAGCAAGAGAGAAAACTAGTAACTGAAGAGCCAGCGAGATGGCTCATCAGGTCAATGCACTTGCCCCAGTCCTGAGTTCATGACCTGAGTTCAATGCCCAGGACCCACGTGAAGAAGGAGAAGGCCAACTCCTACAACTTGTTCAGACTTTCATACATGGTATATGCTGTATGAACATGAACACACACACACAAACACACACAGACACACAAAGGAAAACTTTAAATTTTTAAAAAACTGGTAAATGAAAGTGAAGGTAAACATGCTCTTACTCAAACAATATCCCCTGCCCTATGCATTATTTGTACAGTTATTCTGTTAAGGCAAAAATTTCTTTGTAATATTATCCGTGGGAAAACATTTACAATATGCCAAATATGATCTACCACTGAGAGAACTAATTAATGAAAATAGAAACTAAAAGTAACTAACAAGCCACAACTATGCTCTGATATTTGAGTAATTCCCTCCTGTGACTAAGGATCTCTTCTAAGACAGTGAAGTGCCAGGGCAACAGGATGGCTCAGAAGGCAGCAGCTCCTGCTGCCAACCTGCCAACCTACATTTGATCCCCAGAGTACACAGGCTAAGAGGGAATGGACGCCAGAAAGCTGCCCAATGACCTTCATCAATACCATGCAAGATGCACCGCCAACACACTCACTGAATAAGCAAATACAACTCTAAAAAGAAAGGTACTGATTAATAACCAATAGCAATTTCATTGAGCAAGGTTCTTCTACAAAAGTGGCTAGATGCGTTAGTAAGTATGAGCAGAGTAGATGATTTCTGTAATACAAAACTTAGATACTTTAGAAGCATACATCCACTCATCATTCTTTTATTTGACAAGACCTCACTGTGTAGCCCTGACTAGCCTAAAATTCTCTATGGAGACCAGGCCGGCCTCAAGCTCCAGAGATCCAATTTCTTGCCTCTTGAGTGCTGAGATGAAAGGTATGCACCCAGCTAGAGACAGTTTTAAAAGATTAGAAGAAAGCAGGGGCTACACCTGTCATAATCTGAAAGCCAAATGGTAAATTTAGAGTACGTTTTTAAATTACTTGAATTCTGACCAATACTTTAACAAAACTATTGTGTATGGTCTAAATTTTAATGTCATATAAAAATGTTGCTTTTCTGCCCTGTACTAGCTAAATAGAACATAACAATTAATTGGTCATTTCCATAAAGCTAAAATTCTAATATTCTAATTTTATTATTTCATGTGCCTCTTCCTAAGATGAGCATGTTTTAAATAAACTAAACAGCTGGAAAATGTCAAGAGGAAAAAATCCATCAACCTAAAAAAAAAAATCAACTAATCTAAATTCTACTTTTAAAATTGAAATTCTAAGAAATAATGCTCTTGCTACTTGAGCACCAAGATTGTGAGAAAAACATAAGAAGGGGAACCAATAGCCCAGGGTCTGTGAGGGGCACAACGGTCCTCTGTGCTCAACAACAGTGCCTTTCTTGCTGCATCTGGTTCTACATATTCAATATCTCCGTGCCCCAGCATCCTACTCTTAACATACAATGTTCCTTTCTTGCATTATTAAGCAGTTACTTCCCATTTCAGACACCATGGTCATGGAATCCGCCCACAATCCAGCCTTTACAATGCGCAGTGTCCACAGCCAGGAAAGAGCCAAATCCTTCTCTTGGCTCGGTCTCACATTACTGCAAATGAACTGTTGCTGCTGCAGGGCACCCACAGGTCAAACACTCCACCCAAAGGCCGCTCTACTCCGCATTTCTGTGATTCTAAACGGTGAGTACCCATCAGTGAGAATCCGTGAGCAACTGGCTAGCGGTTCACATTGATGGCAGTTTGTGTAGCATTGCTCTTTAAACCAGTAGATGTCCAAACTGCAGACACTTGCGGCATGAAGACAAAAGATGCAGCATCTCACACATCTTTTTCCTCCCTCTTATAATAATCTCCACGAGAGGCCTGGATAGACATATTACTAGATAATTCATCTACAGGTATGGTTAACTCAGAGGAAGAAATTCATTGAAAATTTGAATTTATTAAAATTTTACCTGAAAACTATAGTAATAAATAAGACTACTAGTCTGGGATAAAAAGCATATGGCACTTTATTTTTTAAACCCTGTACTAGGCACTTTACATATATGAGTTCATCTGATCTATGCAATAACTACGAGAGATGAGTAAGGTCATGATCCTATTTACAAAGCAAAGGAATGCACAGATAGATTAACTGACTTGTTCAGGTGGGACAGATGCTAAATGGAAGAGCCAGGATTTAAACCCAGGCAGTGTGGATCTAGAACTATGTCCTTTATGTTGTTACCTTTGGCTGCCTTGAAGACTTGCAAACGTACAGGCTCGCAAAGAGTCTGAACAGGACACTTAGAAGTGAATTACTTTTGGAACATAGGAGCCCCCATAAGAGCCAGCAGCTTTAAAACCAGACTCACTATTTTCTCAAGTTAGTGAGACTCCTGTCACTTAAGAGAACACCAGCATTTAAATTTTGGGTCAAAATAACAGGATCAAGTTCTTAAGGAACACTACTACAGATTAAACATGAGGACATTAGTTTGAAGAAGTTGCATTTCAGTCGTGATTCTGAAAGTACCTTCTGACGACCTACCTCTCCATGATTGAAGAAGAAGCATAGCACCGTGACCAGGCCTCCCAATCGGCTGCCACTGCAAAAGAGGATAAGAAAATGTAACTCGATGTCAGAAATTAGGTCAATCCTGAAATAAAACCTCACAATACAGTACCACGATGACCTTCCACCGCCAGACGGCTTTGGCCACAAAAGCCCTTTCCTGTGCTGATTCATAAAACAGCTCATTTCTTCCAAACTATCACTAGCTCAAAGTAGAAAGTACATTTTTAAAACAACTTGTCAGTTGAGTGAAGAGACGCACACCTGTGATTCCAACACTTAATACAGGCAGAAGGATCAGGAGCTCAAGGCCAGACTTAGTTACTTAGTTTAAGGCCAGAGTATGAGATCCTGGCTCAGGAAAACAAAAACAACAACTCAATTGTCACCTACGAAATATGCACCCTCGGGGGCAGAGGGAGAAGAAAGAAAGAAAACACTGGAGGAAATCATTTAAGAAAGTTAAAGAACAGCTTTGCATGCATCTCTCCTCCAAGCCCACCATTCTCTATAAGCAAACAATTCTAGTGTGAGCCTATCGTTCACATCTGACATTTGTTCTTTTTCTACCTTACCATGGAGATTATTCATAATCAGTACTAGTTACCAAAGGCACCTTCTACACCAACGTGAGATACCGCATAGTCCCAGAGTACTGCAATTTCTTCATCTACTCTTTCATGGAGTGCAGGTTCTTTTCAGTCTCTTCTTAGGCACCATGTTTATAATCTGGGAATGCACATACCGGCACTTCTCTTATGCTGGGACAGACTGAGGTGTGAACCACGCTGGTGAGCACTGCCACTTCTCCCCAGTTAGCGCTCAGACTCTTCTCAAAGCCCACCCTTCAGGCAGGTGAAACTCTCACAAGCTGTAACTTTGATTGTTACTGCCCCCTTTGTACGGAAGACCACTGTACTGCTTCAGTGTGATTTGCACAGTCCCCTTCCGGAACTGCCTGTAAATGCCTGTGTGTTCATCTATGACTATGACTGCAGGCTTCTTCAGAGTTTGGTTGTCATATGTCACAAATTATTTTGATAATTTACAGGGTATTCAGCTAGAACTTTAAAAATACCATGTATTTAAAAAATCCTATTTCTTCTCTATTGCATGCCTAGTCTGGGAAGGGTTTTCCAATTTCAAAATTTCATAGATAGCCACCTAAAATTTCTTCTAGTACCATGCACTTCCATTTAAATATTTCATCCGGAGAGCTCTAATCTCTCCTCTTTGAAATCACCACTCACGCTAAAACACCAAGCAAGTAAAACTCCCTGTTTCAGAGAAATGGAACCCAGCCTTTCTCATACAGTAATTTCATACAATGCTCGAATCTTTTCCAGTCTAGTTAACTGATTTAATTCTGCAGTCCTTTTCTGTCACATGGCACCATTTCCATCCTGTAAGATTCTGATTATTTTAATACATCTTAGGAAAGTTCCCAGCTACAGCCACACAGAGACTGATTTAGGTGATTCTCTGTACATAAAACAATCTAACAGGCCCCTTTTCAAACAAATGTTGTTTGTCATCAAAATGGCACTGAATTTACTTACAACTTGTGATATATATACACACATACACACATATAAAGCAGTCCATAGTATATACACATATACATATATACAATTATTATAAAACAGTCTATAACAAGTTATACACAAATTGAGTGCCAGTAATTCAGTAAATTCGGCACCATCACAATTCAGTATGTAAATTCAGTAAGCCAAGTGCATATAAATACACATGCATATGTAATACACAACATGTATATATATACATATATGTGTATGTGTGTATGTATGTGTATGTGTGTGCAGTACTTATTCTGCCTGATCAACCAGTGAATATGTCACTCCCCATTTATTCAATTCTAATTATATTACTTCAAAGAAAATTTTATAAGCCAACAATATAATAGTCAGGTACTAATGTTAATCCTTTTATAAATACAGAGAATGTGTGGAAATCAAACCATGGTGGTTGTTTTCACACTTTCAGAATTGTGACAGGTCACATAAGCCAAGGAACACATGCCAGAGATTTGAAGTAGATAGCCAAAATGCTCAATTTTATAAAAATATACAGCATTCTGACTAAACAAAGAATGTGTTATTTCTTACGTCCCTAGAGCAATGAGCCTAGAGACAACTCATTCTCTGATTATAGTCAAAAACATAAGACAAAAAAAAATTAAGACCTTAATATAAAATTCCTTTTTTAAGACTCCCCTTGAGCAAACTAGAACCCAAACTAAACTTTTCTGACTTTAGTTTTCCTTAAAGAAGAGTAGAGGTCGCTGGGAAGCTGGAAGAGCACAAGGAAGGAGTGCAAAGCTGAGCGAATCCCGGGCTGGAGCGGCCTTAGCTGCCCTGCTCACTCAGCCACCACCGGCCTGTGAGGCTCCGCGACTAGACAGTCCCCAAAGGACACGAACGGCACAGGGTCCAGTCTGGCACCACCTGTCTCTGTGTCTAGCTACCCAGGGAGACAGGCTCTCTGACCCATTTTGTAACTTCCAAAGCTCGGAGGCAGAGTACAGCTAGCTTGTTTATAAGTGATAGTCTGTGTCGAAAACATGGTTTAATGATGTGACTTGCAAAAACTCAAAATTAGTGTCCCTAACACTAAGCTACCATTCTGATCCTAGAGACTGCCACAAAAAATTTATTTTGATAAACAGAAATGGCATTGCAATCAGAATATTTAAAACTGTTTAAATTATTCTTCATTATAGTTGATATTTCAGTTTTCCTTAGTAATAAAAAAACTCTTCGGTATAATATCACCAACTGTTAGGAAGCAGGAAAGCCACTACTGTGTGAATTTATAAACCATGCTAAGCTCCTGAACATTTGCCACAGGCACTCACAGACTTCATTCGTCTTGTTATGAATGGGGTCTATGCATATGTATATGCCTATATAGACTTACAGTGTGTGTCCTCATGTGTACATATGCATATGGCGGTCAGCGGTCAACAGTGGGTATTTTCTTCTGACTCTCAGTGACCCTGGAGCATCCTCGACCTGCCTCCCCAGCACTGGGGATCACACGGATGCCTCTGCACTACCTGATTGCCTGGCCTTTACATGGCCACGAGCGATCTGAATCAGGTCAGCGTTCCAGGTAAGCCGGCATCTACCTAGTCTCTTTATTTACCCTTTGAGCCTCGATGATCTTAGAAAATTAAGGAGGGGCATTAAAGCTTAAAATTTAAAAATTCTTCCTAGCTCTGAAATTTAGTAATTGTATAATAGTTCTTACTCTTTAATTGTAACAATTGGAATCAATTATCAAAATTTAATGGGTTTTGTTAATCAGAAACTGCAGTAGTACAGAGGAAGATGATGGAACATAAAATATAACATTTGAAGAGGAAAAAGCACATTCAGGGTTTTTTAGACTACAGTAAATAACACTTGAAATGAGTTTTCCTATGTAAATACTTAATAAATGAGAAAGAAAGCTGTGGAAGCTGAATGGAGAATTTTCAGTCTTAAGTTAGGGGACTAAGGCTCTGACGCTTTGCTGGCCTAGTGAAGAATCCACAGGACGGGCCTGGCTCAGAGTTGAGGACCTGCTCCCAACAGTTGGGGGGCTGAATGGTGCAATAAAGAAAGAGAAGACGGTGAGAGGGCTCCATGGGTGAAGGCTCTAGCCACTCAAGCCAGGTAATCCGGGCACAAGCCCCTGAACGTACACAAAGGAGGAAGCACAGAAACAACTCATGGTTTCTTCCACCCAGGCAGCAAGACCCAGGCCCAGACATCTATGTCACGCACACACATGTGCACAATAGTAATGACTTTAGGAGAAAAAACAAGGGAAGGAAACAACAACTAAGTATGTTAAAACAATGTCCCGGCTTGGCCCTGTGCTTACATAACAACTAGCTAACGCCTTTAATTGAACTGTCTGCTGGCACCTAAACAAACCTCCCTCTCCCCTGGTAAATGTACTTAGTACTAGACCCGCCTTGCCCATGGCAGACTCACAGCTGGCACCTGAGGGTAAACAAACACAAATGGCACATAATCAAAAGGCTGTTGGTAGTCACAGGCTTCGGAAACTTGCTGTGGAACATGTCACTGTTGTCCTTAATCTTGCCCAGACATAGAGGGCAATTCATTGTCACAGCTTGTAGTCAGGAGTCTCTGAACTCATACAGGCCTCCCCACTGTGCCTTCCACAGCCGCTAACCAGAGTACTCCACCTCTCTGCCTCACAGCCTCTTCCCGGGGGCTTTCTCCGGATGCCACTAGAACGGCAATGTCTTTGTGTGTTTGTTTCACTGAAGACTCTCCCCAGCTCCACGGTCCACACACTTCCCTCATAGCAAGCACACGCGAGACCAGCCTGCCATCCTCTTTTGCCTCAAGATCTCCTTCTCCCATGCCTGTTTCCTTTCTCTAAACATTATGAACTGCCTCAGGCCACCACCGTCCATACAGCGCAGCACAGTCAACTGCAGCCGCCACTGTCCACACAATACTTCACTGCTGTTCTACTTCTCTCTCAATTTCCAATCCAAACATGAGAGCGAGATTTGGCCCCTGCTCCACCTCCAGACCCCTTCCCTCTTCTTCCTGACCTGAGATCTGTGGTCCGGCTACCATGTCAAGGGAAATGACCACACAAACTGCAGTGTACAGAACAATGTGGTGAGGGGCAAGGTCGATGGAGTAGCTGGGTGACGGGTGAACTGAGGCTCTGGTGCTGGAGTGACGAGATCACAGGGAAAGTGGAGGAACTGGGGTGCTGATGAAAGGAACAGGATCCCGGGTGTGATCACCTAGGCAAACGCAAGCCCAGCCCCGCCCCTTGGGGACCTGGCAGAGGCAAAGTGGCCACCCATGCACACATGGCAGGCGGTACCCCGCCTACTCCTGCTCTCTTCTTTCTGTGGAGGAGTTTCTCTGAGGTAGCAGGTGTGTGTCTCTATCTCTGTCTCTGTCTCTCTGTTTCTCTCTCTTTCCCTCTTCTCTCTCCCCTGTCCCCTCACTCCCCTCCCTTCGCAAAAAACTTCCTTCCCATGTAAGTTCTGCCTGCTGGTGTGTTTGTCCCCAGCCACGGGATTCACAGTCTCACATTGCACCATATAATATCACACCAGGTCCACCTGGATTACAGAGCCAAGGGCAGCGGAAGGCCATAGGTAGGTCCCAAAAGTCAGGTGTGGTCTTCAGTGTGAAAAGGTGTCATTTGCTAAAGCAGTGAAGACATACAAAGGAAAGGATTTGAAAATAAAAAAATGCTAGTGTTTTCTAACAACAGCACTCACCCTCTTATGCATATCAAAGAGCAGTAAGTATCTTTAAATATTCATATACAACTGCTAAACCAAATGGGTTGGTTTAGAGATGTGACAGCAGGCCAAGTTACTAGAACATTCAGAAAAGTATGTAACTGGCCAAGTTTCAGATGATATGATACATAACCTATTTAAGACACAAATACCAAGTCCTGCCTGGAAAAGCTATAAATGCCTGCTTGAAGGTAAGGTAAGAATTAGAAATTATCACATAAAACTGTGGAAGCAAGATGGGTATAAACATATTCTCATGAGAAATTTAAGTTTTCCTTAAAATAGGTAAGTACTAGTGGAAAGATAAGAAACAGATAATAAAAGAAGTATTTTCTTCTATCACAGGGCCATAAAAGAAGAGTTTTGATCCATACCTGGGGTCGTGGGGAGATTGCAATTCATTTCAGAGACAAAGGGGGACACAGGCAAATCAAATGGGAGGACAACAACATATGGATGGTTTATTTGGGCCCTTGGGCCTTCCATAACACATTTAGAAATAAAATCACATTTTAAAAGTTTCTCTGCTACCAAGAGAGTTGTTCTGCCCTTCAGTGGCAGAGGAAGATGACAGAAGGGCAGAAGATGTGCACACTGTGCTATGACTGGCAGAACTCAAATCCCAAAGAAAAGGCATCTTTCTGATGACTAATTCTGTCTACAAAAGCGAAGAAGCAATGGAGAGTTGAGCAGACAGAAGGAAGATGACTATTCCCTAAGAGGAGGAAAGCATCAGGGACAGATCAGAGTGGCCAAGGGGACCCTGGTCAGCAGATATGAAATGGACAGGAATGGATGAAAACAGACTGTCAGTTCTCACTAAGCTAGCTCAGCACAAGACATGAAGGCAAAATAGGAACAGGAGAGTTCTGGGGCCAGTGTGCAGCCACTCAGCCCTCATGTGTCATTGTTCCCTGTAGTGGGCTGCAGCATGTAGGTATCACTTCCACAGGCCAAGTTAACAGAACATTCAGGAGGAAATGGTCAAAAATGCAAAAGTTTCTTCTTTCCCCTATCTCTCTAATGTAGAGGCTACTGTGCCAATAAGGGAAAAGCTACAGACAAAAGGAGTCAGAATCTACTCTACAGAGAGCTTTGACTCTGTAGTCATGATTACTCATGAGACTAATCTCAAAGTCTGACTCCCTTATAAAACGTCATCTTTTCAGGTTCTAAAACTCTCCAATTCTAAATATAACTGTTAATCTATGGATCACCACATTCTGGGGTCACTTTCAGTGTAAAAATAGAAACTATAACTCAAGGAATAACTAGACATAAGAAACAGTACACACAGAGAGAGGAGAGAGACAGACAGACAGACAGACAGACAGACAGACAGAGACAGAGAGAGAAGAAAATTCAAACCCAGAATCTTTAAAAAGTTGAAGTTTTTCTAAGAACAGAAAGCATGATAGATAAAATCAGGGAGGAAAAACAACCCTTAAAATTCAATTTCAAAATTCTAATATCCAAATGATTGGACTTTGAGAAAAATAGACAAACAATGAGTAAGAAAGTCATCTTTGAAATAATACCACTAGATAAAGTCTTCATCCAAACTGAAAACAGCATTTGACTGAGATGCAGAGCTCAGAGCTCCCACAGACTGAATAAGTGTCATCTGCTACAGTAAGACTTTCTGAACAATAAAGATAGAAAAGAAGGATATAAGGGGGACATAGGAGGGGGGGTAGAGGTAACAGAAGGAACTGATGGCAGGCATCCCTGCTGTGAGGCAATTTCCAGCAAGATAAAACCTCCATCCTGGAAGGAAGCTTCCTCCTGTGGGGAATTCTTTAAACCCAGAAAGTAAACAACTGATGAACTTCAGGAAGTCCCTGAAACTGATCAGATTTATCAGGTCCCTGCCTCTCCAAACATATATAAATGTAAGAACTGCTGAGAAACAAGCTGAGCTCCCCCAAAAAGGCAGTTCAGATAAGCTGCCTAGAAACACAGACCAGCTGAGCTACCTGGAAAGGTTACTCTCCAACATGATGAGCTGCCTGCAGGCTGGACAATGTGCTCCAAGTTCCTAGCTTTGTAAGCTGTCACCTGTGCTTGGTGATGCTGCTGTCTCTGACTCATTCTGCTCCTGTAAGTACCCCTCACCCATATTCCTGTAAGTAACGACAACAGCACTCCCTGATTTACCACATTGCATTTTGTGGGTATCTTTATGATAGTCTGTCAGTTCCTCATCCAGGGTGAGTAGACAGATGATTGTTCACACCTACTCAGAAACAGTCTCACCAACAGTGAGGCCAAGAAGACAGCAAAACAAGCCTTCAATGTCTAATGAAGAACAGAATTCTATAACAAGACAAACAGCAACAGAGTAAAATAAGTGTTCAAATCTGCAAGATATATGTATTTTAAAATGATCTCTAGGTTTTCTTGATATTTTGGAACTACCTGAGAATGTGAAAGGAAAACAAGAAAGAGGCTACTACAGAATTCCAAGTGAAGACAGACAGAGGGCAGAATGTTCAGGATGGTGGCAATAGATGCCCAGGGAGCAGCCATGCAGGCAGCCTAGAGAAGGTCCATCTAGACCGAGGCAGAAGAAGAAGGGCTCCAGAAGAGAAACACAAGAGGTGAGTGGGGCGATGGGGCTGAAATAAAAGTATAAAATATGAACTTACAGTTCAGTTGTAAAACTGAAGGTCTAATCAGAAGATGGAAAACCAGGGAAACCAAATTAATAAACTTACTTATAAAATGAATTCCAATTTTTATGTCATTCCAAGGTACTACATTACACATTTATGCAAATGTTCCAAAATAAGAAACTCCAAATCTGAAATCTTTCTAGTTAGGTCAGTGAGTCTCAATGTGTGATGACTCTAGTGCCAGCTAAGCATCCATCAGCATCAGGTTCTTAGCAGATACACTGTCTGTGTACCAGTTAATATTTGTCATGCAAAGACTATGAGAAACAAAACCATAAAAACGCCCCAGAGGGTATTAAAACAGATATTCCTATTTATCACCAGTACCCCAAAAATAGTAATGTTGGGTTAATTTTGGCTTAAAAACCATTAGGAGAGAAACTATCCCTAAAACAGATGGAGGCAAAACACAAACTGCCATATCATCTAAAACTAAGGAGTCATGTGTTGGGTGATAAAGAGAGCAAACCCAGGGCAGATACAGTCACAAGAGACCTGTGAAGCCACAGAAACCCTGCACACCATAGTGTCCTTAACCTGCAGGCAATGACCACTGGAAAAATACGTATTTCCGATGGTCTTGGGAACCCCTAATCATATTTTATTGCCATTGCTACTTCAAAACTGCAGTTTTACCACTGAGCAGGATCTCAGTCTTTAAGACCATGGGGAGTGTGCATTTTCCAATATCATGACCCACATGTTGAAGGTCATGACTGCTGGCAGACAGCATGCCACCTTTTCCTCCAAGTTTTGTTGTAGTTTAAAAGTCAATATAGTGACTCTAAGAAGAAGAAATCAATGAGAAAAAAACTGTTCAAATGATTATAAAAATTCCCTGTATGGTAGTGTGGAAACAGAGCACAATGAGATGCTGACAGGTGGCAGAACTGAAGACAGTCAAGTGGAAACAGAAGGGTGCGTACAAGTCTTAACATAAGAATGCCAAGTCCTGGGGCTGTGGACACTTCAGAAAATGAACTATGGAGAGAGAGAGAGAGACAGAGACAGAGACAGAGAGAGAGACAGAGAGAGAGAGAGAAAGAGAGAGAGACAGACAGACAGACAGACAGAGAGAGAGAGAGA
>NC_022012.1:18695575-18723540 GCF_000317375.1 Microtus ochrogaster
AGACAGACAGACAGAGAGAGAGAGAGACAGAGAGAGAGAGAGAGAGAGAGAGAGAGAGAGAGAGAGAGAGAGAGAGTGATCAGAAAGTAGGGATCCTTCTAAGTAGCATTTGTCTTTGAAGTACTTTAGGTAAAACTTTTTAAAAATTAAGTACCACTCTCCTTGAAAATGAAATAAAAAGTTATTTTTCCTTCATTACTGAGAATGTATAAATAATAAATTAAGCTATAGATGATTTAATTTCTGCAAAAAGAACACACACACTCTGAAGTCCTGTCTGCATTCAAATCCCAACATGGCAACCGAAGAGCACTCAGGAAATCTTAGAAAATTTGTCTACTGTTATCTAAACCTCAGCTTCATCGAAAGACCCTGCTCACCTGCCTCCTAGAGGCACCGCAGGCCTAAGTGAGTTTCCCACCACAAACAGCCTATACACAGGGTATTAGATGGGTTTCTTCAAAATGAAAATAGTCTTCAGTAAAGATCAGACTATGTGGATAGAATGAGAACCAATGCAGAGCAGATGTCACTGGGAAAATCCTTCCTACAGTAGTAAAGTCTAGTAAGGCTTACATGATAAAGAACAATCCATTTCCACCATGCCTTTTATGTGTGGCAAGCATGAACTAGCCACTCTGCCATGGGTGGAACCTCTAGAGCTGTGAACAGAAACAAAGTTCTTTGCTGCAAGCTGAAACTTTGGTTTGTGGCAGTGATAGAAAGCTGACGTGAATGTCCTGTCGGTTACAGAGCATTTAAGGTCTCAGCTTCAGTTTTCAGGCTCAAACACTTTTGTGTCCTGCCTTTCACTTCCTAAGCTTCTAACCCAGCACTGCACTCCATCTCTTGTTGTATTAGTTCCAAAAGGAAAACAAATTTTTGCCCAAATATTGTACACATCTTCCATCAGTAACTTTTAATGAATTTTCTATGTGTGTATTTTTCCAGACTGTCCGTTGCAAAACATCCATCAGTGAACCACTGCAGAGGAGATACTAACTCCAAAACTAACGAACCAATCGACTCTCGGTGCACACTGTCCAGAGTTAACTTCAAGCTCTGCAAAGGACTGCAAAGCCTTGCTACACTGCCAAGAGCTGTCTGCCTGCTTGGTATCTGCTCTGAAATCCAATAACAAATACTTTGGGTATTTACTTATCAAAGAAGTTCATGCCCTGGGCATTTATCAACTTTCCAATTAAAGAAGTTCATACCTTGGACATTTATGAATTTTACAAATCAAAGAAGTTCATGCCTTGAACATGTATGAATGTTCCCCAAAAAGAAGCTATGGAAGGAACCCTATCCTTAGTACTGTCAATCTACAGCATGCTAATACCAAGATGCCCACTGAATAACATAACTACCATAGCCACAAACAAACAATGCAGCCTAAAGAGTAATTTGAAGGGGAATTTAGGAGAAATACTAAAATACTGAGAATTCCAATTGATATAGATATGAATAATTTGTATTAGTATAGATTTTGCTTTATTGATAGAGATTTAAGGTCAACTTTGTTATATGTATATGCATATTTCTGCTATTGATTAAGATATTGTGATTGTGTAGTTCACTTAAAATGTAATATATATAGCTTGTTAATAGATAATCATAATAGTCAAGTTTGTAGTCATGTTAGTTAAGATTTTCTAGATGTGCATAGATATATTTTAGATAGGCATTCTTCATATCTTTCAAAGATTATAGAATATGGCATTTTAAATGTTTTAATAACTTAGGACTTTTCATGACAATGAGACACTCTGCTCCTGGCAGCACCATCTACTTCAAGAAGAAGATGGGCATCGAAGAGGATCCTTGTGGAATTTGATAGCCATTTGGGCAAGAAACTGTTCTTGCCTGGACTATTGCATAAACTGGACACAGAGAACCCACAGAGAGAGGACTACTGAACTTGCCTAAGGTGAGATGATCTTTCGGGGTTCCTGATTCATGAAAGAGTTTGCGAGACATTCTGCAGGACACAGCAGATAGTGACTGAACTGACTTTGAATTTTCCTGCTTTATGGAAATGTCTGCTGGATACCATGGGCCTGAAGGCCGAAGATGGATGCCCCAACAGTACAGAGGAACTTTGGGTGACTGTCCAGGCAGTGAGATGTCTCTGTCATTTCTAGAGTTTTAAAAGTTGCTTTTTTCTTGTTTGTTTAGGCAATATTGTATCTTTCTGGAGTCTTTGATGGAGTTAAGAATAGTTAGTTATAGTTTTCCTCAATTATGATGAAGATTATTGTAATTTTTACTTGATAACTGTTTTGTTATATGTAATTTTGCTATGTTAAAGTTAAAGCCTTCTTTTTGTTTAAACAGAAAAAGGGGAAGTGATGGAGGAAGGTCATTGGTTAATTAAATAAAGAAGCTGCTTGACCTGATAGGTTAGAACGTAGGTGGGAGGAGCAGAACGCTGAGAGGAAGAGGAAGTGAGCTCAGAGACTCAACAGCTCTCCTCTCAGGGGCAGACACCTCAGAGAGACTCGATGCTCATGCGGGCAGAGGTGAGAGCTCTGCTCTCTGAGGCACACGCGATGAAGCTCCGACCCAGGATGGACGTAGGCTAGAATCTTCCCGGTAAGCGCACCTTGGGGTGCGACACATATGATTGGAAATGGGTTAGTCCAGGTGCGAGAGTTAGCAGAGAAAAGGGCTAGAGCTAAAGAGTCAAGCAGTGTTTAAATGAATACAGTTTGTGTGTTGTTATTTCGGGCATAAGCTAGCCAGGGTGCGGCTGGGGTGCTGGGGCCCCGCCGCTCCTATTACTACATCCAATAAAAGAATTACATTGTGAATAAGCTACATTTGGAAAATATCTCTCATCGTCTCCTTAAGTCAAATCCTGGGAGTCAGTCCCAATCACTGTTTGCTATTTCCCATCTATTTCTTCTTCTGATGAAAAGCAATGGATATCTGGCTTCTTGAAAATATCTAACTGCATTTCCATGTTATTTTAATAAACAAACAAACATACAAATGACATACACTTAGTCTGCCCTGTACATTTCTAGTCTGTTAGACAAAACTCTAAATTTTATTTCTCTCTACCTAACACAATTCACACTGACAAATTCCTTGACAACTTTTTATATCATCCTCTTTATTCTTAACTCATATTTTAAAAACTCTGCACTTTTTTCCCAGTCAAAATATTAGAAAAGTAATTAAATTAACCTTCAAATAAGAAAAAATAGGAAACTATAAACATGGTAACTATGATAGTACTTTATAGCCGTTAACAGTAACTCTTAGAAGTACAGCCAGCAGCCAGAAAGACAGCATAATTGGTTAATTTGGAAAAGTACTTGGAGTAGGAGGACAGAGTCCAGTCATCAGACCTCACACTTAAAAACAAACAAACAAACAAAAGCACATGGTGGCCGATCCGTACAAGCCATTTCTGGGCAGGCAGGACAGACTGATCCCTAGACCAGCCAGCCTCACCTCACTGTAAGCTCTAGGCCAGTGAGACCCTGTCTCAATCCCAAGGTCATCCTCTGGCCCACTGTGCAAAGAGCTACCAGTTCTGTAGGGATGGCGAGGCTGAAGGTGCCGTGGCACTGAAATCCCTGCAATCCCCAAAGTGACAGGTCTCTTCTTCACAGACTGCTTGGAGGATGGGGACTGGTCACAGAAAGTAAAGGCAGAGTTAAGGTTTAGGAGTTTTAGTTAGCAACCCCAAAATCCAGGAACGGGAAAGTGGTTAAATGTCGGGTCGACAGGAGTGACTCATCTTCCAGACACAACAATGCTTCCATACAATGACATAAAGACTAAATTTAGAAAACTTCCAAATGGCCAAGCAGAGGAAGAAGGCTTGTGAATGAAAAGGGAGAGCTAGGAGGCCCCGTGCTTCCCATGTGTGTCGCTCTGCATGTCTCTCCACCCCACCCTCTGCGAATGTCTTTGTAGCAGCCCGACAGCACAGGAGCATGCTGCCTGAGTTTAAGAAGAAGCTCCAACAAGCTGAATGAGTCAAGGATGGGGATATGAAACTTGCACCCACAGTCACCCAGCCGAAGCACACGTGAACGGGGGACTTGTCAAAGAGGCCTTCATGTTGTTGGTGCTAAGTGGTGACTGTGAGCAGAGCAGCTGGGCTGGTTTTCCCATCTGTCTTCAGAGATACCCTTGGGCAGGACTAATGAAATTATTTGGGACTAATAAAAATTATATGGGGCAGGAGGGACACACAGAGGCACTTTCTAGGCATACAACTTCAAACTGCAGAAAGGAATTCACACACACATACACACAAACACACACACACACACACACACACACACACACACACACACAAAGGGCTTGTTTGTTCCAAATTGACTCTAACCAGGTGGTGGCTCAAGGCTCAGTAGCCTTGGGGTCATGGAAACCCCAGTGCACAGAGAGAAATCATAGGAGGAGAAAGTGGAGGACAGGTAACGAGCAGGAGAAGTATCAAGAACCTCAGAGACACGGCAAATCACCTGACCAGAAGGCAAGGGGAACTTTGGAATGAAGGAGGGCCCTGTGGTCATGCTCTAAAGCCTGCTCTCAGGAGATGGGGTGGAATGTAGTTTCTAGGATATTTCTCTTCAGCCTTCTCAGATCTGGGCAACTTAAAGGTTAATTCCCAGCTTGGCTTATTGGCATCTGTGATGACAGGCAGCATGGGCTCTACCTGGTGGTTATACAAACCACACAGACAGCCGGAAAATGATCACATCCTAATAATGCAGGCTGTGGAGGAGCACCAAGCCTGGGCAGTACAGAAGAGGTCTGTAAGGCAGTAAGGCAGGCAGAACGGAGGCAAGATGTAGGCCTTGGCCCTGGGAGAAGAACAACAATCACTATTTGGACAGACTCGGATGCTCTGCGTCTAAATCGTTCCCTCACCACCACCTTAAGACCACAGACATTTGTGGAACTGCAACTATAAACAGGGAAAGCATTAGGGCATTACCCAGCACACACAGACACAAATGTAACAAGCTTAGGTTGTAGTGACACTATTAAAGATGGGATAGTCCAGTATCTACTTTAAAACATCTGTGGTGCGCGTGTGTGTGTGTCTGTGTGTGTCTCTGTGTGTGTGTCTGTGTCTGTGTCTGTGTGTCTGTGTGCGTGCATGCATCAGAATCTACCTGTCTCAGCTTCCCCAGGGTGAGGATGTACCTACCACCATGTCAAGTTTCTTTTTTAACAAGGTGTGGTGGATTGGATAAAAATGTCCCTCATAGGCACAGTTATTTGAGAACTTGGTCCCCAGATGGTGATGATGCTTGGGGACTCACACAGCCTAGCTGAGGAAGTAGAGGTGGACTTTGAAATTTTATTCCTTCACTTCATGCCCTAGTTCCAGTTTGCTCTCTCCACTTCCTGCTCCTTCTGCTGTACCTGCCACTTGCTACCATGCCTCTATGCCAGGATACTCTTATCCCTCTAGAACCATAAGCCAAAATAAATTCTTTCTTCCACTTTGGTCATGGTGATTTGTACCAGCAACATGAAAGTAACTAATATCTCTGGGTTCTGGTGAAGGACCCAGGTCTCCATGCTTGAAATGCAAGCATTTGCCAGGCGGTGGTGGCGCATGCCTTTAATCCCAGCACTCGGGAGGCTGAGGCAGGAGGATCTCTGTGAGTTCGAGACCAGCCTGGTCTACAAGAGCTAGTGCCAGGACAGGTTCCAAAACCACAGAGAAACCCTGTCTCGAAAAACCAAAAAAAAAAAGAAAAAAGAAAAAAAGAAATGCAAACATTTTACCAACTGAGTCATTTTTCCAGTCCCTAAAATACTCCATGAAAAAAACCTGGAGTGCCAACCTAAAGCTCCCTATAGCTGATGCTCTGTAGCATGACACCGTGCTGAGGGTTCACTGTGTGCCTCTGGGGAAGGCGGCAGTGCGGGTACTCTGAGATCAAAGCTCAGCTTGACTCATGGCTCACTGCTTGGTAAACTTCAAGTTTACTCCACTCACTCTGGAACAAGCTTGAAGCCAGCCTCACACTAAGGCCTTCATCACCCATCCCACCCATGGCTGTAACTTTAGCTGTCCCATGGCCCCTGGAGAACATGAACCCTCAGGTAAAACTGTCCCCTTGACGTCTGCTTGACTGCCATATCAACAGTAAAATCAGATAACTAAGAAATCCTATTATAACCATAAATAGACATTTTAGAAACACTATTAAAATTGAGCAATAAGCTATCAATAATTATTAGCTAAAAACTTTTTATTATGATATGCATTGTAAATATATATTAAAATATTCTTACCTTAAGTATGTGCCATAGATGAAGAATAATGCCATCATTAGTCCATTTAACATAAAAATTACAGCAACATAAAAGCAAGCAGGATCTCCCAATCCTTTAAAAATAAACAAAACATATGCTCTAGCCACAAATTATGTTATGAGTCTAGCAATTCACATTAAACTGTGCTTACTGTGAAACGCTTGCCAGATAAACGGTTTCCTTGGTTGCCATATGAAAACAGGACATGAACACAGACTAGTGATGAGAACAGTATTACAGATACGCTGGTCCGCAAGCAGGGCTGTAAACCTGCTGAAACACCTTTTAAGGAGGTGCAGGGACTTGGGCTGGACTGCAGTAGAGTAAGACAAGAGCAACACCACTGCCTCTGGAAAGCCACCTCAGCAGCCACAGCAGACCAGCTGGAAGGAAGCTACCTTGGGAAGAGCATAGCAACTTTGTGGCAAGCACCCTGCTATAAAAAAAGCTCAAAGTCTAGCCTGGCAGTGGTGGCTCACTCCTTTAATCCCAGCACCCAGGAGGCAGAAGTAGGCAAATCTATGTGTGTTTGAAGCCAGCCTGATCTACAAAAACTAGTTCCAGGACAGGCTCTAAAGAAACCCTGTCTTGAAAAAAAAAAAAAAAAGTTCAAAGTCCATGGAAATGTGGCATGTAACACATCCTAGGTGACACCTGAACCACCCTGCTCAAGGCCAAAATGTGACGAAAGAAGTTCAGGTTCAGTCCACTTCTTCCAGCCATGCGATTATCCTGTCACCATGGAAGCACAGCAGCCTGCCCAAATCTGTGATCTGAAGAAGCCAAGAGTTACCATAACATGGCTGTTATTTGCAGCACTAAGGTGAAAGTCTATTACGTCCCAACAGACAAGGGGACAGCAAGACAAAGGCGCTCACCCTCGCAGCTTTCAATTGGACTGAGTCCTTCTCCTCGGGTAACTGTCCAGCATATCTTGGTTTGAATACCAATCAAATCCATTATTTTGGTATAAATCCGGTACCAGCTGGCTAAGATCACCTTTTTAAAGAAAATAAATACGTCATAAGAAATAATTTTCATTACTAGAATGTGTTTTAGAGATTTTCATAATTGTCAAACTTTCTTTTCATGCCTCAGCTGTTTGACTCCCTCTGTATCTAGACAGAGGAGGCTCGACCTCTCCCACGCAGACTTCACTACACAAGTCTTCAACTGGTGACGCACAGGGAAAAAAACTAAAATAAGAAACTTGCAAGATTTATATTTTTAGGAAAATATAAACTTCTACCCAAGGAACACAAAAGACGTGTGTGTGTGTGTGTGTGTGTGTGTGTGTGTGTGTGTCTGATTTTTCAAGATGTAAATCCACATCTCAAATTAGTTCACAAAGATAAAACAATCCTCCAAAAGTCTCAACAGCTGAAACTGTCCTGGAAACGTGAAAGAAGGAGTAAGAGGAGGGCGTCTACCGACTCGACAGGTCCAGCACGGAAACGACCGGAACAGGCTGACACTGACAGAAGCACAGCCAAATGGATCAATGTAAGAGTGGAGGTGGTGGACGCCAGCTCATCTGCCTTCCAGGCAGCTGCACTCCCAGCTACAGCAGCTGCCCAGATGATTGGCAGCTGACAGCTGTCAACTCTAAGGAACTGCTCTGGGCTGAAGAAAGTAATGGACTCAAGGTCACACGAGCATCCCGTCATAGGCTCATCAGCAGAAGTGATACCTGGTCCAGGGGCCTTTGCCACAGGAACCCTAACCATATAAAGCTATCCCCGCCCAGAGATTCCAGGAGGTTTACGGGAGCTTTTGATGGGACTCAACTGCAGCTCAACCCCTTTGTATATCTCCTGCTCCAACCTGGCTGACGTGGGAATCCGAGGGCACCCTCTGATACCTTGCTGTAAGGAAATCTCCAGTTCAAAGTCCACTTTCAGGACCTCAAATAAGGCAAACTGGCCATCAAATCCAGACAAAAATAATAGTGCTGTGGGACAATGGTCTGTACCCGGTCACTTGTATTGTTTTTAATAAAATGCTGATTGGCCAGTAGCCAGGCAGGAAGTAGAGGCGTGGCAATGAGAATTATGGGAAGAGGAAAGTTTCAGTCTACACTCATGACCCAAATGCAGAGGACGTAAACTGTGGCTGCCTCGCCGAAAAAGGTACCAAGTCACGTGGCTAACACAGACAAGAATTATGGACTAATGTAAGTTATAAGAGTTAATAAGAAGACTGAGATACTAGGCCAGTTAGTTTATAATTAATGTAGACCTCTGTGTGATTTCTTTGGGACTTAACGGCTGCGGGAACCTGGCAGGACAGAAAACTCAGTCAACATGATAGTCATCTATATGTACACTAAGTTTGTATATAAAAAGCTACTTGAAATCAGTGGAAAGAAGATGGGTCTCTCATCAGTGTTAAGTTACACAGAAGACCAGTGTGGAAAAAAATTCTTATTCTACAAACCTATCAACACAAATTACAAATAAGTTAAAAATATAAAAATAACTATAAAGAATAAATATTTTACATGCATGTTTAAAATTCATAAGTTAAAAGATTCATGGGCATAAGATGAAGCATAGAAAAGTATCTATAGCTAAAAAGAAAATATTTATTAGTTTGTCATAGTAACATATTATGTATAAAAAAGGATCTTTAAGAAACCCAATAGAAACAGAGACAAAGAGGCATGAATAGGAATTCTTTTGTAAAATAGAGATAAGTAGCTAGATAGCACTGAAATGCACACATATGCATGAATGAATAAAACACATCAAGGAGTTATAATTTCCTTGTCTATCAAAATCAGCAAGGATACAAATCAACATTTCCAAAACTGCTGTTGGCAGGAACTCGACCTGTATAACCTATGTGGAAGGCCTTTGGGCAGTATGTCCCCCAAATCATTACAATACATATTCTGCTGAACTGAAGGGCTATATCCACAAATTCAGTTTTTTTTTAACAAAAAAAATGAATAAATGTTTTGCTGGTGGTTTCTGTCAATTTGACACAAACCTAGACATATTTTGAAAGAAAGATTCTTAATTGAGAAAATACCTCCAAAAGACCAGCCCATCAGCAAGTCTGTGGGGCATTTTCCTGATGTAATGATTGATGTGTGAGGGCCCAGCCCGTGTGGGTGGTGCCATATCTGGGCAGGTCATGAGAGCAAGCCAGTAAGCAGCATTCTTCCTGGTCTCCTCTTCAGTTCCTGCCTTGAATTCCTACTTTGGCTCTCAACGGACTATGGCCATCAGATAACCACATAAACCCTTTCCTCCCTAAGTTTGTTTATCATAGCAGTAAAACTAACAAAGGAAGATGTGTATAATTAAGATTTAGATTCATGGACATTCGCTGCAGCTTTGCTTAGAATATTCAGAAGCTGAAAAGTTAAAATGTCCGTTAAAAACTGGGCTAAAGGAGACAATAGTAGATCATGCATACAGCCACTAAAACTGACACAATGGAAGGGTCGTAGTAGAGAAGCTGGCTATGAATATCCCCCAAAGACAAAAGGAACACTTAAAATACTGCCCACACCCTGCAATCCCATTTTTGTAAAATCTACTTGTATATAGTCACAGAAAATACTCAAGAGCAGTACTTTGTGGGAAAACACTGAACTCTGGAGGGCAGTTATTGATTACTCAATAATCAATCAAGTCACTAACCCAGAAGTGACAGACATTCTCTCAGTAGGAAAAGAAAACAAAAACAAAAACAGGCCTGCAGACCCACTAAGGACAGCTGCTGAGCAGAGAGCTAGACAGACGGCCCGGCCATCAGGTGCCCTATTGGGACCACATGTTAAGAAGGTAAAAGGAAAAAGTGGGCTTCGCAAGACATCTTGATTTCAAGCCACAAACCAAGTTGTTTCTTAGCCCAGGATCCAGAAAATGCTTAAGAAATAAGTCAAATGAAGGCAGAGGGAAGAGATCTTACCTGGAAAATGACACAGGACAAAAATTGACCAAACACAGACAGTTCCCTCACCTTCTAATTAAGCAATCACTATTATAGCTCCCAAAATCCAAAATTCCCCCAATAAACTCTTTCCCCATGGTGCATATTTTCTACTAAAAAGTGAAGTAAAACTTAGTATGGTGAGTCAGAACTGAAGAGTTAGAATCATATTTAATTTCTAAGAAGCAATTTCGTAAATGAAAAATCACAACTGAGAAAAGTAACAACTTACCTCAGGATAAAGATTGAACCTTTTTAATGTATTAATAACAAGGGGGTATTCAGTAAGCCTGTCATTCATGATCATCCACACTCCACTGAAAAATGAGGGTGCTTCCACTATAGTCTTGAAGTAAGAATAATACAGCCCCTGAAAGAAGGATGTGCTCCAGTTACAATCAAAGGTACAGTTATTCATCTTCTTAGATTACAAATATTTAAAACACACTGGTTTAGAAAAACTGAGCACTCAAGCAGGTAATAGCTACAATAATTTCACAGGCTTCTGGCTACTTAGAAATTCTTAGGTTCCAAAAAAGGTGTATTTTAGAAGAATTTCATCTTAATTGAAATAATTATGTGGAAAAATTGCTTCAAAAATAGCTTCCGAATTTAAATATGTATACATGTAATTTAGCATATGCCATGTATGAAAAGCCTATTGAATACATAAAATGGCATCAATCTTACTCCTCCACATTTACATTCAAAAATCCATATGTGTTCTTTAAAAAGACTGCACATTATGCATGTTCCTATAAACAATAACTTTACAAACCATGTCCCCACCCACAGCAACTCAACAGATGAGCTAACACTGGGGACGGGGTGGGGGTGGGGTGTATTTTGAGGGTAATAGGGACATTTTGTCTGGTATGCAATTTTGAAAAGAGTTGCAATAAGAGTGAGAAAACACGAGACAAAAAATAAGAATATAGAATATAAGAATATAGAAATAAGAATATAGAGCTCACTGGCTGGGTGCCTGCCCAGCATGCAGGAGGCTCTGCGCTCGATGCCCACCACTCCGGATACAGGCACCACGGAGAGGCCAGTGCTTGGGAAGAGAAGGCGGGAGGAACATCCTCAGCTACAAAGTGTAAGGCAGCCAATAATACATGAGACACCCCTCAATATAAACAAATAAAATTAAAATAAAACCCCCATGACAGTCCATGAAGTTTAGGCAAGAGTCTGAAAGGCAAGTGTAGGGGACACAGATAGGCAAAGTGCAAATGCCACCTTCTTGGCAGCTTGAGCAGAACAAGAACAGCTGCCGGGCTCTGAACACAGGGAGGGGATTCCCCACTGCCCACAGCGCCTTGCATTAGTTCACACACACACACACACACACACACACACACACACACACTTCTTCCTAAACTTCCATTTAAACTAACTTAGTACGGTAACACGGTCTCTTGTGGACCCCCACACTGGGGACTACGATCTCCTCTGGAAACAGGACCTATAATGACATGATCAAGTTGAAGCAAAGACAAAGCAGACCAAGGTGACTCTATATTGAACACAGCCTTAAGGCACGGAAGACAGACAAGGATGAAAGAGGCTGAAGAGGGAAGCAGCAACAAGTCAAGCAACCCCAGGCAGCCCAGGAAGAAGCCTGCCTGGTGCAGCTCCTTCCTCATGCAGGAAACTCAGAAAACAGATGCTCACTGCTTTCATCCCCTCCGATGGACACTGCTGCAGCAGTGCCCGGAACCACTGCATCTACCCTGGCCTGGGAGCTTCACTTTAGAAACATACAACATTCCATATAATTACAAACAGACAACTTCAATATTTAAGGAACAAAAGTAAAGAAAAGGCTTTAACTATCTAGCAAATTGAAAGAGAACACCAAGTAATTCTCCTGGTCATTCTGTCTGCTAGAAAACACTACATTTCTGTTAGTAATTGCATTTCTAGTCATGAGTTTGACACTGTATCCTATTAAATAAGTAATTTGAAATTAACATTCTCATACTAAAACAAATTTAATATCAAGTAAAACAGATCAAATCCCAAATTTTAATTTGAAAATCTTAATATAAATTGATGACTCACTGTTTTATAAATAAACAAACAAATAAATAAATAATGTTTGCTAATTCTGCTCACCAAAAAGGTCAAGTAGTGGCCCATGTAGTAGAAATGAGCACTAGCAGCACAGGGGTCCTGGTGTCTACACAATGTCTGGATTCTACCTGTTACCAGGCCTGGGTAGGAACTATTGTACGGCACCCCAAAATAAGGAATCCCTGGACAGCAAGGAAACACTACTGAGGTCACTGAGGGCCAGCACAGCCGACTGCACGAGAATGGCCAGCTCCAGACACCAAAGGTTACAAAATACATTCCAATCAGTTTACTGATTCCAACTAGAAGATGTGACAATCACATTATTTTTATGGAAAAAAAAAAACATGGTAAGTAAAAGAATTGATCATTTTCCTGTCTTTCCACTACGAAGTAAACCTCACAAAGAAACTAAAGCCACGTTGTAGGAAAATTCTTTACAGAGTTACAACTCAACTGTGCAAGAAAATGGCAGTTTGTCTATTCTAATAAAAAGAGCGAACTACGGAGATGGCCGGGCTCGAGGAAGGGCTTGGCAAGGACACTAAACCGTATCAACCACCAACTGAACGGAATCCTCACAAAAAGGGAGCCACATCTTCCATTAGTTTTCAGAAAACACAGGAGACAGGAACACGGTGAGAACATGAGTCACAGTGGACAATTCTACTGAACATACACATGTTTACTACGTGTGTGTGTGTGTGTGCATCTGTGTATGTGTGTGTGTTTGTGTGTGTGCATGTGTGCGTGTGTGTATATTCTGGTTCTTCAATAGATAAATGGCAGAAAAACAAAACAGAAAGAGGGATTTATAGATTATCAGATTCAGCAATACAGCAGTAAACACAAGTGCAGACAGTAAGGCCATCATCAGCTGTGGAGTGCCCATCGGCTCACTCACAGACCAGTTTACATTTGATGGTGCTAAGAAACCACTAACAGCGAAGAGTCCTGTGAGGAACCTGAATGTATTCGCACAAGAGCTAAATGTAGCTTCCTTCAAACAGAGATGGGTAAGGAGGGATGGACGACTATGTGGTCTGTCGTTGATGCTACACAATAAGATTAGTAAGGAGAACCGTCTACTTCTTTTACTTGGGCATGGCTTTCTGAAACTTTTCACGCTAAAACGTTTGAAAATTAAATATTACAATGAAATAATATACACACAAAAAACTAACCATTTCAGTGCGGAAAGCCATCTCCCTTTCCAGCGTTGAGAGGTGAGAAAAATGCCGATCATTTTCAAAGAGGTGAGTTATGTGGCTCCTGTAAACATTAAAACAACAAAGTCAACGGTGTAAAGCTGTAAGATTACTCCAAAAGCAAAGAGGGAAGTCCTACAGATTGTAGACAGTTTGCAAATAAAACTGAAAAACGACTGTATTTGTATTTGTTTTCTACCAGGTTTTAACAAGTCTACTAAAATTTCTCTCCATAAGAAAACACATTCCAATTAGATTTTAACATTAAAATGAACTATAACAATATTTTAAGTGATGTACTATAAAAATATAGATCACACTGAATGTGCCATCGGGTACCATTCAGAAACTGCCTAGATCACAAAATTCATACATCGTTCCATCCAGAAGATTAAAAACATCAATCTAACGCTCAACATACACCCAATATTAATGTTAAGCAAATTGGAGTATCAAATCTAGCCTCTTTAATAATGGATATTTTTATTAAAAAAGTTTATTATTCTGATCCTGATTTATCAATTAAACTAGTCTTTCAGAGTACTGTGGTATATAAGATACATTCATCCTTATGATACAGAAATGATTCTTTTAAATACATGGGATGTAGCTTTGTTAAGTTATAAACATCTACATAATACACATCACTAAAGAAAAAATGATCTTACCAGTGCAACAGGGCTGCAAAGGAAGCTGAAAGAAGAAAGAAAGGTACATTAGTTACTATTTTAGCACAAACACCTCCTCCTTACAGATCAGCACTTCAGATGAGATCCAGCACAATCAGAGCGAAGGCTGACCCAGGCTGAGAGTCAGGAGCGATTTCTGAGGCTTCACAAGAAGCACTACAGCCTACACACCACCACCACTGGACTGGCTGAGGCTGTGACCCCAGTTTCCATTCATCCACTCACTCAGCAAGATAGGTGAGGCCCTATTATTAAAAGATACTGTACAGGACCAATAGATGGAAACAGCTACCAAAAGACTCAGGGAAACAGGATCAGTAGGTAAGGGTGCCTTAGAAAAAAGAACACATGACTGGTGGGCCAGGGTAACAAGAAAATAAATACACAAAGTATCACCACCTTTTAACTCCCCTAGTGCCTGAATTTTCACAGGAAGGCCCACTCTGGTTTGTGTGTGTATGGGGGGCCCACTTTGATATGTGTGTGTGTGTGTGTGTGTGTGTGTGTGTGTGTGTGTGTGTGTGTGTATTGGGGGTTATCTATTAGATAATTTATTTCTTTCCACTTAAACAAGTAGACCCTTTTTGTGTTCTCTCAATAACTGAATTTTTCTTTAAAAGAAAAAAATCTGCAACTAAAAAAGAAATTCAAAAGCCGGGCGTTGGTGGCGCACGCCTTTAATCCCAGCACTCGGGAGGCAGAGGCAGGCGGATCTCTGCGAGTTCGAGACCAGCCTGGTCTACAGAGCTTGTTCCAGGACAGGCTCCAAAACCGCAGAGAAACCCTGTCTCGAAAAACCAAAAAAAAAAAAAAGAAATTCAAAGGAGATTGTGGAGGACCCCGCTGCCTACCATGCTGGGTTTGAAAGCCCTCCAGTTTGGTGGGAAGTGTCCATACTGCCCACACCAAAGCTCAATCAGACACTGGGATATTACACTAACTCCTAATTCGCCAGATTCTATGCTACACTGTATCTTCAGTCTCGGGGACTGGAGGTGAAACATTACAAAGCCAAGTCTCTCCTTGCTGCTAGACTCCAGCTAACCAAGACAGAGCCCAACTCCTCTGAAGACGGGAGTTAGAACAAAGTTCCTGAATTTACTCTAAGACTTGTTAGCACCAGTACAGCTGGGGCGCAAGTGAGTTCGAAATGACTGTGCAGAACTAAGTGTGACAGGAGGGTCTAAACTAAACCCAAGTCCTGTCCTGTAGCACAGAAGCTGAATTGAGCCTTTTGTTAGACACACACCCCTATGCAATCTTTTCTCCATTTACTCCCTGGAAGTTAGACAGTTCAGTGGGGGCAGCTAAGAGCCCAGCTTCAGGATTTTCTGCCACATCTGTGAGCAAGGCAGCCAGGATCCTCCTGCCCTGAGTTTGCCTCAGTTTGCTGGCCCAGCCACAGGTGTGGGAAGCAAGCAGCGGGACATTTTATCCTACTGGAGCTCTTGGCAACCAAGTGTCTCCTGCCCAAGCAACTTGCCGGATGATGAATCCACATTCCAACCACAGCTCAAGAGTCCAAGGACGGATGGGACAGAGTTCGGGCAGCATGTGCTAGGTATGAGCGACCTCTTTTCAAGCCGCCGCACAGTGCTGTCCCATAGATCCTCCCTCAAACACTACAGTTTGTTGCACTGCTCTTGGTTATATTGCTGATGGAAAGACCCAAGCACTAAAGACATACTAAGTCATACACAGGGCATGGATAGACCAAGCTGGTACTGCCCTGGAAGCTTCCTCCTCCTGGCAACTTCAGTGGTGCTGGAAGGTGCTATGCATACTACATACTCAGCAGTCTGACCCAGCCAGCTGTGAGCAAGCTACAATCATTACTGCCCTGGCTAGATACACAACTAATGAAAGAGTGGCACAAATGTTAGGGGAGTAATCAATCACTTTCTGATTAGATTTAAAGCCTGATCTACAAGACAAACAACTGGACCAACAACCTGTGGTAAGCCAGGCCATAGGCCCTAGGGGAAAACATATTACTATCATTCTGCTAACTGAACAGAGTAATAAAATGCCTCTTAAGTTATCTCTATACCCATAGATTAGTACATCTCTCAACCCTCATCAAGGAAGCTCCGTTTTACAGCAGATAATGATTAATGCCTAGACCCACAATGGTCAACATGCAGAGAAGAGGCTAGCTATGGTACAGTCAGCTCTAAATGTAGTGTCTCTAATACATCCCCTTCCTCCAAATCTTAGGAATCATTGCCAAAGAGACACTGGACAGCCAGAAGCAGCAGATGTCTGCAGCAGTGCAGTATTCCTGGCATGGCAAGGCTGCTGCCCACAGGATTCAGAGGCTGTAACTGCACACAAGATAGTAACAAGATCCAGCCAGCCAAAATCCCAGCATGGCTCCAGGAGGAGTTCATAGAGTCGCACTCCTAACTGTGGAGCTACCAGCAAATGTCACTGCTGTGGGAGAGAGACTATCTTATTCGGGGCCATGGCCCCGGAACGCTGCCCATCCTCCAGAGACCATCCTGCACTAATGCACACCCACACAGGCAGTGCAAAAAGGAGAAAGCAGGTTTTAAACAAAGCACATGAAGATGAGAGGAAAAGTTGGATGGCAGGGGGGACAGAGAAGAATGAAAAGAGGGAAAATGAGAGGTGGATTTGGTCAAAACATAGTATATTCATGCATGAAATTTTCAAACAAGAAAAAGTCAAAAAATTATCATGTATCATCAATAGTGAATTACCTAAATCAAAAATATGTAAGAAATAAAAGGCATGTATAATTTAAAAAATAAAAGAGTCTAGGGAGGGTTGTTCCTTTAGGTCCTAATGGTCCCCCAGAGACAAGGTAGGTGTCAAGGCAGTTAGGGAAGGGAATCTACTGGCCCTGCCCAGGTCAGGTCCAGTGGTCAGGAGAAGAAAGGAAGCTGTCCACTGGGGAGCTCCTGCATTCCAGGCTACATAAGGACTGCCAGTTTCAAAGGCCAAAAGCCAAAGTTACTGGTCTCCTCTCCCTACTTTTGATCTCCACAACAACCCTGCATTTACCCTCACTCCACAGATTAAACGCTGGGCCCTGAAGGTCCTTCCCCAGAGGGACCTGGACTCCTTCCACACAGAAGAGTCCCCTCCTTCCCATTCGTGAGCATTTGGTGAGCGTATCTTCCAACAATATACACATGAAGAAATGTGTCCTAAATCCAAATTTCAACATAGTTCAGTTCAGTTTTATGAAAACATGCTCACACATTCTGGTCTCATTAACCCTCAAATGGCAACCCTCAAATTTACAAGGTCAAAGGTGCTTCCTACATCCATCTAGACAAGGTTTCTGAGTCAACCTTGACAAGTTACTTATTCACCATTTCTAATAGCAGCTACTTCTTACTGTTTAAGGGTCCACTCCCAAGCCTTGGCTTCTCTAGAGGCTAAAGTCATTTGTAAAGAGCCTCCATATGCTACTCCATTAAGCATCCTGGGGAATGAAGCCGGTTTCCGCATGAGCAGATATAAGTACCTCTCCTGCTCCTTCAAACTCCATGACCTCCATACATGGCTCCCATGATGGGCCCATACTCTAGCAAGCGTTAAGCTTTCTTTTGGGCCACCAACCGCTCCCAAATCATGACATGGAGTCTTGGTATTTGTTACGAATGCTCAGCCTTATCTTATGTTCTTTTCTTGCTAACTGTTTTAACTTATACTAACCTGATTCTCGCCATCTATATTTTGCCTCAGAGCTTTTTACCTTTCTTTCATTCTGTATGGCTGACTCCGTATCGTACTGACTGGTGACTGGCTGGCCCCAGGCGTCTCCCTCCCATTCTTCCTCTCGTTCCTCTCCCACCCCTCTCGTTGTTCTCTTCTCTCCCTATTTGTTCTCTTTGCCTGCCAGCCCCACCTGTCACTCACCTACTGCCTGCCTGGTGCCATTCAGCTTTTTTTTTTTTTTGTTTTTGTTTTTGTTTTTGTTTGTTTTCGAGACAGGGTTTCTCTGTGGCTTTGGAACCTGTCCTGGAACTAGCTCTTATAGACCATGCTGGCCTTGACCAATCAGATGCCTTACGCAGGCAAAGTGAAACATCAACATATCTTTACAGTTAAACAAAAGCAGCATAAACAAATATATCTTTACATGGTTAAACAAATTAACACATCTTGGCCTAGTAAGAGTAATATTCCAAATCCCAGTACTCGGGGCAGAGGTAGGCGGATCTCTGTGAGTTCAAGGCCAGCCTGGTCTACAAGAGCTAGTTCCAGGACAGGAACCAAAAGCTACGGAGAAACCCTGTCTCAAAAAAATCAAAAAAAAAAAAAGAGTAATATTCCAAAACATAAACAAATGTAATACACTTTACATAGTTAAAGTAATATTCTATAACACATACCCTTGACTATTCCCAGTCAATTCCCACCACACACCCTTCACTCTGATTGTACTGAGCAACCACCTCCTAAAATACCAAGATCTATCCTTCGAAGTCAAACCTCTCCCTCTTCCTCTTAGTGTGTGTGTGTGTGTGTGTGTGTGTGTGTGTGTGTGTGTGTGTGTGTGTGTGATGTTATATCTTGAAAACAAAACCCAGTTTCCGGGTCCTAAGCTAACAAAACATTTCTACTCCTTAGGACCCAAATGAAGGCAAGCAGGACTTTTGGGCTATGAATGCTTCAGAGACAACAGATGTCTAAAAGCCCTGGGGATTGGCAACACACATCCAAGAAACCAAGAGCAGCACTCCAAAAACAATCAGCAAGTAGCTGGTCTTCTGGGGTGAAATTTCCAAAGGCTAAGACTTAAGTCTCCAGATCAAGTGAGCCAAGCACTCAAGCAGACCTAATGAAGACTATGATTGACAGAAATCTAAGAGGCGCATCAGTGACCTTCTTAAAACACAGTTTATGAAAGGAGGCCCTAGAAAGCGGGGTCAAGGCATGCACATAGCTTGGTGCATGAATGAGAAATGAGGACAGGAGTGCTCCAAGATACTGCTGAGGAGGAAGCTTTGTTGTATACATGAGAAAACAGCCAGAGGCATCCAGAAGAGTCCACACTGAACCAGGCCAATAGAAAAGGCTGGGCGGATGAGGGAAAGAGGACAAGAACCAAGAGACCAAGTGAGGAACCAAGAGGACAAGTAGCCAAAATGGCCTAGGTTAGATAGGAATCAAAGAAACTGGGCGACACTCAAGGGCTGGAGAGGTTTGGGGTGGGAGACAGGGAATGCTAGCCAGGATGACTCTGTAACAGGAACCTGTGATGCGGAGGGCTGAGGGCCAGCATTGACTTGATGTGTCAGCAGGTACCTCTGTTAGCCATTTGTCCTGGGTTTGAGACCTGACAGTGTGGACTTACAGCAGCCAGCCAGAAGACAGATACAATAAAGTCAGATGTGACTTGGATCCAACACAACAAAAGAATTCTCATCCCAGTGCTGAGGGCATGGAACAAATAATGGCAATCCACTGACAATCTCTGAGGACTCACTTGTGACCTATGCAGTGGGTCACACGCCCTGTGCCCCACAACATCAGGAGTGTGGAGCAATCAGAGCTTCCCAACCATGGGCCAAAGGTAGAAGAGCTGCAGTCACTGAGGACAGCCACCTTCTGAGGAGCAGCTTTGCTTTGAAGGAGCTGTACATTCTCCCACTGCACAGCGTGGTCCTCACTCTCTGGATGCATCATGGTGTAAGAGGGTTGGGAGGGCTGAGCTGGTTAACATAGAAAACAAGCAACTGTCTGAGAAAAGCAGTCTATACAGCAGTATAGACTCATAGTGCTCCAAACCCTCATATTGCATTTGAATCTCCAGGAGAACTAGATAAAACTAGACATTTTTATTAAAATAGGATAACTAAATAAACTAAATAACAAATAAATAAATAAATAAGCTAAGTACTAAAACTAGTTTTATTAACTAGTCATATTTACATTATTAGCCCAAGAGTCTAGGAGTTTCTAATTTATACATATTTAAGTCCTTTTCTCACCACTGTGATTAAATGTATCGAGAAGCAACCTGAGGAAGGAAGCATTTACCTTTCTTCATGGTCTGGGGTGATGCCCTTCACAGTGGGGAGGTGAGACAGTGAGTGAGCTCCTCAGCAGCTAATTACAGGACCCATCGAGAGGCAGAGATAGCCCACTGGAACCGGCCGCTGCTGGGGCTATGAACCGCAAAGCCCATCCCTCAGTGACACATGTTCCTCTAGCTAGACCCACCTCCTGAGAGAAACGCATCTCCTCAGCAATCTCCTCAGCACCACTGATGGGGAGGAAGTATTTCAACAATAAGTTAATGGAAGACACTTCACATTCAAACAATAATAACACATGACCGTGACAGACTGATCAAGGCAGGCTGTCACAGAAAGGCCAAGGCAGATTTACGGTGAGTGCTCCGGGTCCCTTATGTCCCACATGTGTTGGAGGCCAGCAGTGATTTACTACCTGGCAGTTAGGTGGATCAATCTCAGGCCAAAACCACACCTCCCAGCCAACAATCAACATTTCATGAAGCCAGAGGAAGACACAGATGGCCCACCGACTCCCTGGCAGCCTTCACATTACGAGTGGCCTTGGAGCACAGCCATGCACTGGAGGAGCACATCACCAGATCACAGCAATCTTGGGCCCAGCTCTTAAAAGCTCTTGATTCAACAGGTACAGGACTCAAAACCATACATTACTAACAAACCCTCAGGTGACACATAGAGTCCACACTTTGAGAAGTGGGACAGCTACGATACAAACCCAGTGACAAGAACAAGGTGACAGTTCATTCAGGTAAGATGAGGAGGCCTGGAGGGTGGTGACGAAGAGGGATTGGAAACATGAAAATACAAATTCAAAGGTAACTGTGAGTGGAACTGTTAAAACTTGGTGGCCACACATAAGAATTAAGAAAGGAAAAGAGTTAAAATTCCTCCCCTCTTCCTTCCCTAAGAAGAAACACTCTGAGATTTTCTAAGACATCACTGGTCTAGCCTTGAGTCCCATTTGCAGAAAGTCTAGAATGGGGATGGTGTTTGGTTATATCAGTGCCCAGCACTTATTGCATGACCCAGAGCTGTTACCACTAACACGGGACTTCACAGTCTCTGAAGTGACTGCAACCGTGATTTTCTGCCCATTTTCTATTTTCATTTTTATCTTCCTGTTCCACAACTTCAAAGCCTTAATAGGTTGAATTCATTTTATTTGTTCCCTCTTTGGGACTGAGGGGAATGTTCTACTCTTAATAGGAAAAGAAGGCACAAGCTCAATTTACTAATAAAGACATTAAGTCTCAAAATGAGAAGTAAAACTGCTTTTGAAACTCACAGTCCATGTAAAGAAACCCCACTTCATAAGATCTAGAGTTCACAGGGTTACAGGCTGATGATCAACTTTGGTTAATTCTAGTCTTCTAATACATTTAGCATTGACAAAAAAAATCGACAAAAGCTAGGTAAAAACATAGAAACTCTTAATTATATTGACAGTATCTAACGTCTGCTCATCAGTATTAAGCAGAAATGATCCAGGAGTCAATCTTTAGAACCAGTGGCTTTTATTTCCCCAAGGGACCCAAAGTCTCAAGTAGCATGGGTGCATACAGCAAACCCTGCAAGAGAGTTCAGGCTTCCCTGACTCCAAGTTCAGACATGAAAACGTTGAACACACATAAAATGCCTTAGAAATCTCAAAGGTATAAAAGACAAAATGATGTGTTCTAAAGTGAATATTTGGAAACAACAGAATTCAGAAGTTATACACCACCACCCCACAGACAACATGACTGGGATTCTAAACAGAAAAACACACAAAGTCAGATTGTATACATTTTAAATATGAATTTATGTACAAATACTAGAGTAAGCAATGCATAATCACACAAGACATGTTTTAAAGGTAATGAATTCTATCTTCCTTTAAAAGTCTTAGCCTTACACAATGTGAACACAAATATTTCAAAATCAAACAGTATCCGCATAGACAATTTCCATAAAGTAAGTTCTGTTCACTGGCAAAACACAATGCATTTTACTGTTTAAAAAACAAATATATAATCAAATAATGTGCTTCTGAGCACACAGAGGGCAACTGTGAAATCTAATAAATCCAGTAAGGAAAGTGTAGAACACAGGTCTCTTCAACACAGGAAAAGATAGAAAGACAAGCACGGGCGTGCAGGCATGCATGTGCACAAACACACAAGCACACACACTAACACCCCTAAATAAATAGATCAGCCTTCTTGATCCACATAAAGCAACTTGTATGTATATGACGTTAGGGACTGACAGACCTAGAGGATCTGAGATGCCTCTCCCCTACCCCAAGGACTAGCTTTCATGATATCAAAGTCACCGTGCAAGCTTCCAAGAGAGGAAAGCGACCAACAATCTTATTCAGCTATGATGCTCTGAACTAAACAATGGCATGTGTGGCACAATATCGATGCCATAAATGCAACAGTGACAGAGATATCTTGGTGGCAAACAACAAATTATTAGACTTAAGCCCCACGCAACAAGAGGAAGTCCTCTGGTACTAGAAACCTAGCCGACTTCCCAGGGCTAGCAAAGTCATGGATCCTGAAGGAGAACCTACAACCATCATTTACCCTATCAACATAATCCCTAACTGTATTCTATATAGTTATTCTTACGCCCAGAGGTAAATGTGGTCCTCACCCCTCATCAAAGAAATGCTTCTTTGCAACAGATGAAAACCACCACAGAAAATGACAGCTCATCAAATGCAGATACCAAATGACCATGTGGCTGGGGCCCAGCGCCAACTAATATATACGTCTACAGCACAGCTCCTTCATGGAAGCACCAGGGCTCACAGGGAGGAGGGGCAGAAAGATTACAAATCTTTAGTAATTTTCAACAAGCTTGTTTCCTGATAAACCATTCTAATGTTAAGATAAAGAAACCTCTTCCAACTGCAAACTTATTAACTATCTTACTGCCAAACAACCAAGAATCATTTTTTTAAATTAAGAATTTATTCAGTTTTCAAAAATTATAAAGTCAAATGAAGATGGGGGACACATGCACAGATCTGAGGATATAGAACCATAATGATTCTCAGGATGAGCAGAAACAGAAACTTCTGTTCCGTCTAGAGAATTAACAGACTCAGGACAGATGAAGTCCTCTTCCCACCGATCTGCCTCTGACCGCTGTCTAAGCCTTCCGATGTGAACCCTACAGTTTGACCAACATGACTGACAAGTAATTAGCTTCAAGTTCAAACTCAAGAACGTTGTCCCCATAGGTAAAATTCTCAACAATAACATTTAAGTTCTACATACTCAGGACATTTCCGCAGACGTCAAAGACGGGTGAGGAATGACCAAGGTCTTCTAAAAATAGCATTTAGCTAGTAAGTCAGCAGACATATGAGGACAGCTGTGTAAGCATGCTAACAAAAGTATATTTTGTTATACTTTTCAAAAGTAAAAGTGAAAAACATCTGAATTTTGATACTGCACTAACAGTTGTAAGGAAGAAGCATTTCCTCAGGAGTGAATTTATAATGGTCATCACTACAAATCTTTCTCGCCCAGCAGAGCTTCCCCACGAATACCGGGTCCTAACACATAATACCATAGGCAGTGTAGTCAAGCTTCTTCCAGTTGACGGGAGCAGCAATGAGGGCACAAATATTCTCTATGACAAGCAACAGACCGAGCGCCCTGAGTAATAAGGAAATGACAAAGCTACTGAGAAAAGGGAGCAACTACACACAGAAGAGGTTGTAACCGAGGAAGTCCTTCAAATTGGCCTGTGTAGCTAACGGAAAATACAAACTCTCCCAATATTAGTGTCCTTGGTCACTTATCTTCTTTTCTCTATTAACACCAGCCCTAAACTGGTTTCTCTGAACACCAGCCCTAAAGCCAACCTATGCGCTCTTGTACATCAGCTTTATCATCACTGTTCTTAAATAAATACGCCCACACATAATGAAAACAAACCGAGCCATGACTACTATGAGGAGTGAGAGTGAGGGTGGAACAGCCACATAACTGGGCAAATCTGAGTTATTATAAAACCCTGGCTGGTATGGCCTACCTCCTACCATGAACTCTCCAGCCCAGAGACTGCTCTTTCTTACATAACCCAGACATTTTTGTTATGAGCCCCTATTTTATTTACCTTTTGGCCTCTTGCTTTCTTGACCACTGTTCCTGGTTCCTCCCTCCCTCCTTCTCTTCCTCCTCCTCTTCCTCCTCCTTCTTCTTCTCTCTCTCTCTCTCTCTCTCTCTCTCTCTCTCTCTCTCTCTCTCTTTATCTCTATCTTTATCTCTCTCTCTCTCCATCTTCTCACAAGGCCCAGGCAGTATGGTGGTCATGTCCACTCTGAACTCTCCCAGATGTCTCTTCCTCTGCCTGTATTCCCCCTTATAACTACAATAAAAACTTCAATCCCTTAGAAACAGTCATGGCCTCCTTTTATTTCTTTCTCATTCAATCATGATAATGCCAAGAAAATAAAAAGTATATTTAAAGCATGTTTCACAGCTGTTGTAGCCTGATGCATTTTAAAATACACTCATTAAACAACTCTTGATTGGATTATAAAAAATCACCCACAGAGGAATGACCTCTTCATGGGATCATAGGTGTGGATCTAGAAATGGATGGAATTTTTACCAGTTTTGATTACTAGTAAGCAATGGAATGGAGGATTAAAGAAAACTAACAAATTAATTTCTAGAAATATTCTAATGGTAAATTACAGCTAATCACAAAAAATGAGACCCCAACATAAATTTGAAGCATAAATAATAAGCTTTGCAGTCTACGAAATACAAATGTCATTAATTAAACTTACAAGAGACATTAATAAACCTTTACACTCATGAAGAGATATTAATATAATCTATCAGGATAAGGCTTTAAGTGACCATATTTTAGCAAGAGCTAAAGTGTGTGTGTGTGTGTAATTAGAATTTCATCTATTTTTAGTATAAATGTCCTACTATTGGCAAAAAAAAATCACATAAAGAACAGAGCTTTATATACTTACAAAAACTGAACTAAGTTGACTGTATGTAGTTTAGGTGCTCACAAGCACTTATTCTTGGAAACTTTCCTATTTAGAGCACTTTTTTTAATAAGAAAGCATATTTAGGTGACTATAAATATTCTTAAGGATCAACCAGAAATCTATTTTAGAAAGGAGGAAAAACTGTTTCAAACCCCCAAACTTGCAACTTTTTCTCTGACTCTGATGGGATTCCGATAATCAACACAGCACTGCCTTATAGCTGCTTGCTCGGCTGAGTCCAGGCTCTTCCTGAGATCAGTCAGCACAGGAGGAGCCAATGCTCCCAGGGCTTCACACTTCAGCGTCTCTCCCTCCTGTCCACCCACTAACTGCTTGCTTTCCATCCTTCACTTTGTTTTTTTTTTTAAAAAAGATTTATTTATTTATTATGTATACAACATTCTGCCTTGATGTATGCCCACATGCCAGAGCAGGGCGACAGATCTCAGTACAGATGGTTGTGAGCCACCATGTGGTTGCTGGGAATTGAACTCAGGACCTCTGGAAGAGCAGCCAGTGCTCTTAACCTCTGAGCCATCTCTCCAGCCCCATCCTTCACTTTGGTATCCACCTAAGATCCCTTTTTCCTTGCTTCTGAAGAAACAAAGAAACAGCGAGTGCTAAACACAGAGCCCTGGGGTTCTCAGAACCGGATGGAAGGCCTCACTTGTCCTCTTGCTACATGCTCACTAAATGAAACACTACGTAGCAATTAAGAACAAGAACTCAGAAGACCAGGGACTTGGATTCAAATCCTGCCCAGAAGAATTCCGGGGGTGACAAGGCATAAGTTTAGTTACTAAGCACCTATGTGCCTCAGATCCCACGTCTAGTAAATACGACAATCACAATGCCATGGTTGGGCCCAAGTCACTGTTAGATGAGTTTACCTGCAGCACAGGCCCAGAGCCGGGCAGGGACGGCCCCTCCGCACCCGGGTAAGATGCTGTCTGTGGAGTGTGAAGTCACTTACCCTGGTGCTGAACATGAACACTTACTGTTTTCTCCTCCACTGACAATTTTTCTGTCCTCCCACAAACCTGACATTTCACACTGGGTATCCCGCACCCCTCACAGTGGCGTGTCCAGACACAATCCTCGTTGTCTCCATCAGGCCTGCCCTGGTCCTCACCTGTACGGTATCCTCTGTCTCCTCCAGGAAGAACTCCTCCCACCCCTCACACCAAGGCCAGTCACCCCAAGTTCGACCAGTTTTACCTCCAAATTCCAACTGAAATCCACTCCTCCTTACCATCTTCACAGCCATGCCCACTATTCACGCCACTCTCACAGACCCTGGAAGAGCCCCACCTCGGGGTCGGGTCCCTAGATTTTCCAAGCACAGATTTCTCGGAATTAAGATGTAAACATGCCCATCTTGCTCAACACTCCTCAGGGGCTTCGGACGGCAACAGGAATAAATTCGCTCCCATTCCAGATCTGGTCCACAGGCACCGCTCCTCCATTACAGGGTAAGTGAGACCTGCTCCTTCCTTCCTGCATGCCCCTGGCTGCATCAAGAAACCATCCTGCTCATCTTCCACAGGGCTTACACAGGCTTAGTTCTCAGGCAGACGCCACCACTTCTCTGTCCTCTGGGTAAAGTCAACTACAAGGCCCCTTCCCAAAGTCTGTCTTGGCTTAGTATTACTAATGAGGACATCCCTGGGCTTTGTTCATTTTTCCCCACACAGAAGCCCTTTCCTTTCCTCCAGGGCACTTACTACAAACTGTAACTAACTAGTCACTTATTCTTCTTACGTCCACAACGCAAATTCCACAGGAGCAGGCAGCACAGGTTTCCTGTCCATCTTTTTCCCAGGATGCACCTGGCACAATAGGCTTTCCAATTGGGGTTCTACTCCAATTTGAACCAGACGTACTACTGTACATGTATTACCTCACCTACTCTTTTACTCTGACCAAAGCATTCACCGGAAATAATGAGAAACACTGGAGGAGTGTACAAACAGCTTCCATCGCGGGTCAGCACTGAACACCGCATCACACCCTGCTGACCCATCCCAGTTCCCAGTACCAGGACTCAACTCTGCCTTCACAGGCCTCCTCCCTGTCCCCAGCTAGTCACAGGCTCTCATAGTCATGGCTCTTGGTGGTAGTGGTTCCAATGTGGTGCTTGCCTCCCAGTTACACTTGCCAGTATTTAGGAAGCATCTGATTGCTACCACTGGGGAAGTGCTACTAGGTTCTGGTAGGTAGAACCTGGAACTCTGTTAACACCCCTGTGAGACACAACAGTCCCTCAAAACACAGAACGATCCTACTCAAAACATCATGAAGCTCAAACGGGTCGCAATTGCCACAGGAACTAGGTCGGACTGACTTTCTGTCTTAGTCGCTGTTGCACTGCTGTGAAGAGACACCAAGACCACGGCAAGCCTTACAAAGGAAGGCATTTAACTGGGGCTTGCGTACAGTTTCAGAGGTTTAGTCCCTTGTCAGCATGACCGGAAGCATGCCGGGACACAGGCAGACATGGTGCTGGAGAGGAGCCAAGAGTTCACATCTGGATCCAAAGGCAGCAAGAAGAAAAAGACCTGGGCCAGGCCAGAGTCTCTGAAACCCACCCCACAGTGACACGGTTTCTCCAATGACGCCATCTCTCTCGCAGGTAGTACTACTCCCCAGTGACACACACACACACACACACACACACACACACACACACATACACACACACACACACACACACACACACACA
>NC_022012.1:18723680-18727915 GCF_000317375.1 Microtus ochrogaster
ACACACACACACATACACACACACACACACACACATACACACACACACACACACACACATGAGCCTATGGGGGGCATTCTTACTCAAAGCACCACAGTTACCTTTTTAATGATTCTACAGATGGCATCTTACACTGCAGTCCTGCACCACTAGCATGTTTCCTGCACATGCACGTTCAATAGGAATATTTCTCATGGTCACCCCTGAAACAAAGCCCTCTCCAGCTACAGAACTTTCTTCCTTCTTTTGCTAAAGGTCAGGACATAGGTGGGTGTAAGAAGGAAGTAGCTGTATCAGGCAAGTGGCAACTACCAGCTCCAGTTTTGAGGAAACAATCGATTAAGAGAAACTACAGCAATCGGATAGTTCATGTGCCCATTTCAAGGAAGTGGGTAGAGCAGGGACGCAGGCTCATTGGGTAAAGGTTCCTACTACAAAGTCTAAAACCTGAGGTCTGGCCCAGGCACCCACATAGTAGGAAAGAACTGATTCCTGAGGTTTTCCTCTAACACACAAGCACCGTAACACATGTACACACACAAGCACGTGCGCACAGGTGTGTGTGTGTGTGTGCTCATGTGTGTGCTCGCACAAGCACATACACACGAGTGAATAAATGAAGACAATGAAATAAAAGGAGGGGTACAGATTTACAGTCCCAGCACACTGCAGTCATAAAGGAATTCCATGTCCCAGTGGTGCCAATCTGCGTCTGGAAGCTCAGTGGTTGGTACAGGACTTAGGAGGCAGTCCCCAGCACTAAAAACAAATAAGCATTTCAAACCCACCTCCTCCAGTGTGCTTCCTTCTTCCATATGCCCAGCACTAGACACACAATTAAGGGGTCTAATGTATGGACTATGGGATGCTTCAAGTTTTCAGATATCGCCAGTGTATAGCTCAGGTTAAGAACTGCTGTTCTAATTCAAATCTCTCATCTTACACAAGACCAAGTCAAACGTCAAAAAGCTAAATATGTGGCTCAGAAACCCACCAAGTTTGCGGCAGGCCTGAGAGAACCGCAGGGGAGAGTAAGGAAATCCTTGTTTCATTTCTCTTATTGTTACAATTATCCTGACAAATAGCAACATAGGGGTGGGAGAGGACCACGCCAGGCTTTAGCCAATTACTGCAGGGAAGTCAGTTCAAGAATGTATAAAGCATCATACTCAGTTGAGAGCAGAGAGAGAAGAATAAACGCGTGGATTCATCTTTGCTTGCCTGTTCTCACAGCTTTCTCTGCTCTTGGACTGTTCGGGACCCCCACCTAGGGAATGGAATGGTATAGCCAACAACCGGCTGGGTCTTCTTACATCAGTCAACAGCCAAGATAATCCTCTCCTGGCCAACCAACCAGATCTAGATAGTTCCCCAAACTCTCTTCCCAGGTAATTCTAAAGTAGTGTCAAATTGACAGTTAAAATTAACCAGAACAGAGGAAAGGAGAAACAAAAACCAAGCCTTACCGAAGGGCAGTGTTAACTGGACTTCGCCAGTTTGTGTTCACTGCCTGCCTTTCTCTGCCTTGACCCCAGTCCCAGGAGGTGGCGACAGGTCACTTTAGCAGACCTGACAGTGAGAGGCACTATAAGCAGAAGACCAGAGTGTGGGAAGATTGTGCAGCTCCTCCTGGGTGACCTTGCTCCCTCGGCACAGCTGCCCACACCTCCTGACAAAGCCGTGTTTCCGCAAGCCTTGCATCTCCCCCATGAGTCCATTCCCACTGCTCAGTGGACCTCAATGGCCTGACAGCTTTTGTAGGTTCCTCAAACCTGTTCGTAACTCTGAAAATAGCTCAATTATTAATGCTTCCTGCCTGAACACGGAAATCTATGCAGACACATAGTGCTATGTAGCAGGATGCGCTCTCTGAGGTCGGAGCTGGTTAGAGGCGACCTATATTATTTACTGTGGTCAGGAAAGTTTGATAAACATTTTCAAGGTTCTCCCTCCACCACTGCCTGTGTAGCTCGGAACTTCTAAAAATAAACATTTCAAGACCTCTTTGTCACCACTGAATTAAATATGTCCATCTATAAGAAAGCATATGTTCACACTAACTGTTCGTCATTGTCCTGCACCCTCAACAGTGGAAAGGGACACCTGGTAAGTGGTTTACCAGTGCCCAGCACACATGAAGAAACACTTGAACAGTTCTAACATGTGCCGCTATCATGGACGTCCAAGTCAGGACATTTATTCTTACACAAAGCTACCTTGTCATAGCCAACACGTAGTTGATAGAGCCGAGCAGCTACAATTAAGCCAAGCAACAAGTGACTGAAGTAAATGCCTCTCAACATGGAAGACCCAGCAGCCACTTTCAAGTTCCACACTGAAATACAACTTTCACCTCCTCTGGGAGGGTAAAAGAGGAAATGAAGCAGCTTTCAAAGCCATGGAAATTGCTGGAACCCTCTGCAGGACAAGTGCCTTTCTGATGCTCTGGGAGCATGGTGCCAGGAAGAATCCCTGCTGCTGTCAGTCTTGAGGGTGCAGAGCCAGAGCTGAGCCAGGCACACCAGGTCTGATCATGCATAGAACCCTCCTCCAGATGCTGTGTGGCCTGACAGCAGATGTTCACACAAGAGGACAGAGACTATGGTGTTCCTCCCAATTCTACACACCTGGTGACCTCAGTCCAGGGAAAACCAAGCCTGACACACTCATTGTACTTCCATTTACAATGCCAAAAGAGCAAATCAAGAGAAACGCTGTATTAAACAAAACTGTATTTCTGCAAGAGCATTACTAAATCGAAATACAAGCCATCCAGTGTAAGAAAACCCAAAGGAAATTCACTGTAAAAACATTAAAAAAGAGTATCATTTAAAATCTATTATTGTCTCTCCCTGAAATGAAAACAATCCATCCATTACTTTACTACGATTGCTGTTTATACTAGCCATTCACAAAAGCTGGAGATTTACTCTGTCATGGGATCCGAAATCAGGGTTACGCATTTGCTTCCACAATAGGAACTGATGCTGCTAAATGCTTTAGACACAAACATGCATTAGCCATGGAATTTTTAGTTTGGCTCCTTGGGCCATCCCTGAGTAGAGCAAAAGATAACTCCACATAACAGAGAAGGCCCTCAAAGCGAGCCTGAAACCAAACCCAAGCACTGTGCACCAGCTCTGCGTGCCTTCAGCCTCATCCACTGTACCAGACTGCCTCCCCAAGGTGAATTTAACCTGTACACTGGCCAGGTTCTCAAGCTAGCTACCAAAGGGAGGCATGACGAAAATAATGAATTTGCCTAATCTTGGCCCAACTATAAAAAGAGAAAAAATCTTTGTGACAATGCGAGCCTTCCTGACCCCACAAACACATAATCGTGCCTGGCTTACAGTGACTCAATGGCTGTGGTAAGAGCCTATCCCCACAGGAAGGCTAATTTTGCTGTATGGCCCGTCTAACCCCAAATTCCAGGCTTGAAGCACCCCAAACATGGAAAGGTCATTAAGGAAAAGTGAAAAATAGTAACAAAATATCACTAGTAACTAAATGATTCAATAACCAAAAGCCATTGTGGCAAAAAAAAAAAAAATTACAGGATCTTAATGAGGGACTTGGAAAAATCAGGCCTGCTAATCCAAACTTCTATAAACTTGCCTTATCGGACAAAGTCAATCAGAAAGCAAACCCAGAAGGCGACCCACGCGTGAATGCTTGCTTCAACTTTCTTTCCGGCACACAGTTACAACCCATCCATCCATTTGGTGCATGGAAGAAGGATGAGAGATGCCAGCAGGGAAGGTTAAAGCTTGGGCATCCAAAACACAACACAACCTGGAAAGTGACAAAACCACGAAGTGCCACCCGCAGTGTTTGCGGCCAAGAAGGGAAAAAGCACGCTAAAATTTAATTATAAGTTTGGCAACTTTCTAAGACAGGAACCTGAGTATTTCGAGCTCCAGGAATCGCTCCCATCCCTAAGCAAGCCATCCTCCGAGATAGCGGCCAAGCCAGCGGCAAAGAGTGGACTGTCGCTGCAGGCATTAGCCCGGTCTCCTCCGCGCGGACCGGCCCGCCCGCCGCCAGCCGAGCTGCTGCTGATCTCCTGGCCATGTTTTTAAAAGCCCGGGCGGACGGCGGGGCGAAGGGTGCGCAGAGCTGGGCCCCCGGAAGGAGCGGGGAGGAGCAGAGGAGGCAGGAGCGTCCCGGGAAAAGTCGAAGAGGGCTGCTAACTGGCTCACCTAGCAGCAGCGTGCTCCAGGTCCGGCCGCGCC